>NC_045477.1:71157716-71473873 GCF_009650955.1 Corvus moneduloides
CAAGTATAGGTACATGAAAGCTTTAGAGGTCACAGTCTAATATAATGACTGAGCAAGAAAGTTCCATTGCAGAAAAATAGCATAGGTAAGTATTAGAGTATACTCATGCCTGTTTAAAAATGGAGGTTAACAGTTATATTTATAATTTCTAAAATTTTACCCTATGCAATGATTGAGGATGGTAGAACCTGTGTAAAAATATAATAGCAGCTGATGTAAACCACAGGGTAAAGTTTGCTCCAGAGATTGCACTAGAAAAAAATACAACAGGCTCCTATGACAGCAAATGTTCCAGTTTGAGGAACTGAGATAACCATTAATAATATTTTATACATCTTATCTTCTGTAATTAACACAAAATTAAACCCCACTCCATTTCTAGGTGAATGACATGTACTTGTACTTACGATTATCACTATGTGTTGTTTACTAAAGGTGCTGGACAGAATTGGGAAAGAGGAACTGCTGGTGCTCGTGAACTCACACAAACCCTTTTACCTGATGTGGGTCCAGCTACAACACTTTCAGTGTTTCTACTACCATCTTCACCATATCACCAGTAAGGCTAACATGAGAGCATTCAAGATACAGAGTGCTTTTTGGAAGGGCACTCTTTTCACCACATGCTATAGTATCTCATAGTGCAGACCCCAAGACTGGCAAGATAACTAAAAGATGCAAGAAATGAACCACAAGCATTTAAAAATTAGTACAAATAATTAAGAGTTCAGGTAGAGTCTCAGTTAAGACCACATCTTCTCAATTTTCCAGAATAAATGACAGTAGATATTCCAGCATCATCAGGAACAATTTCACCTTTCCTTAGGTTCTTCAGTGTTGGGCTGAGTTTTTTTCCCCTTTAACTATACTTCTCTGTCACTCTCAGCTGCAACAAGACATTCTTCTTTCAACACAGAGTTGAGAATAGGAGAGTCTGTTAATCTGGTAGTCTAACCACATTATAAATACACAATTTACAATATATATTCCCATTTCCATGTGAGTATCTGCGGTGTTTTTTTCTTCTGAAAAAGAAGACTGTTTTAGCTAGAAAGCTTCTGAAGGAAAACTTGGCTGCTAAGTTTTGCTATGAACAGTAACATTAAATCTTATGAGCACCAAGACATAAATGTGTCAGTATACAAAGTGGATATAATATAAATTTATGCTTAAATATAGTGAAAATTAAGTACCTATTTCAATGCCATCTATAGTAACATGAATGGTATAGAGACCAACAGCTCCAGGAGTCCAGTTTGCACAGTATGTACCATCATTATTGACTCTGATCAACATGTTTTCACTGGGTCTAGGCATAAACAAAACAATTAAAATCATTAAACAGTTACTGTCTTCTTGGACATCATGTATGTTATATATAAAATGATTAGTATAATGTTTAGTTTGGAAACTACTCTTTTTCTAGCAGATCATCTAAATACAATTCTTCCCTTTACAATACACTAGCCTCCTATTATTTACTATGAAAATATAATCCTCTGTGCCACATTTATTTATACCAAATGATAAAAGAACACATTCGGAGAGTAGCTAATACAAATATGGAAAAAACATTCGAATAATTAAGAAAAAAAGATTTTAAATAAAATTGCTACCTGTAAGAAAACATAATACTTGACTTTTGTGTTTCTACCTTCAGACATGATTACCTGTCAGTCACACTTGAGAGTCTGAGTGTAAGTAGAAGTGTCAGGACACGTTAATTTAAGTCCCTATCCAAAAGAAATTTTTTAATGTTTACCTCTTTGGTGTTGGTGAAGCAAAGCGTAGTTCTTCAAAAGAATAATTTTCGTATGCCTATAAACAGAATAAATTCAAACATAAAACCAACAGTTATTGATTATACCACTGTCTTGAATAAAAGAAAGCAGAGCATTCTCTTAAAGAGCACATCAATCTAACTTTACACACCCCAGAAGCATTGATCAGGGAATCAGAAACAAGTTTCAAAACACAGAAATATACATACACACATGAAAGAGTATCTTCACTGTCTCATTAAAGAGCCATTATTTAGATAAGAAAGATTGCTACTGCTAAAAAAAACCCTTGTTAAGTCTTTGAATCTCTTCAAATCTGACTTGTACAAAACCCTTCTGAATCCAGGCAGTGCACTGAAGACCATGTGAAGACAAGAAAACAAATATTTTGCAGGTCAAACCTGCAAACCAGCCAAGGGGATTTATCAATGAAATTTCAGATCCTTTTTCTCTAAACTCCAAGTGAAGACGAAATTCCCTCAACACTGAGGTGATACTTCCATTGATTTTGACTACAAAAAAGACCTGGTTCACTTCCATATATGGTGTCTTGTGAAATCACTCCTCTGAAAAGCCCTGTAAGTAAGCAGTTGTAGTCCTAGAAGTGCACAAAGTCCCTCAGCAAGAATCTCTCTGGGCTGCAATAGTTGCTGAGTTACCAGATTCCCCTGTTAAGTCAAAATCAACAAAAGGTGATAAGAACATTTGAACATAAATGAAGATCAGCCATTTTGGGTCCCTATATTAGGATATAGGTTTTAGGTATCAGTCCCCCAAACATGTCATTATTTATTATATATATTTTTATGAAGTGAGAAACTAGACTTTATAATCATATTTGGATGTTTGTATTGATACAATGTGTTGGCCTGTATAAAATGAAAATGTCAGGGGACATTTGCATTTTACACTGAAATGAGTGTTCTTAATAATGCAGGCAGGGAAATAGAACAGAATATTTATGATGTCTTGAATTCATAAAGTTTTGGGTGGAAAGGACTTAAATTGAAAGAAGCCTTGGGAAGATTCTCTGGAAAAGTGCTGAATATGGAAATCAAGCATGTTTCAACAAGAGAGATGCTGTTTTAATTTAACCTTCGTGTCTTTTTACTTTTATCTTTATGAAGATTCATACTGTTACAATCTACTAAGAGGATTTTAAATGAATCCTTCTGTTTTCATTTTCCCGTAGCCTCATTTCAATTAAAAAATGATTCCATATTAACTAGCTGATATTAAGCATTCCTCACTCCATCAAATCTACAAAAGTTTCTGAACACCCTACCCTTGCAACACCATCACCTACCCCAGAGCATCTCATGCATTACAAGATATGCCACTCGAGTCATGTGAGCAGATTTGACACCTATCACTGGAAAAGAAGCAGCAGGTATCTGTGGACAGTGGCTATCAGAAACATCATCTAAGTCCTAACTTGGAATCAATAGTGTAATTCTGCCTCCCCTCAAGTCACTTTTAAAAGAAGCAAGCAGCAGCAAAGCAAGAAGTGATGTTTACAGTAGCCCAAATAAAGCCAAAATCACACCTTGATATGCACATGATTTAGCCGTTCTTAAACCATTTTTTGTACACCACACTGATTTAATAGTTCTTTCACTGATCTTTTAAGACACTATTTCAGTACCCAGTTGCATTATTTACACACAGTTACTGCTGCACTACCCTTTGCAAAAAAAACCCTGTACCCTCTAAAAGGTGCTAGTTTGCTGGTTCTGCCCCCCCTACAAATCCATACTGATTATACTACTAAGTATTATCCTTCTGTACCCTCCTGGCTAATCCTGTCTCATTAAGCTGTGCAACTGTTGTACACAGCATGTCACATCTCTTAACTGGGTCAGTATGGTACACATATGTAAATTTATTGCATGTGCTATAATATACTCAATCAAATCAATACTAGCTGCTCAGTTTTCACTTCTTTAAAAACTGCTCCTGGAAAAGTGTCTGAGCTGATCCATTTAATAGCAGCTCATTTCATCAAATGCTGCTTAATACATATGCATTGCTATATAAGTCATTTGTATGACCTTTTTTACTATACTGAGCTCTTATCTTTTCCTATGTTCACCTGCTCTAGTTTTAAATACGTATTCACTGTACCACTCCAACTCCATATAAATATACTGGTTTGACTTTCCCTTCACCATTTCAGTATCTGTTTTTATTTCTCCTGAGTGACTCAGATTAAATTGTTAATCTGTCTAATCAAAGACAACTTTTCTTTTTTATGCTAATCCAGTCTAACTGCTTTAGAGTTTAAGCAATTGGCCCTTTTGATGTATTTAGTTTACTGCTGAACTAATACATAATCAAAGTAATTTGCATTGAATATATTTTCAGATTGTGACCAAAAGTAAATATACATTTTTCCTTCTCTATTGCATACCTTTACACACTTTGAATGCTGAATTCTATAGTTATATTAGTAAAATTGCAGTAACTTACCTTCATCATTGTAATAGCAATATACCGAGCTTCTTTTACTATCATTGGCTCGTAGGATGAATCAAGCTTTGGTGAAGGAAGTCCTCCAAAGGTCATATCACTGCTGGGGGAAACAGCTGTTGCAGGACTCCCAGGTATCCGCTGCACTTTTTTAACTTGCTCTTGTTGCAAAGATGTTTTTTTCTGGGAAACAGGAATAGCTTTGACTTCTACCTGTAATAAGATGTGGAAGAGGGAACGTGATTTAGTGAGAAAACACACACACACATTCTTTTAACTTTGATGGTGTACAAAGTGCTTAGAGTATTGTAAATCCAGCTGTGTCAAAACCCAATGTATCTACACTGAATCTTCCAAGCCAAGCACAGCATCTTGGAAAGATGCCAATCTACAGGGCAGGAGCACCCTGCTGACTCGGCACACCATCAGCACGGGCTGTAGTTCTGCCAGTCCCAGAGCACTCCCTGGGAAGCTGCGAACAGTCTGGTATGGCTAGGGAAGTTTTCCCACAACAGGAAAGTGCAATGAAGTAGAAAGAGAGCCTTCCAAGTGAGTGCACAGATTTCAGAGTGAATCATCATGGCCACTACATCTGGAACAGCAATGGCTGGAGTGGATCCTGGCTGACTCTGTCACCTCACACCAGCACTGTACGTTTATACTGTGCTCTTCAATGAATGCTTTAACTGACTTTTTCCCCCAGAGGCACCAGGGATCTCCATTAGTGCAGGTAACAGCTGCACACAATTTTCTGACAGACAGACTGACTACCTGGAAAATAAGCTTATGTGTCACTCATCCTAAATCTGCAATAAAGTGCAGACGTTTAAATACAGCAGTTTTCACACACCGTTTTAACAAAATTTGACTTAATTTACCAGAAGTTACATCACTGCATTGCACACTAAGTCCAGAAGAATGATAAAATGAATTAAGATTTTTGTCACTTTAATACATTTGTGAACAGTACTTAAATAATAAAACCAGCAATAATTTTGATAATATTTTGACATATCCTTTTCCTGATCGATAGGGTAAAATCACTAAGAGTTTTCTACATGTTCTGTCACTAATTTAAGTCAGTAATCACACCTACAACTTTCACTCAAGCAGTGTTTGTGACTAAGCTGATTCTTGTGTTACTGTTGTAGAACTGCTGTTCATTATTAGGTTTACAGCTCACTGTAAGAAAACTCTCAACTATTACATCATATACAAAGAATAGATTTGAGAGCTTTTATCACAGGAATCATGCCTTTGTAAAAGGTATTTCATCTACACTTGGGCTTGAACAAAACCAACTACTCCACAGCAGTAGTGGGCTTTAAAACACAGAAGAAGTAACCTAATTTATTAAGTTACAACCATTTTGTATTGGTTTTGTTTGCATTGCTTGACTACTTCAAATCAGGCGGTCCACTTTTATATATACCACATAGGTTTTACCCCAAAATGTGCAAAGTTCTTCTAACTCTACCTGAGGCTGTCAAGAACACCTCCTTTCCAGTACTGAAAAACAATGGCTAACTGAAGAGGCTGAAGGCAAACACAGGAACACCAGTCCTTGCCAGTTATTCTTATTAATTGCAAGGACTACAGGAACTTCCAAGAATTAGAAACAGAAAAGGGAAGAGTATTTTTCTAGTCTAAAATAAAGTAACTATAAGGTGGTCCATCAATGTGCTTCTGATTCTTTTTTTCCATCACAAAGTCTATGGTTTATAATACTCTTTCCTGGCTTACAAATTAAAAAATGGATTCTTGTCACCTTAACACATCATTACCATCAAACCTCACTTCTGATTGATTATTTATGCAACTACACATGTAGTTCATCACAGACAAGTTATGAATTGCATGAAATAGTGCTGGCATAATACAGAATTTGGTGGTTTTGTGGATTTAGAGGTAAGAAAGTCTGACTACAATGAATTTATGAATACCACTTTCTGTCCTATACAAGAGTATTCCGTGGAATACCTACAATAAGAACTAAAAGACAGCAAGATGAAGCAGAACAGCCAAGATTACAATAATTACCTTCATATTAGGAACATGAACAACATCCCCATACTGGTCTTTTGTTTGTACTGTAATAACAGTTGGCCAACCACATCGAATGTCATCCTTATTCAATATCAATGATGTTTTTTGAGGATCAGCATATGAATCTGGCTGAAGCCACCTACAGCAAAGAAAACCACCAAACATTAAAACCTCTTGCAACCCCCAAAAGACAAATTCTTACTCTGTACAAATGTGACACAGAGCTAAGAAAGGACACAGAACATCTGAATGCCTACATGTTTTTAACTAATGTATTAATGGAAACAATATAGCCAAATAGTTTTATTTAACTAGTATTTAAAATAACAATGACAGTTCTATAGCTAGTTAAATAGACAAGCAACAATGCAGTTTTACCTTGCGAGTCGTCCACCACTTGATCCTGGCACACAAGCAATGAAATCCTCCAGAAACGACTGCTCGTTGCTTTGGACCTGCAGGGGAAGACTTCCTTCGAGAGCTTCCAAAATGGTTGGTGAGTGAGACAGTGCCAAGCCTTTCCCAAGAATGCCTGAGTGAGATTTGCACACCTTTTTTTTTTTTTGTGGGGGGGGGCAGAGGTTGGGGGGTAAAAAGAGAGAGACATAGAACAGCTGTTCAGTAATATGTTGAAACATATCCTAAAACATACACAATCGGTACAGGCATTTTGGGCACTGAAAACCATTCAAGGAGAAGAATAAACTTTACCCTGATAAAGCTTTAAAAAAAGTCATCTCCGTCTATTAAGACAATAATTTATGCCAAAAGAGGTTAAACGACCTTGAGTTGAGGGAGATTCAGCATTAGCTCCCATTGCACTCAACAAAAGGCCATCAGCAAGCCAGAACAACTGCTATCACATTATTTGGGACTTGATTACATCACTACTGCTCATCTGAAAAAGTGATTTTATTTCTCTATTACAAGGACATGTAAAAGACTGATTTGGTAACATTTAAAACTTGCTAAATAGTGCAATTTCAAGCCAAACAGATATTTGAAATACTTGGTCATCTAACATTCTATATGACATTATATGCATTTTTTCCAAGCACATTCATTATAAAATATGAATTTAATGTACAATACTAAAATTCTGCATGATTTTCTTAAACGGTTTCACAACAAGCTGGATTCCATTCTATTATAAAAACCTTACAAATTATTTCTTCTGTAGCAGTCAAAAAGTTTCAATGCAATTATGTGCTTAAGTACACTGCAGCATACCTGTAAGGCAGCCTCTTCAAGTATCTCAAGATCCTCTTCAAACTCACTACCTGCTGGAAAAATATAACAGTTATATTGACACTTATCTACATATTGTAGAACATGAAATTCAATTCTGTTTTGCAAAGCCTTTTATATTACAAATTTCAAGTTTGCATAATGATGTGTCATACTGTTCAATCAGCAGCTGAAATATTAGTATTTTCAAATAACATAGTAAACATGCAGTATTGTGTAGTTCAGTGCACACACAAAGGAACAACGTAAGTTACACAGAACAAAAATTTGGTGCTTATTTTCTTATCTCCAAGACAGTATGTATGGCAAGTTTTTGGATGTGGCTAGATACTTTCAGAAAGATTTTAGGAGGTCAAGATGGTTTCTGGGAAGCAGTACCTATAAGTATGCAACAGCTGCTCTCTTTTAAGAGCTTACCTTCGTAGAATTATTTGAAAACCTGATAAACTCTGTACAATTTTGTAAATCATAATTCCTCCTAAAACACAAAGCTCAAATACATATTATTACGCTATGTTTCTTTCTCACAAATACAACTCAAAAGTCTGATTCCAAGGTGACCAGAATTGCCAAATACAGTCTTTTAACAGAAGAGTAGAACAGATAAGGTTACCATTTTTCTACTCTCTTTTTAAAAACACGTCAGGCAATTCTACTAGACAGAAGAAAGAAGTAAGAAAAATCAAGTCCCAAGGCATTTTTAAAATTCAAAGAAATAAAGACATCTAAAAGTGGCCCTCAGAAATCCACCAATCTGATACAGTTAAGAATGCAATAATATTAAATACATCAACAAATGTCACACTGCTGTTAAGTCTGATCTTGTTCATAGACCAGATCTCTCTCAGGAAGAAGTATCTTAAATTTAAGTCTTCAACTGGCAAGAACAACCTTTTGAACGCGGTAATTCAAACAGTATTTGGGTGTAACTCTCAAAGAAGGTAACTTAACTGCATATTTTATTTCAAATTTCCATTGATAGCATAAAGTCAATCTATGTGTCACCTACTTTCCCTTCTTGTTTTAGGCATTTAGGCAGAACAAGCAAAAAAAGCCCCCTAGAGAGAAGTACAAGGCATTATAAAATATGGGAGATTAAGTTAGAAGGTTTTCAATTTCATCTTTTTGTTTTTGTTGCATAGAAGAACAGCAAGATAAAGGGGCGTTGTGGAAGTCAACAAAACTAAGGAGTTTGAGGGATAACAGATGAGGGCACTATTTAACCTGCAGAATTGCCTGTACTTTGGAGAGTGAAATACAGATCTACCAGTGCAGCTGAGGTGCCTCCCTACAACATAAAGTAAGAAATTTGTACACAATCCAAATACACAAGCAAAATACTGGGTTAAAAAATACAAAGTAGGTTTTGTGATTATAACTCCACACTGATCAGTGCTCTCCTGCTCATTAATCTATGCTTCCAGTGTAACAATATCCAAGCTCTCATTTGTGCTCCTAAATTAAAACCATCAAAAAGTATCCTATTATATATTATGAGCCTGTTTTTGCTATATACTGATGCTATTTAAGAGAAATTATATTACACATAATATGGCTGCATCATTAGAAGTTTTAATTCAATCTCCATATCCATTAATTTTCATAAACTCTTTTTTCCTTACTTTTAAAATTGCAACTGGGTTACTATAAACCTTTATTTGCTGCACCTGCTGTAAAAGTATATAATTTCTAATTGTAAAAAAAGCTATAGTAGAAATATTTTTAGCTATAAGGTCTACAGATGCAATGGTTACTTTCAATTTTAAACCAGCAATTTCAAATTCTGCAATTTAATGCTGCAGGAATTTTTTTATTCAGCGAGGTATGGAGTGAGGGGAGAAAAAAAACAGTGAAAGAGAAATACAAAGATAATACCTGCACATTTATGAAGTACTGCAAGGAAACTGTGGGACTCAGTTCATACACTGATACACTACATATGGATGGGGTGAGTTCATTCAAATTTAAATGACCAGGTCTCCCTCCTCCCCATATGCACACGAAGGGAAAAGTGTAAGCAGAAAATACCACCAACTTAATTATCTTGTTTGATTCATTCAGTTTGAAGAATCAATTTTGTATTATCTCTAATTAAAAGCAACAGTAAGCTTTAAATGTACTATTAATTCAGAAAACATGGACAATGATGAAATAACAAAGTATGTTCTTACCAATAGGAAGCGCTAAATCTTTCTTCATCAAAGCTGCTGCACACGATCCTCCTAAATTTGCCAGTTCTTTCTCCAGCTGAATAATACCCTTCAAATTTAAAAAAATTTAAAACAAAATCAGTATCTCAGAAAAAAAATGTTTTCCTGCCAATGTTTATCTTAAGAAATACTGTGTGTCCCAGTGTAAAGCTTCTCAGCAATGTATTTCTTGTCATACAGCTACTGCTATGCTTTGCTGTGACACAGGACAGTGTACCAAACTTTTTAGAATAAAAAAGTACATTTGAAAACAATTACTTAAAACTTTTCTTAGATGCTAGACTTCAGGTATTGGCTAGCATGTTTTAGCACTGAGTGTTCAAAACATGCCAGCAGCTTTGTTTGTAAATGCTTTAAAGAAAATGAAGGACATATCAATCTACATGGGGTTTTTTTGGTTAAGCAAAAGTTATTTTTATTGAAAAACAGACTAATTAGATCTGTAGGAATTATAAATCTGGTTTTGCTGAAAGCCACTGAGCCCACCATAGCTAATAATCTTACAGTATGTTTTCTATCTGATATGGAAAGAAATTCCAAAGAACTTGACATTCTGAAAACCTGAACACATGATTTAGCTTGAGCAAAATCCAGGAATAAGATGAGGTAATCTTCTGTGAGGGTTGTAGTGTAAGCAAGATGCAGACCTTGTGAAGTCCACATGAACCGACAGGTCCAAAGACTCCCAGGATAAGGGAAGACTCATTTTTTGGGTTTATTATAAAACTTAAGTGTTTTCAATAATCTCTTAAAATAAGCCAAAAGAAAGCATTGGGTCAAGGACAAGAAATTTAATCTTCCCTTTGCAATAAAGAGTGGTGGAAACGACTCATGTTCTTAAAGGCAAAATGAGGAGACCACTGGGTAAAATCTGAGGTTGCCTAAATGTGCACAGCATTTCCAAGGAGTCAGAGAGTTCTGGTGTAGAGTGAGCACTGGAAAAATAATGCAAATATGTATTCAATTGGTAGTGACAGTAAAATGCTAATGCCCAAACCTTTGGGCCTCTGATGCAAGAAAAGATGAGAATTTCAGGAAATCTTATATCCCACTGACATAGAAGATAAAACCACACTATGTATTTGTAGACTGCCACAAACCAAGCAAAAAGCCATCCCAAATGAATAATGTCTTTAACAAAAGATGTTAAAACTTTTATAAAAGGAATCTAAAAATATTTTGCCAGTGTCACTTAGTCCTAAGTGGAAATACAAATATTTTTATCCTCAAAAAATAGCCTTACAGGAGAGATTTATTAGGTGCAGCAATTATAACTATCTCACTTTTTCCTTACCTCATCAGATCCTGGACTAAATTCATATCCAATTGCGTAACATTTGAAACCATAAAAACAAGCTTTTTCATCTTTCACATAGTCTGATGCAGTCTCCAGAGAAAAAAGAGCTTCATTCCCTTAAACAAGTAAAAGGATAAATAAAATAAATAATATATTCCTCTTCTTTTTGTATGTTTCTTTTACATATATACACAAAACTCAGCCTTTATATGTAGAATGTGAATTAAAACCATGGGAAGAAGAGCAAATCAACACTTCAAGCAAGAAACCTACTATAAATATAATCAACTTGCCAGCTTGGATAAAGATCCTTCTTCAACTTCGTTTGCTAAGATAACTTTGCAGAAAAATCAAACTTCCTTTAATTATTTTAGTAACTCACATTACTAGTAATTACATCAGTATCTATTTATTACCTGGCAATACTAATACCATGGTGGGCCATCCTGAAGATCCAGAGAACTTTTTCAGTTCTATCCATGAATTAAGGTTTTCATGGACAGAAGTATGCTTTGGTCCAAATCCCAGGCTCTGTGCAATTCTCACAGGAATTAGTAAACGAAGAACATCCTCTGACTGAGCAGTGCCACACTGAGTGTCAAACTCTATTGTTATCCACCTGACACATTCAGGAAAAGTCACCTAAAACAAAGCAACAATTTAATTATGTCCAAGCCTTTGGAGTTCTCACGGTTTTTTTACATTTATTTCTTCATTTCCATTTGGCCTTTACTTTAGTCTACAAAAGTGATTTAATGATGTAATTCTGCACAATTGTTTTGATATGCTTTAAATTAACATAAACCTAATTTATTCTTTGAAATTCATGTACACCTGAAATGCTTTACACTTTACTCAATTAGAATCCTGTATTATAACTTAATATTCTGATTAAGCATTTGTGCTGACACCACTTGTGATTGTTTTTAAGAACTCTGTACAGGTTCATTAAACAAAAGCACAGACTACTACAGACATTGAACTCTCATGCCTTCTCTAAACTCAAAACTTCAACAAACATACTGAGTATCTGTTTTGTGCAATCCCAGAAAAGTACAGAGCAGCTGAATCCCACTTGTGGATGTGGCCCGCAGTACAATAGCATATAGCTACAGAAATTCAAATGCAGTAACCACTAAACCCGAGGCTTTAGACATGTTCCATAAATTTTTAGGACAAAACTAAGCATTACTGCATCAGGATGATCACATGGTAACTACATTTTCCACAGTGGATGTTTTGCTGTCTCACAGGACAAGCAGTGGAATAGCAGAATAATGATTAATATCCTGTTCAGGCTCTTGATTATTCGTTTGCTACTTCTGGATGTTAATTTGACTAGAACTGACTTTAGGTATTTTTTCAAAGCACTGTTCTAGCATTAAGGTAAGAAGGTCTGATCTATGGTTATATACTGTATACATAAAGACTTTGAACTTCTACAGTCCGTACAGCTAGAGCAAAGAAACTGTATATGACAATAGAAAAATCTAAGACTATGCAAATTTAAGGACTTAGAGCAGATACTTGAATTAGGTAGTTAAAACTTCACTAGTTTCCACTATACTTGATGTAGAAAGTTTTGACCAGAAAAGACTACAGCAATAATATAAAGAACTATATCCTATATTGGAGCATATTAAGTATCATCCATGGCGACAATTTTTCAGATATTGACTCAAGAAAACTCGTGTCAAGCTTTTAAGAAGCAGCATGCACACTTAGAAATGGTGCTCACCTTATAGTGTGTAACAGAGGCAGGTTTATAGGGATGATCACTTTCTACAACAGCATAGTGATTGGAGGTAGTACAAGCTGAAAGCCCTTGCTCTGGCTGGTTTCCAGTGGTGCTGTCTGTAGACTGATTTGGGTTAAAAGCTGGAGGGGCATATTTCTGATTCAGAACTGCCACAGAAGGAAGCAGCTGCTGTACCAGGCCAAAGACCTCAACAGCAACCTGTAACATAACACCACATGTATTACTATAAAGTATTATAACTTGGTGAAAACAATACTCCAATACTTCCATTTCTCTTCAATGGTTGCTTGAACATTCTCAGACTATCACTAACTACAATTCATTCCATCATTTTTCAATTCTGCATCTACACAATCCTGATAGGAAAAACTGGTACATTAAGCTCCTCTTGGAGACTTGCCAAAGCTGAAACAAGTCTGTACATAACTGTGAGATCCTTTCCCTAAAATAGCTTCTGCTAAAACCTTGAACATTAACAAACAGTAATCACAAGTTCACAGAAAACAAATACCATACTAAAGTCATAGTTCAGTTGTCCTTTATAATAATATTAATTTTTTTTTCAAATATTCAACATATTTTAATGCATGTAACCTTAAGCATTGCATTGGTCCCTGCAGTCTTCATGCCATTTTCTAAGTAGAGGAACACTTCTAAAGCAAAACACTTGATTGTTTCAAACCCCAGTTCAACAAAGAAACAAGGTAACTAAAATCTGACACTGTCTTTCACATGTCTGCTAGATTTTAAGTGGTCAGTTCTTCCCCCCCCCCCTTTAAAAGAAGTCAGAAAACAGCTTCGAGCTCCTGAAAAAAGCAGTAAAAGGCAATAGCATCTACTAGCTAAGGATTATTGACATTTGTAGATCTAATAACAGATTTCAAGAGTGTCCCAGACCAGGCACATGGAAGAATGCCATGCCACAGGAAAGAAATGTTCTTTTATTTATAGCTGACATCTTTCAACCTCTGAAGTTGACAGAAATTATCTTAATTTAATGAGCAAATGCTTTTGCTGTTTACTGTAAAAATAGAATTTATATAACATAAAAAAAAATTTCATCCCACCAATGTTCATAAATGAGTTGTAAATTACATTCTTCTCATTCCTTATCTTTTCCTACTATTAAAGCCTGTCATATTTCTCTGCTTCCTTAAGGTATTTTTTAATACTATTTTCAATTTAATTTAAAATTATTGACTCTTAGAAAATTCTTGAGTCATGTTATCCAATATAAACCACTAATTTACAAAATAGTAAGAAATCAAAATGTTCAAATTTTCAGAGTAAATCTTTTCCCTTGCCTAACATTCATACATTTCTTCAGGAATTTCTGCTGAGGAGCATACCTTGGGAATAGCTGCTGCTACTGGTCCTATGTAGGCTATGATGAGGGGAAGCAGCATTGAAAACAGACTGGAAGAGCTGAGTAATTCTGGAATGTCTTCAGCTAAACAAAGATAATTAGAACAGAGGTATTATTAATAAACATACTATAGTTCAAAGCACATCTTATTTTTCTGGTTTGCCCTTTGTGAGTTAAACTTCTATTTCCTAGACTATTTTTACTTCAAATTGTTTTCATTATTTAGGGACTATTGAATTCTGAGTCTGCCAAGTCCACCCAAGATAAGTATGTCATTATATACAGTTCTCTGTTGAAAAAGGTCCTTCTCTTGGAGCATTACTTTATTGCATTCTTTGTCATTTTGTGAAGCTGTGTTTGCATTTTCTACAGTATAAAAGTTAGTACAGCAGTCCTCCCAGCTCTTCAAATTAATTTTTATAGCATTATGTAATACTCTGGACATTTTGGCTACAATGGCTGATATCCACATTTCTCAAAAAGGGATGTTTAAGTGCTTATATATTTACTACATTAACCAGTCCTGCTGATTACGACTTCTGTGCAAAACACACATGAAATTTGCAACTAACCTGTCATAGAACATCCTTTGGAAATAAAGAATCTTACCAGCTTTAATATGACACTTGCTAAATTGATGAGCAAATTTATACAAGGTATCTGACTATGATATCACAAGTATAACTCAATGATCTATAAAAGTTACTCACAGTTCGATATCTATAGGAATGAAAGGTTAGAAAAATATTCTTTGGAATGGAAAAGAGAAATATCACACCTCTTGTATTCAGGTGATATTCTACTTACGATGGCCTGCTAGCAAAGTATCAAGTTTTGAAAAGTAAAGTAAACTTTCTCAAGCCTTACCATCTACAGCAAGAGCTCTGTGCAACAAGTCTTTGGCTGCTCGTACAACAGCACTCACGACAGAAAGAGCCCTGCTGCAATTTTTGTCTTCTTCATTAGCTTTGTTCAACAGCTGTGACTGCAGATCTCCATCATACTCACTCCTGGATAGTGGATTAAGTTAAAGTAAGTTCACAAACACGAAATTACATTGAAAAAACGACTAGTTTTTAGCATAGAATAAGCAAAACAATTTATAATACAGTGTTAAAGAAAACAAAAGAAATCATGGAGGATATTTTGGAGGAATGTCTGTTAGTCCTTTGCAAAAACTTTATTTGGCAAAAAGCATAAAAAGCATTTTTCTGCAGTGTTTCTTTTCTCTACATGCCTTTTAAACTACAGAAAAGTATTAATTGCTATGCTCTTCCAAAGCCAGGTGCCTGTCTTGGTAAAAACTGAGCAACGTTAAATGCATCACAGAAACAAGTCAAACTTTGTTAATGGATATTTCTGAATTTACATAAGAGAAAAAGACTCATCCTTCTTATTTCAAAGATTAATTATGGCTTTGGCATACAGTCTTGGGCTCACCCTCAACAAATAGTTCTTTCTTTTAAATCCCCTCTGTATGTCAAACTGGGCTCTCCTAAACAACAACATTATGCACAGTACCATTTCAGTAAATTATATAAAAGATGTGGTTTGATTTGCTTTTTCAAAGCAATCAAATGACAATTATAATCTAATTCAAGCCTTCAATATGACAGTGATTAAGTCCTGGCATAGAGAAATAAAATCACGTAGTCAACATGTAGAACAAAACCTTCCATTCTCTTTTGGATATCTTATGTTTGTCCAGAAAGATCTAACCTGCAAAACCTAATTCCAGAACATTATTATTTCAGGACTAGCACCTCAGAACATTCAAAAATTTTACTGTGAGCAGTTCAGGGAACAAGAATACCTCTCCTTCTCTGTGATGTGAATTAACCATTCTTACAAAAAGATTATTTGGTTTTTTAATGTGTCCTAGAAATGTAGCTTTGCTGTCAGCCTTAAGCCTTTTTCATTTGAATTTTTTAGCTACTGATGGTGGGTGCAATTCAACTGAGTACTTTTCCAACACATCCATTCAAAACTTTTCTGCCCACATCAAAAGTGTGTCAACTTCTGTATGTGGTCTTTCTTTGCATATGCATGAGAAAGAATTCTATTGGTATTTGAGCATCCTCCAAACAAAATGGAGTGTGACTTTTACCAGCTGTTCTGTAATAGTTGACCGAACATTTGTTTCTTTATTGTAGACAAATCAAAACTTCAAATCATTATATATCAAACTGTGAGTCCTCAAACTAAGTCCATAACCACAGTCATGCATCATTATTTACTTTGTTCACACATTATTATCTTGTTCACACAAACTACAAAAGACATTGTGATTACAGTCAGCAGCTGCAATTTTTTTTCAACACAATTTATTCTGTAACAGTTCTGACTTGTACTGCTACAGTCTTTCAAAAGCTTCTTCAAATTCTATCAGTTGAAACGAAAAAACCTTGAGACTGTTCTGATCTGAAGACAGGACTTTGGTGTGAAGTTTTTTCATATGTTAATATACCATTAAGTTAGAATGCCTTGAAGCTTCCATTACTGAAATTATGTCCTTTGCTTTTCTGAAATCAAATAAATTGTTATTTCTCCTTAATTTTCTCTTTTGCCTGTATAAAAGCAGATAATCTAAGAGTGAAAAATAGACATTTTCCTTATCTTCTTTCATCCTTCTTACATAATGATGCTTCCCAATTATGATACTTCATAATAAATTTCAAGATTCCAGAAGACTAAATCAATTAAAGTATAATGATCTGCACCACTGCAATTCCACTCTTTAATAAGCAATTACTGTTTTTACTAACAAGCTGGATCTTTGAGGACAATCTCACGTTTAAGGTAGTTTAGAGCTATCCTGTATCTTCAAACATACTATTATTATAGTTTTGCTGGCCACTTTATTTCTCCATATTTTAGCTTCTTTAAAACCTTCTTAAGAGCAATGTGTTCATGTGCTTGGTTAGTCTAAAATACATCAGTTGGTGTAGCATTACTTTTTTATATCTTCTAGATCTTTTATTAGGTAGGTACCCCTCACACAATCAAATACAAAAGTAAATTATTATTCGTTGATCCTTTTATTCCTTCCATCTTCTGTTGATCAGCTTTGTACTGCCAGTTTGACAATCGTGTCTTTATACAAATCAGGGTAAGCATCTCAAACATGAAAGCAATGCTTTCTGCAAAAGCATTAACACAAGTGAATTCCTACTATCATCCTGAAAGGCTGAAGTAAAGCTTCCCTGCAAGCACAGTCAGATGTTTCAATTGATTTTCTTCAGGCAACTGCAATTTCTCTTTTTATACCTTTGAACTCTAAGTAACAGAGGAGACAGTTCCTATACAAATAGACCTTGCTTCACTACATGATGCCATCATTTTTGGAAACTGAAGAACTGAATAAATCAGAGAGATAAACATTCCAGTGAGTAATCTCTCAAATATCTCTTATGATACAGAAAAAACAGAAATTGAAATAGTGTATCTTAGGAATTCCCCATATTAGAGCTTTAAAGTAGTAAACAATGGATCTTGTAAGAAGTCAACCACCAAATTATTTGTCAAGTCAAAAAAACCAGAACCTAAGGCAAGACTAGAAAAGGCATCAGAAACACACTCTGGATGCATTTATTTCTATCACTTCTTAAAACCAGATGTGGTATAATAGCACTGTGATGGTTTTGTTCACTTTTCTTAGAAATGAATCATTACAACGCACAAACCTGTAATAAAGAATCTGTGGGATTTGTCCTCGTGTTTGGTTAGTGCCATTACTGCTCAGACTACACGTACTGAATGTAAACGTCACGCCATCTGGGCACTGAACTGTCGTCATTCCGCCATCTCCATTGGCAGTCCGGCTTCCATAATTCCTCAAACGAACCGCGTATTTCACATTTTCCTTAGAATGGAGAGCCAAAAACAGTATGCAGTAAAAAACAAGTATCTAATGGCTTCATGGTATATGAAAGTTATTATTTTACATTAATACTGGAGAGTCTGAAAAGTCCTTCAAAGCACTCTACAAATGAAATTAAACAAAAAAAGATCCAGCATTTAATGAATATCAAAGTTGTTCTGTGTTCCCAAACTACGGACCGTAACTTAAATTACTACTAATTGCTTTAAGAGTAAGCGCAGACCCAAAAAAATTAACTGCCAAGTTGCACAAAGTAAGTTGAACATGCAAAAATATTCTAAAATTACTAAGCAACTACTACCTATCTTATGCTATTATAAAAACTGGGATCTAATTTCTTTTAGTTGGCAGGATTCAGAACTTTTCATTTACAGCATGAAACCTAGACTTTATGAAGCACACATGTGAAGACCAACTTGTGAATGTGCACACAAAACCCCGAACAATTTACATTGAACATTTCAATTTTGTTATCTAAAGAAGTTCTATGAAACCTACAGATGTGCTTTTATTTTAGTTACCTTCAGGGGCACAACTTTGTCAAGTCTGATTTCAGCTATGTCACTAGGAGAATCATCTGTGGTGTAAGTTCCCTTAACCAATTCTAAAGATGTCCATCTATGAGAATGAGTTGCATCTCCAGTATGATCACTCTGATTCAAAGAAACAAAGTAATTTTAACACATTTATAATGTAAGTACATGACACAAGCAATTGTGCAACTAATGTTTCATTACATAAATTTTTACATGTGGCATTGCAAATAAAAAGATGAAAAACCTGTTCAGAGTCAACAGTAAAGCCTTTCTCCTAAAGGGAAAAATTACTGAGCAGAGAGGTTAATTTCCCATAGTAACCTGTGCTTGTCCTTTGGAAGAGATCAGAATCATCAGTTATAGCCAACAACAGTGTGTAAAAACTGAGTTTTGCTTCATTACAAGAACGCACAATACAGTTTTATGCTACTTCTAAGAGAGAATATCAGCAGCACATGAAACATGTAGGTACAGTCATGCTGCTAGGCCATAACCCTTCTCTTCAGTTTTGTGTTTTAACTTAATTTCTTACTTTCATTCACAGTTTACAGAGAGATAACTGGTACTAATCTGCATTTAGCTGCAGAAACTGAAATGCCCCCTATACTTCAAATGTTATTTGTAATAAAGTAAAGTTCAAGACAATAACCAAGATAGGGATCCTACTAGGAATGGTATGTAGCTTGTGGTTACACAAAAATCTCCACCACAAGCAATCCAAAAAACTCGACAACCAGTGCAATGTTTTACTGGTAGTCTAGATTGAATAAGAACGTGACAATATCACATTGTAAAACATACTTTAAAAAAAAAGTCGGAGGTTACTTTTGTTCAAATTGTTTTCCCAAATTCAGTACTTACATCATCAACTAATACCTCCAACTCATACTCATGAATTCCTCCTCCACCATAAACAGAAAATCCTACTACAACTACACCGGGTTTGTCGACAGAGAAACATATTGCATCAGGGGATCCATTCCCAGTATTCCAGCTTCTTCCCTGACTTGTTTTAGTGAATCGGTTTGGAGTGGATTTGACAGAATGGAGAGAATTCAGTCCATCAACCTGTAGAAAGTCAAATACAGTTGTCAGAAAATATTAACTGCTTAATGTTAGACAACTTTAATAAAGCGAAGTTAAGTGAATTAAATTACCAGATTTTTCAACTGGGTAAATTTTAGAAGTCAACTCAGAAACCACGGAAGATGCTATTACTTAGCCTTCTAGTTAATATTGACTAAAAAAGAAAGTATTTCTGATAATTAGAAATTAACTAGGAATAATTATGAATCCAACTCAATTTTTAAAGTATTTAAATATATATTTTATAGGATGAAATACAAAAAAATACAGATTAGCTGTACTAAAAGAAAGGTTAGGTATTTCTGCCTTAGGTACAGTCAAGATTAAGAGAGAGCAGAAACAGATCTTATGTAATAGTAAAACCACCTTGAATCAAGGTGTTATCAAAAGCTTGATTCTTTCTGTGAGAAAAGCCTGTGGATAACAGATAACACAGAGACAGTGGCATCCCTTTAACAAAGTCAAATACTTTTCTGTCACTTAATGAAGTTACAGGCCTCATGAAAGGATATTTGATCATATACATACATATGCAGGCAAAAATCGAAGTACTCAAATTTGCCATTTTTTAAACAATCTGAAGTATTCTGCAGCCCTAATGAAGTAGCTAATTATCAACAGTACTTCCCTAGTACAGTGAATGTATGCTTTTAAATTTATGCAAAACATATGAGCTACTCAGAACTGAGAATTCCAGAATCTCTGAAAGATCTGCACACCTATAAAAATACCCGTCACAGCCTGTATCACATTCATAATACGTTTGTCCTGAAAGACTTCTAAAAATTATTTTATAGTAGCTTTACCTCAGATCCTAATGCTGATGCTGTAAGCTCACTCACAATACTAGCAAGCAACCCACAGGTATTAGAAACCAGATGTGAAGAGAAAAGTTCATTTTCTCTTCTAAGGCTGTTCCGTACTGGTAAAACAACAATGACCAACATCTTTTCCAGCACTTCCCGAAAGCTTGTCATCCCTGAAACATTTTCTTCACTCTACAGTATGACCAAAAACAATGGCAAATGACATGGTTATTAAAAAAAACAAAACACAAACTTTCACATATTGTAAGTATTAGGTAATTGAAATATCTGTGACTTCATAAAGATTACACATGTCTAGAGGGTGGAAAAAAATTTAAAAATTTGCAAAGCTACCATAGTGTGTATTCCTTTGTCAAAGGAATTGATTAATGTTCTTAATTTCCTGAATGAGGTGGTGACTAGTTTTTTATTGCATTGGAAAGATACCGTATCGAGGTGTCCTTCCCAGGAGAGGTCTTTTCTTTATAGCCTAATAAAACCTATACAGCCCATAAAACCCATGGGCTTTACAAGCATACATTACAACACAGTGGATATATAGCTACCTATGAAACTGTTAATGCAATTTTCTTTTGCAGTGTCTAAAAAAGAAACTTGGAAACTTTGTTATTTTGGTGTTAGCAAAAAGAATTTTCTATGCAAAGATGTAAGATAAAACCAGTGGTAGGATGATTATAAACACAGTTGTTCTTTGCTGAATGAAGACTATGAAACAAATCTAAGCTTAGGCATCTGCTGTGTCTTCTGCCTAGGAGTGACATCCACTTTCTTTTTTAAGTCATATCCATACTGAAAATCATTTCCGCTAAGAAAAATAAAATCAGCTCTACTGATGAAAATCCAAGGTTTATCTTTCTCACCCTTTTGTCTCCTAAAAATATCCAAGGAGTGAACAAATACAGAAGACAATCAGGTGAAGCGAACCTGTACAGAACACTTTCCATCTTTTACAGGTAGGAGGCAGCTGTATCCACAGCATAAATATTATATTTGCATTTAATAGCACCTGCTGGGTTTTTTCTTCATTAATTTGTGCAGGTGCTTTTCAAGTCCATGAATAATGGCCTACAGCAGTATGTCCCCCAGCTTAACTACGTATTTTATGAAGAGCAGAAAACTTCTGACCTTACCTTTTGCTCAGAACTTCTGGTAGTGGTAGACTCAACAACTATCCTTAATTTACTTTTCTTGCATAATTCATAATTTCATACTATCTTACCCGTTATCTTCTGAAGTGAAGAATGCTATTTAGTAGTCCCATTTCCCTGATTATTATCTTTACCCTTTTGATTCCTGTAAATCAATTCTAAAACAACAGAACTGCAAAAATAGAGCATTCAAGAGCCCTTGATTAGGAAATTGTTTAATAACTTTTGCTAGAACTGTATGAACTGGGATTCCCTTGTTGATCCCTTTAAAAACTCCAGTTTGGGACATGACTTTTTATTACTAAAGTTGTGTTGACTCTTCCTCAAAACACCAAATCTATCTACATGCTCCTCCTTGTGATCACATAAAAAGATAAAAAACTGTTACAGAAAACACTGTGCAACAGAACACTACTCCAAGCATATTTCTTCCAATTTAATATTCCAAGACAAGAAGCATTTTTGCTCAGACACTCTCCAAAGAAGAAATAGGTGGAATATTTCACACAAAAATTTGAAAACTGGAAAAAATAATAAGTTTCTGAACTAAGCCTTTTAGAAAGAAAACGCTTAGGCAAATTCATTTACATCTTCATCAAGCAAAAACTTCAAGGTACATAACAGCTGTTTGCTGCAAAGTAAACAAAGTCATTAAACTTCCAGAATACATCCTAACCTGACTGAGTTTTTCCATGTGTGCAACCAGAAGAGGAAAGCGATGGGCCAGAGCAGAGTCGTTCTCAGTGCTGACTTGTTTAACCATGGAGCGCAGCAAGGCCTCTCCATCGTAGGCAATTGGGAAGATGGAGGTCAGCTTTACTGAAGTGTGGCACAGAGCAGACATGACAGCAGCAAGGAGCCGGCTACTGGAGGTCTTGAAGTTTGCTTCCTGGATGTCCTAAAGACATGAAAAGAAATTAACAGAATGGCACCACTGCATTGAAAAAAGAGAAACTGTTTTTGAAAGGAAATTTCCAGTTTTATTGTAATTATAAAAATAATTTAGAGGAAGCTTTCCTATGAATTTTACATTACCTTCTCTCATAAGCTTGAATTTAGATCTTCAATACTGGAGTAATTAGAATTCTTGGTTGGACTATTTTAAAATAATAAACCCGTCTAATACTACTTTTGAAATTATGGTATCCTTTGAAGACAAGGCATTTCTTATAATTAACACTTATAATTAAACAACTTAATTAGAGAAATACATTAAAGAACTGACTCTTCCTTGAAGAATGAATTTTTATGCAAAGCAGCAAACTGTTTACATCTCACCACAAGCAATGCAAGCAACCAACTACATTGTTTAGATGTGGGATGCTCATTCACAATAAGCAAAACACCCAGAAGAAAGTTGTTGATTACAGAATAGTATTTCCAGCTGCTTTTCATGTAGTTGGCTGGATAAGAGCACTACTGTAATGTTTAATAATGAGGAATTACTAAAGTATTAGTGATAAAAAATGCTCTTAGGCAACATGCAGCAACAGTAAGCACATCTAAGGCACGGCCTCAACACTGGAAAAAGCAGGTGCTGACAGTAACCAGCACCACAGATTTTCCTCGCTGTCCCACAGAGAATCTTAAAAGCTAAAGATGACAAAGTTCCTAGGCTCTTGTTGAACTACGTTTAGAGAACACCCCAAACAAACAAAACCAGAAACAAATCCAATACCCAGTAATTAAAAAAAGAAAAAGAAAAAACCAGAAGACAACAGAACTCAAGCTGCAAATCAGGATAAATGCAAAAAATTAATATCAGTTTTAGTATTACTTGGCTTCAACTTGAGCAAAAGGGCAAACTAAGCTAACATTTATTTGTGCCATTTTAATGTACCTGGTCCAAACAGTTCAGCAAGTCACAAAGACATGCCCACTGGAGAGCTGGTGTTGGATAAAATGAATGGAAGCAAGCTGTGAATGTATTATGGCATTCCTGAAGAACAGCTTCTAAAAGACTGAGAGGCTGACTGAGATATCCTTGTGGATCATTGTCCAACTTCACCATGCAATGGTCAACTCCTTCAGATAAAATTTTTCTCAGCAAGGTCCTAGTTTTTCCAATGCAATCTGCTAGTTTGCTGGTTTCTTCTACAACCGCCTTAGCTGTAGCTAGAAGATTACACAAAGAGAAGCATTAAATGTACAATAATGCAACATTTTCATGTTAAAATTTTACCTGCAAATAGAAAAACTGGAATTTAGCAACATTGTTGAATCTAAATTCTGAAAAGTTAATTCCAAAAGTAAAACAGTGAAGGGTGTTAAACTCTTATCACAGAAACCTGAACATTAAAAACTCCCACATTTCTGGTCTTCTATAATATATGCTGCATTTTAATATGAGCATTGTTAAAGTACATGCATGAAAACAACCTTTCAAATTCACACTGTGATCACCACGACAGCACACACTGCGTATAGAAATAGGAAAAAAGAAGATACAAATAGTCCAAAACAATTCAACTGACAAGTCAAAGAGGAAATCAACTTTAAAATAGAGAGGTTACAGTGTAAACGTGTGCTACTGGGATACTTCGTTATGCAGACAATTGAAAATATCCTGTTACTGACAGCAAGTCTTTTAATTGCTCCAATAAAACCATTTCTGTGAGCAATTGTATTTTATATCATATCCTACATGAATACTTAGATCAAAATTTAAATATCCTGTAGACTATTTGCTGATAAATATCAAACAAGTGAACTAACTGGAATACCTGATATTGGATATATTTCACAGGTGTAGACCCTCAGCAATCTCAGGCAGCAAGTGCCCACAAAGCGCAACCTTTCTAAATCCAGGAGAGTAGCAGTGTATTGGAAACCCTTCAGCCCACGAAGTTCTTCAACTCCCAGCACCAGTGTTGTCCAACTCCAGTGAAGAATGCTCAATAAAGATTCAAAGCATTCCTATTTCAGGAAGATAGATTTTGTGTTGAAAAACAAGAAATGACCATTCTGCATGAGTATTAGATGAAAGGCACATAGCAAGAAAACACATTTGATACAATACATTCTTGTCATAAAGTAAAGACTTATCAAGGCTGTCTTCACTTGGTTTTTCATACACTTCACAGTTATGATCTGCAGGACCATGGCCACTATGTGACATTGACAGTACTTGAAAGCTAAACATCATAGTTCACAAAAAATCTGAGGAGTTAAAAGGTTTTGTTTCTACTATTATTATTATATGGGGTCAATAACTTCACAAAGTTGCAACCCAGAAAGCAAAATAAATGTGTTTGGTGTTGAACATCTTGAAGTTGCAACAATCAAACTGATTGTTCAAAATTAGATGTAAAATGCTTCCAGAAACTTCAAAAAGTCAAAACCCTCCTCTCATCCTGGTTCTTATCTATGGTGAGGGTAAGAGCAGCAAGACAATGGAGAGGATACACTGTGGTGTTAAAATCCACAGAAGTTCATAACTTAGTGCAAATGTTTTTAAGAAAACATATATTCAGAGTAGCTATTAATATGTTGATAATATGATTACTAAAAATGCAAATCATGTAGATAATACATTCCTAGAAGAAACCTGACAGGAGAAGATCATCCTGATCATTAGAGAATACTGAAGAGATGGAGAACACATAAATGAAAGAAAGTGAGCCAATTTAGAAAATCAGACTATGACTGTCTCTATGGAGGCAATAACTTGTATATAACTATCCATGCAGAACACTGACACTATGTGTAATGCAGTATAAAGTACAAACCAGGATGGAACTGAAAATAAAATAATCACTGCTTGCAACAGATAAGGGATTGTACTTCAAAAACACAAAGACAGAATTGACCTTATCCTGCATGATATTATTGCATTTCAACTTAATGCAGGATTTCTCAAAATCTGACTAGCCCCTTGCATGTGAAGAGCTGCAGACTACCTTCTATAGCAGTTGCAGTTCACTGTGCCAATAAATACTCCTTACCTCAGTTTACCAAAGTTTAATTAAATGCTATCTGATTCTCAGTGTGCACCAGAATGCATCTAAGAGGAAAATAAATCTCACCAGTGACTAGTTAGTGCCAGTAATCTAAAAGCCATAGAAGACACCAGTAAAGCTCCCTCAAAATTCTAAAAAGCCTGCTAATACTGATTTTTCAGCAGAAAGTGAGGCTTGTACATTGAAAACAACCAGTGAGAATGAGCTCAATCCCAATTCCCCTCCACCTAGAAAACTCCAAACTAAGTAGCTAACCTTGTAAACAAACACATTTCTAGGCTCTCATTCTCAGGTGAATACCAAGCTTAGTTTAGATCTAAAGTGACATCTGAAATCTTCAGAAAAAGTAAAAAAATAAAAAATTCTATCAGTGTACCTAACTTCTGCTTGAGAAAGCAAACACAAAATTTCTACATCTACATCTTTCAGTTTCCTAACCATGTATGAACTTGCAGGAAACACAAAAGAGTCTTGATAGTACTCACCACTGAGACAGTTCTGGCAAAAGATCTCTTTAAAATATGTACGGGTTCACTAGTTTGCTGTTTCCCTTTGGATGCACTGCCATCACTTGTTGGCAACCTGGAAGAACAGTTTTAGAACTTATTTGAAATTTCCAGTTTTTACTTTTAGTAGAGTTTTGGATGGGGTTTGGTGTTTTTGTTTCCGTTTTTTACTTTTTGTGGTTTTTACTGGTTTTATTGTTCAAGTGGAAAAAAAACCCAAGTGAAAAAAGTTTAACATAACTATTCAAAAAAAGTTCATTTTCAACATAAGTTCCTCCAGTTTCCTAATCATTCTAGACCAGTAACCACATATCTTGAATTCTGTTCAACTGGCAGTACTGTGACAATTGAAAATGAGGTTGAGATTTAATTACATGCAATTATTACACAAGTATCTACCATATTTCTTCAGACGACATCAAGACTAGAAATGTTATTCCTTAAAGAACACTGGTTTTGTGGAGGGAAAAATATATGTGGAGGTTAAAAATACAGACAGCATCCATTACTGCAGCACCTTCTCTTTTGTGCCACTCATTGGTCTTCAGAGGCCTCAAGGCTTGTTTGCCTTTTGGCTTCAGCTATCTCTCCAAAGAAATCACCCAAATGGTGAATTTGTCATTCCAGAACTTCATGTACATCAAAATGAAGCCTTCACCTGGAGAGACAGGGCATCTATGGACAGAAAGCTTAGTGGCAGAAGTGAGCTGTTCTGCAAAGGAACCTTGAAAAGGACATGCTTAGAAAGGACAACCACAAGAGAACTGGTATGAAAGAACTGCAAGTTTCAGAATCAGCGTGGGGGCCAGGGGAATTATATACACACACACAAAACATAAAAATCAGGTCTTGCATATACCTGAGGAAATCTGTAAAATATATTATCAACACAGTGAAAGAGTTCCTGGTTATTAAAACAGAGTTACATAACATTTATCATGGCAATGGTAAGTTTATGGTAACTTACTGTAAAGCACAGTTCATTGTTGATTTTGGCTTTTTTTTTCATTAAAATCATCTGTTCAATAGTATACAGTCCCTAAACTGAGGGCTACCAAATAGAGCACTTCCCAACTAGCAAAAAACATTACTCATGTTATGTGAAATAGTTCTACAGATGTAAATGAAAATCTCAAGACTCATGCAGGATGACTGCAAGAAAAATAGCAAGGAAGTGAATGTGGGAATAATTTATTACTTTTCTCAAAGACACTAAGTTTTCCCTACATTTTTCAGATACTGATTTCCTGTGCTAAATACAATAACATTTTCAAGAAACATGGTTATAATGAATTTAATATTTCTATTATAAAAACATGTCAGTAAATTCTTCCAGAGGTTAAAGTATTACCTGTATAGTAATTGTGGAATCTGCCCTGCATTCACATCTGTACCATTATTTGATTTCTTGGAACTTTTAAACTGAAATACAACACTGAAAGAAAAACAACCCAATTATTATTCAAGTCATATTAGAGCTCTTCTTTTTCAATAAAAAAATATAGAAAAAAATATCTACCCATCATCTGTAGTAATAGAGGCCTGGCCATGAGATCCACAATCACTGCTAGGTCCTGACACTCTTGCCCAGGCTACATACCACCAGCCAGCTTGCAGGAGTACTGGCTCATCAAACATCATTGCGTATTTCTCTCTGTGAGAAGTAAATTTTTGAAAATGATAGATGTGAATTATTTTTTATCTTAACTTTTAACAAATTACACCCTGATTGTAAAAGAAATTGAGAAGTAATGGACTTAAGCTGTATCTATTTATATTCAAAACTCAAAATTTTTTAATTGAAAAATACTGTAGTAATTAAAAAATAGTAATTCTGAGGACCTACAAATGCCTAAGGCTAGCTTGATTTTGAATTGTGAAAACAATCAGATATCAATGCCAAATACAGTAAGGAGACATTAACTTAAAATAACATACAAAAACCCAATTACATGTAATATATAATACGGCAAGTAAAGTATTAATTATAAGGTACTATATAAAATTAATTTGATTCCAGAAAATGCTTGTAAATTACAAGAACTTATACATGAATTCTTAGTAATTACAATAAATATTAAAGAAAGTAACAGAATATATATTTAGGGGATTGATATGAAAGATTTAAACCTGAAAGAATTAATCATGTATCATTTGAATTTTAAATTACTTCACTACAGGGAATTAAAAAGCAGCTACAACATGGCTAACCCCATCCATATGCACAAAAGAGCTGCTGCAATATTTTGTCTTGTCATCTCATCACAGGAAGATGGGATTTGACTTGGATTTATACAAGAGCAAGAATTAGATTATTTGTTGTCTTTTAATTTAAATACCGTAATGGTTTGGGAATGTATTTGGTGTTTTGCTATTTCCCCACATTCTTTAGAAATTTTATACCACTTGCTACAAAATTCTAATGATGTAGATCATCTCTGTTGATATTTAAAGTGATATTAAAATGTGTATGGGGAAAGTAAAACTAAAGATCAAGAAGCAAGTATAAGTAGGTAAGCTAAACATCTTACCTGGCAGCACAATCATATGCTAAGACATCTGTCTCAGCAAGGAGGTCTCCATCCGTCTCATGGTCTCCCCCATCTGGGCCCAATTCAAACAACTGGTGAAGTTAAGAAAAAGGGTAAAATTGGGAGTTAGAAATCTCATAATACTACTTTTTCCTGTCTGGCAATTCTGGAAACTGTACACTTCTCTTCCTTCCCCTTCCCAAAAATAACTACTACTTCATATCACTGACAGGCAAAATCCCATTTGGAAGTCAGGCATTAACTGTTAAGAAGTAGCAGTTGACGCTTACCTCCCAGCCTTATGTCCAGATATATATTTTAAGTGGGGGAAAAACTCCCTAAATCGTGCAAGAAAGACACAAGCACAGCATCTAAAAAAGGCAAAGTTGGCCAGCAGGTGCAGGTTTTCCATTACAGACTGAAATGTTTATACAGTATAAGATATACTCAACTTCTCTGGAAAGGGACAGCTTGACAGTTTAGCAGAGATAGTTAATATTGCTTGTCTCGGTTGTTGGAGACAAAATTTTAGGAGGAAGCGCTCTGGAATGAGGGCCTCCTCCAAAGGGACTCCTTTTCCTCCATCAATGAGACAAATGGGTCACAAAAAGTGAAAGAGGGAAAAAAAACCCAAACTATTTATTAACACGCAAACAAAACAGGGTAGAACACAATAAAAAAATACAACAAATTCCCAGAGAGGGAACAGACACGTGGGCTCTGACCAGCCGGGGCCACCCTGTGGGCCCACCAGGGGCCACCTCCGCAGGCTCCCCAGATCGGCGAGGAGGGAAGGGAGGCAGTGAGGCAAGGGGAAAGAAAGGTTAAAAACAAGGAAAAACCAACAGAACCTTTTCCCAGCTAGCCAGAACACAAAAAACCAAAAAAGCAGCACAGTGCTCCCAGCGCACTCCCTCCTCCCAAGCCTCGCCAAAACTCTGGAGGCCCTGAGCTGTTGGGCTGAGCTGTTCAACCGCCCCTCACTCGGGTCCCGTGGCTCCGGCCCTACCCCCCGGTAATACCATCCCTGCCCGGCTCCGTGGGGTCCCGCGTGCCCCCACAGCCGCACGGGTGGGTTCAGCAATGCCGTCGGTACCAAAGAGTCCAGAAGGGCATTTGCGTGCGTTCCGCCAGCAGCATTTATTGCTGCTACGCTGGCGAAGGGTGCAGAGGCAAACACCAACATGATCCCACAGCTCACAGTTTTATCTGGGGGTGGGGAAAGGGCAGGACTAGGGAACGGGGACCAGTGGGGAAGCTCTGGGGGAGCGATGAGGGGAGGAGGCTGACAGCCAACCGGGGAATCCAAACTGGGATAGATTCACATAACAGAACATGGCAGCCTGGGAGAAGCCTTTCTGGTCGCCCTAACATGAAGTGGTTCTTGTGGTACTAGGGGCTTGTCTTACTGAGAACTCTCTGTCCCTTGTAATGTATGTTCACTGGCCACCACACCCTGGGTCCATCTGAAAGGCACAGCATCCTTGGGCATTAAGCAGACAGTTAAGGAATAAAGCAGCTTTATAACATCACCCCAGGACACATTATAAACAATTGGTGACTGGGACAAAACATAACACCTTTACTAAGAGAACTTTGTTTTCTTACTCAAAAAAAATTTCTATGGTTTGGTGAGTTTGACAAAGGTCCAAAATACACGTTTATGACTTCTCTTGCAAATACCTACTTAATACACTGTTTATTTCTGGCAAGTCTGGCAAATCTTATCTTAGATGTAAGATAATCCTAAAAAAGTTGAAAATATAATACTGGAGTATTTTAATACCATTATTACCTCTAGTATTTAAAACGCACAACTAACTTTAAGTTTCTTGGCTGTACTTAGTCATTTGCAATTCTCAGTTGTTACATTAAACTAGAATAAAGTGCAACTACTTATTTTGGACTTCCTGTTGACTTATGCAAATGTTATTGCTAAGCATGTGTCATCCATTTCCCTAGAACAACCCTCAATACCTATTCATCTGAAAACAGAGGAAGAAAACTCAATAACCCACTAAATGACAAGTAACAACAATAACATGTTCTGAATATACAAACATCTAATAGAAATCTCAGCTGTAACGTCTTCTTTTACAATTGTTTTTCATGGGGTTACCAAAATCCTTACTGAATATAGGAGCAGAGGACAGCTAACCAAAACCAGAGCTCTGTTACCACAGTGTGTGTTTCTGTGAGATTTATTTATCCAAAGCCAGGTTTATTTATTTTAAAATAATCAGCACACATGCTCCACCTGTAATCATCCCTACACTTGGCACAGAGTTAATTGCATTTGGTGCCGGTTGCTCTCAGTTGAAGAATCCCAGCCCAGAAGCTATCCAGAGAGCAGTCTTAAGAAAGTGGCAGGGAAAATGGAAAGCAATGGCTCCTGATAAGGACTCTTTTTTTGCTTTTGAGAACAGCTCCTCGTGCATCACATAGGATGCGATTTTAACCTGAAGCCCACAACACCAATTTTCTGCTGGTGGACCTTGGAGCTCTGTGTAAATAGATCACAGAAGCATTCGGCCCACTAACATACCTGCCCAAGGTATCTCTAGGATGGCACAGCATTTAGTGAAGGTAAGAATGGGCCAATCCATCACAACAGTAATTCTCAGCTCTCTACTTCATCCACTGTGCCTGCATAATGCTTTACACATACAGTAAACCACTCATTCACCAAGAAATAAAACTAATTGTGGTTTTAGATAGTACTACGGAAGTTTTGATTTTGAGACATAATATTGCTTAAACAAAATAAAAATTCCTACCTTTATTTTAGCAGTGTATTCACCTCTACCACCAAAAAGACCAAGACCACCTAGCAAAATATCTGTATCAGCACAGAAACGGATAGCTTCTACTGAGTGGGCTGAATAACCCCAGCCTCCTCCATGACCTGCAAAAAAAACCCCCAGGGAAAATATAACTAATCTTAGTCTTTTGTTCTGCAAGCTGATCAGCTTTTACTATAAAATTTTAGTGTGTACATACTTTCAAATCTGTTAACAACACTATAGTCTTCTTTAGAATAAACTTTCATTACTGCTTGAGTCTCTTCTTCTGTATTTGCAACACCCATTTTTAAGTCCTGCATAGCAGCCAATGTATCAAGGCAACCTAAAAGAAAGCAACCAAAAAGAACCCAAAATTTCTCACTGCTGATTGAAATGGAAATGAATACTAGTTAAGAAAATCAAAGCAATCTGTTTTGTCCCTAAACCACACACGATACTGAGTAGCTTTATACTTTTGATTAGGTCAAGGGTCATTGCTGCAGAATCTCAAGGATTGCTACTGAAGTCAACTTCATTTAATTTATTATCCAGAATAACAAACGTGATTAAATCTACTTTGCAACTTTTCCAATGGCAAATAAATTGCCAGTGACAATTTTTTCCTTTTTACACTTACAGTATTACCCCAAAAGATTTGAAGTAGTAACTGAATTAGGAGGAGATTTTAAAGTCTTCACAAAAGGTGTTTCATTCATACACATGGGTATGAAACGTGCCTTACTTTGACTCAGACACAAAAAAGTACTGTTCAAGTTGAAAGTTATCCATCTCTAGCACACAACGAAGTGAGCAGGTCAAGGAACAGATGACTTATCACAATCAGTGGACAAGTGAGTTAAAATCACTTCCAAAGCTGTGCTTTGAAGTATAGTTTATACATGAACACAGTGGAATTAATTTTTGCATTTTCAAACTACAAAAAAACCTACAAAAGAAAATCATATTTCTCTTAGTGACTCATTATACAACATTGCAAAGATTATATTTTAATTTTATATACTGCATTTACTTTAAAATAAAAATAACTTATTGAAGAGCACTTTTTCAGGTTTGGGTTCTTTTTTTTTGAGACTCCAGGTTAAGAGCATTTACTTTCATCTGCAGTCTTTCCAAAAAGATCATCTAGGAAGGTCCCTTACTTTATTATGCTGGCATCTAACAAGTTCCACCAGAACTCTAAAATCCTCCAGCATCATTAAGATGGCAGAAGATAATGACATCAGCCAAATTATAAGTGTTAAGAGCAATGGTGAAAGACTACAGTAAAATTTTAACTGAAAAATGTCAGGAAGTTTTTAGATTAGTTTGTTTATACATGAAGTTAGGTTACTTTATTTCATCTAAGGTTCTGACTCATCAACTATAAATGTATACCTAGAATATGCAAAGCTGCATGAGATCTGGTGGTTAGAGCTTTGGAACCTGTTGGCAGAGCAAGTTCTGGGCTCAAAATACTACACCGGGATTGCATGTCTGGAGCTGAGGGAAGCCTGGAATCGGCAACTACTGCATTGTAACTCCACAGTTCCCTGGCATTCGGGCAAAACCTAGAGCAAGAAAAAGCAGAATGAACAAAACCTTTCATCAACTGAAAAAATACAAAATCTAACTGATAATTACATTTTTAAGACATTTAATGTAAAATGTAGATCTGCCAGTATAAATTTCTGAAATTGAGCATCACTACTGCAAATACATGAAAACTTTACTAGCTTAACACTCCAGCAAATGAAAAGATACAAAAACATGATTGTACTTTAAGTCAAACAGTCATATTATGGGTTTAAAAATTTCAGAAAATTTGAGGTCATTTCTCAAAGCTAATAAATGTTAACACAGTATTATCTATTAAGTAGTATGAAGTAACTAGCAAAGTACTAAATAGAATGGCAGATGTGCTCAAAAATTATAAAGATGCCAAGTGAAAGTAAAAGGCTTACCTTCAAATAACAGTAAAAAAATCTTGAGGAATCCAACATATTTTGTTTGGGCTTTTTTAAATGAGTAACATTGCCTCATGAGTTTTTAAGGGATTATAAAAAAGGGCAGCATAAACAAGGGAATACAGAGACTTTCTATAATAGAGATTAACACATAGAAAATGAAATCTTTGAAACCACTATGTAAAAGGAAGAAACAGTAAGAAGACAAGTCTATGGGAGTGTTCTGTATAAGCACAAAAAGCATTTTTACTTGGTACACTTTTAAAAATCTAATGGAGAAAGAAATAGTTTTTTAACTTAAAATATTAAAAGACACCATACGTATTCAGGATTTCAGTAAGATAGCAATGTTCAAATTTATACACACATATGACATTACACAACTGCTTGAATTTCACTAAAAGATTAAGTCACAAAGCTTTGAAGAAATGTTTAAAATGTATGTCATCAGAATTCTGTTTCTGTACAAGAAACTGAATCCATCATTTAAAAAGGCATGAATTAGAATGTCCAGAAATAACAATATACCAAGTATTTAACTACTAATAGCCTAATTATTAACATGTCTCTTCTTCGGACTGTTTTAGAATTTTCTATTGAACAAGAATGGAATATAACAGAGAAATAAATCCACTCTTCTGTTAAGTATTTAAGCTCTAGATTTAGGTCTACAGTCCCCAAAATACTGCAAGACTGTAAAACACCTCAATTCATGTTTACCCATCATAAAAATCTAACATGACTTTGGACTTCCTCAAGCTGAACAACCATTTTATTGTCTACAAGTTGAGTATCATTACCTTGCCTCCTGTGAAACTTGCTGCGTTCCCATGGACATTGATAACTGAGTTTTTTCACTCATTGAGTCTTTCAGTGGATTTAAACATGCTGAAAATACAGAGCTCTAAGGGATATGGGTGCTACTCTTATCTCTAATGTCAGCATAATTTAAGTAAGAACTGGTACTTAGCCCATGAGATTGAACCAATCCTGGGCTTGTGCATAATGCAGAACTGCAACCATGCAAGGTACTTCCAATGTCATAAACAAATGTGTTAGGCAAACACATGCTTCCATGTTAATTTGCTGTTAAATTCTTGAATTTCAATTTTGGATGAAGATATTCAAAGTAGCATGCAAGTAGCTTTTAAAGACATGATCCTATGAGATACAGTCTTTTCCAGATGAATGCCAACTACCTGGTTCCCTGCATTACTCTAACTTGTTTTGTTCAAACAATTTAAACATCATCAATTTCTTGAACTCAGAAGGAAGTTCAGATTTCTCTCCTAAATCCTAGCTAACATAGCTTTTAAATTGTTACAGAAGAACGGGATGTTATTATTCTGCTTTGGAACAAAGGCTTATTATCTACACTTGCTCAAAGACTCCATTCCAAAGACTGAAATAAATACAGTTAGTCTGATGTCTATGCCATCTAAAGAAACACCTTTACTTTAACCTCCCAAAACGTCAGAACTGAAAAAAAAATACCATTGCTCCACCCCTTCTTCTATTCAAGTCTTAACCACCAATACCTAACAGAGGAGCAGTTTAAGACACACACATATGGCAGCTGAATATGGCAGGGAAGTTATTCAGTCAAGAGTTAAGTAGATGGAGAAGAGGGAATAAAGAGAGTAATGAAACAGAACAGATTAAAATCCCCAAAATATTATGAGACTGGAATGAGAATGATGCAAAAAAGAAATTTAAAAAATGCAGGCAAGAGAACATGTTTGTTTTGGGCTTACTTGAACAAACCATCCAAAAAACGTGAAAAATATTTATGGAAGACTAAAAATTGTTTTTCATTTACTGGGAAAATAATTAATGAGTAAATTTAATAATCAAATCTCCAGCCTCGCAAAATATTTTTTAAAGGATTTCTCTATTACTAGTTTAATAGCTGTAATCCACACTTGCCTCCAAATAACATCATAGACAGGATCCAGACACACACCAGAACCTTGAAGGTCTTCCTGCTCAGAATCATTGAATGTTTTGCAACTGCCATCTACTTTGTTTATCAGAAGACATTTAAAAGGAGGAGGTTCTGATATTGAAGCTGGTACCAAACCTAGATTAGGGAGCAAAAAGAGCAAACAAACGTGAAGACTCCACTCATTATTGCTCCATGCTTAGAAAATGCCATTTAATACAGTAGGGAAGAACAGATATACTGCTACAACAAAAAACTAAAGATTAGTAAGATCTAAATGCAAGTGAAGGTTAAGACTTTTACATTATTATTTTTAATAAAAAATATATTTCTAAAGAAGCCAGGATCATCATATGCAGTAAAACTAGAAGGCCAAAATATTTTCATTCCTTCCATTCCTGTTTTTGACTTGTTGCTCCCTCTATTGTTTACACAACTGAACTCATTTTTTTCCTCCAGTACTTCTATGAGCATTTAAAATAATAAAGAAGAGTTCTTGCCTATTATATGCCTGCTTGCAAATATCTCTGATGTAGCAAGCACATGAGAATTAATGAGAGCTTCGTCGATCCGGAGAAAAGTCTGGTCTCCACTCGCTCCAATCCATGTAGCTTTGCGCCCATATTTGGAGCCTATATTAGGCATAGGTGCTGGTTTTGCATTCCAGTAGGGCATATCCAGAATTGGTCTGCCAAGCTGACCTTTCTGTAGAAAGAATGCAAGAATCAGTGAGTGACAATAAGTCTGAAAGATAAATTACTTCAATAGTTTCATCATACAAAACTGCTAAACTGGAAAGACTTTACCACAAAACTACCTTCAAAATGCAATGGCTGGTCCAAGCGAAGCGTTACGTATTTAACTACAAGGAACAAGTTACTGACAGATATACTCCTCCCTTTTCAATTACGTTTTTGAGAAAACTTTTTGTTAAATGCAACTCAAACTCTCCATCATGCATAAACCTCCTCTCCATCTTCAGAATCAAACATAAAAGTATTATTTTCCTACAATGTTCAATATCTGATTAACATCAGTGATAAACAAGGAATACATTCATACGAAAAAAAAATCTATCTTCAGATAGAGACAGTCTAAGTTCCACTCAATTCTGAACTTATACCGACTAAGTTTTTTAGAGCAAATACCTCTCAAAAGCACCTAGAAATCGATAGCTCAAGTTTGACTTGCTCAAAGAAAAGCATAAAGTGCCTCAGCGAGCACCTCTACACATGCTCGTGAACACTTATCTGGAGATCTAGGGCCATACCTCTATGTATAACTAGTTACTGAGATGGACCAACAGTTCCCAATGCTGCACCTAAGAATGTAGAAAGAACTGCTGCAATAAACCTGCTCAGGCTCCATCTACCTCCCCCTCAGGCACAGAAAATGTACTGCATGCCAAAGAAGTGATGAGAGAAAAGAAACATGTATATACAGCAAATGTCTTCTGTCCAGCATGTTACTAATTTTTCTTTCTTCATATTGTAGGTAAATCTAGTGAAGACATTTTCAAGTAACATGCTTTGTTTTGATTTTGTCCTGATTATGAAGCTTTCAGCAAACTTTCAAGCACTAAAATATTAAAACCAGACACAAAAACCAAGTGGTCTAAATATGGCCTAAACCTATTTTTTCTTTTAGAGAATGGAAAAAACCCTCAGTCAACTGACAAGGTTTTCTATCCCATTTCTGAGAGTGAACTTTTTTCAGAGGCCAGGTTTCACTGCAAGACAACAAAGCTTAAACCTTTACATGTCCGTGTCAGTTTTGACAGGAACACAGACACCAAAGCTCTTGCTTAAAGTTTGAAAAACAACAAAATATTACTCACTTTTAATTTAAAATATGACTTTTTGCTTCCAAAATTTCAGCCTTCACTTTTTAATTTTTTTTTTTTTTTTGGTTAAAAGATTTCAAAAGGTTAAATTTCTCTTCTGTTGTGTTTGGAAGTACATAGCTTTTAAAGCATGTAAAAATAGCTCAATACCTATTTTCTAGCTTTTGCAAAAAAGACACCAATAAAAACATTAGAGGGAACGTGAAAACAACAGATTACTGCAGAGATCGCTATGAGGGGCATCTTTGCAATCACAGGGAGGCACAAAGGGAAGTAAACAATGTTTAAATGCTAATTTAGTGAAAATAAGAATGAATTCCACATGGACATGGGAAAATATACACCATGTGAATATGAAAGAAGACTACTGGAGTTGTGCTGTGTTATACTGAGCAATAATCCCTCCCCTCAAGTGCAAGCAGAACTTCTGCAACTCGCTGCAGTTTCTATGAAAGAAACCAGGGCACCTTTTTCTATCAAATGGAGACAGGTAATAGAATAGGCAACATTTACTTAGAATCAAGCTTGAAACAGTTAAGTTTGAGAAAACTGGTGCACCTTATAAAATAACAGTTTTAAATCACCATCTTCATTAATATAAAAAACCCACCAAGAATTCCTGGCATTATGCTTTTCTAACCAGAACAATGTTAAAGGCTACATTTTAAAATATAACAGGCATAAAAGACATGCAGAAGTCATACATAGTTCTATAACAGCAAGTATAAGCCACGTTGGAAGGTCTCTGAACAATACATTAACTACTAGCTTATTCCCATAAGTAAGTAACATTTCCTTACAGAGAAACTTCCAAATGTGAAAACCTGGCCATCCATTAAGAGAATAGCTGTATGGTTGCTCCCAGCAGTAACTTGTGTACTAGGACCTGGTAATGCTTGCACCAGAGTGGGACATCCCCTAAATAAAAATAAATTAATTCTATATCAATACATGGTCATGTAGCATTTAAAACATACAGTAGCATTACAAATATTTCAATCACTGTAATATATCCACTTGATTCACATACTATAGCAAATCAGAGCCAAGAAACAGCTTACATATTAAAACAGAGGTTTGAAAGACTGCACCAGGTAGTTAAGTTTATGCCCTTCTGCTACAGGAAAATCGATCAAGGACCCTCTCTTCAGTTAAACTCATAAATTAGCGTAGAATAAGAATTATTAATTTAATATACAATTGTAGAATTACAGCTGTGTAGATACAATAATATAGTGTAATAATAAACGTGTACATTTTTGTATGAATACAAAATATATTGCAATGAAATGCAGCAGTAGAATATGTGGTGAGAACTCTACTTAAGCAGTTAAAAAACCCCTGAAAGCAATCGAAGCCTTATATGGCTGATACACTAATACAGTTACCAGAAGCAATACTGCTACAGCCCTCTTAAGATCACTGGCTAGGGAATTATAAAAGAAATAAAGGTCTACTCCTATCCATCAGCTCCTCTCCCATCAAACTCAGACTCAATAAAGAATAGACCTCTTCCAGACTATTTTCCAGAGAGATATGAAAAGGTCTAATCCATTTGTCTCCCAAATATGGACAGGCATAAGAAAATAAACTTTCCATTTCAGTAAAAATGAAGGAAAAAACGTTCAAGATACACAGCAAATTTGAACTGATGACTTAAAACTGAAAGATCACAAGAGATAAAAAGTAGTATGCGATACCAAATTTTGATTTCAATCCCAACAAACTGAACAGAAACCTACAAGACTTTGAATCCCATAATGAACATCTACCTAGACTTCAAATTTCCTGTGGAGTTAGAAAGACTGTGAATTTGAAGAACAAGTTAATCCCACAAAATTTTATGTTTGGAAATTAGGCTTGGAGTTATACAGACGATAACAGCACTATTTGAACTTGCTTTCAAACACAGCCTTTCAAAATTAGGCTAATCTAAAATAAGAACAGGTTGTTTTACACTGGAATAAAAAAGGGTCAGCCCACAGTTACCTAGTGATTGTTTAGCAGCTGCTGTGCAAAAAGATAGTTCATCTCAAAGTTCTGATTCTGGCTGAATTACAGGTAAAATAGAAGTCAAGAAAGTATGAGGAAGGTGAATTATCATGTGTTCAGCAGAAAAAGGATAGATGGGAAGATGTGAACAGGTAAGAGATATGAAAATGTGGAACAGAGGAATGCAGCATGAAGATAGGTTGATGACCTGAAGAAGAAGGAACATAGGCTCACAGCAAAATTATTCTTTGGTGGTAAATGTAGCTTTCAGCGGGTGACTAGCGAAGATGCAGGGACTGAAGGGCAGAATAAAATAAAACAGAGAACGTATACCATGACAAATCTACGATAATAACTCAAATTTAGGAGCTTTCTTGGTCTACAGGCACAAGGATTTGGACATCACTATGATTATACACAGACACAGAGCAAAGTTTAGCAACACCAATGATGGAATTTTAAAAACAAAAAGTTTACATTTGCCTCTCATTAAGGAAACTCAAAAAGACATCAAAATATAAATAAAACATAACTAGTAACTAATCCAAAAGCATTCCTGTTAAAAGGAAGTATTTTTATCACAAGGGGTTTTTTTTCTCCTCACTTAAAATTATGATAGTTGCAGGCACAGAATATCAATCATAAGTTTATAAAAAAAGCAAATATTTCACCTTTTTGATGCTTAAAAACTAAGCTATTATCATCATAACTATTTATCTTTCTGCTTTTCCAAGTGAATCTATCAGCAAAGCTATATGAATGCTGTGTTTCATAGCCTCTTGGCAACAGCAGAACAAAATCAAATCAGCACCTAATGTGGAGAGATGAAATCCATTATCCTCTTAAATGGCTTTTTAATTAAGATCACCCAGCTTTTGGAATGGCCAACTACAATCTATCAGTTCGTTTACAGAAAAAAATGTTTAAGGTACTTGACTACATCACAAAATAAACGTGAATTGCAGAAAACTAGTTTTCACTTCGTTAAAGGAAAAAGGATTTCAAAAAATACAGTAAGCCAGTTTGACTAGTGCACATGGAATTTACAGTCTGTGATACTATTGAGTATTTCCCTATCCCTCCAAAACTCAAGACAGGAAAGCTCAGAATAGACACTGTGGAGTCTGAGAGACTCTGGGCAAAGTTTTAACAACCAAGGTTTCTCCATTTGAATCAAAGAAAACAAGGACTATTCTTCTGGGATGGAGTGGAAGGACATGCTGGTCTTAAAGTCACAGAATCTTTGGCTTCTGGATATGACACAGATCAATCACAAAAGACCAACCTCAGCTATACAGAAAGTAAACTGAGATCCCTTGGGAAAACGTAACAACTGTTGAATAATTGAGCAGACGTACATGCATCAGCTAACTCAGGATCCTGAAGAAGGTCCAGATGCATTCTGGCTGTCCACATGGGAACCCTCTTCCATCCCGAAGGGTAGGCATTTCTGAGAGCAGCTGTAATCTTTGAAAATTCATCATGCATGACCTGTTCGAACAATCGCTGTCCATGGTACTTATGCAGCCAACAGCTGCCTGCCAGGTCCCAGAACAAGTCACTTGGGGCAGCTGACCATGGTGCTGTAAACACGGGCTCACTGGGAGCTGTTACTGTGTAGCGGCTAAAAGGAAACCAGTAGCAATTTCTGTTCCTTGCAAGCAGAGTTGGACAATTTCATTACAGAGAAAACGGAGATTTTTGTACTTCAGAGATGACTCCATTTTAGAGGAAATTTAGTGAAAAGATGTAAATATGACCTGCACTCCACCACTGGAGTAAAATAATCAGAAAATGCACCTAGAAACAGGGTCCTAACAAACAGATGATGGAACACTTTTTTCCCCTCCTAGAGTTATTAATAGGATATAGTCTCTATTCTCTATCTTCAAGCTGAACATAGCAGACCATCTAGGGAAGGTCTGATCAGTTTTGTTTTGTTATTGTTGAACCTTTGGAAGCAAAATCCTATCTAGATCATATCACTTCAGTCATTCCATTTCTAGAGCTTGACTGTCAGGTCACGTGCTTGCTACTGGAGTGCTGAAGTCAAGAGTTTGTACGTAAAAACGCAGAAAAATTTTGAACTATAACAGAAAGATCATGGAGTTTTAAGTTCCAGCTTCTTGAGAGAAGCATCAGTAACAAACAGGCCTTCGCTTACCTGACCACAATACATGCTATTTTCCACCAAGACTAGATACTGCAAAGCATTTCTTGCTTCCACTGAGTTTCTATACACCAGCATCTAATTTGAGAATATAAGCACAGACTGACAAACCTTTCATGTAGTGAATAGCTCATCAACAGCTGCCATTGTGGATTTTACAACAAAAAGCCTACACAGACTAATTTAGTGGTTCCAGCTTACTGATAAGGCATGTAATCTACCTCATTCCTACTGAAGTAGAGGAAGAATTTGTGGTGTTTACAATACTCTAATAGAGGAGTCCAAAATTCCCTTAATTAAGGAGAAAGGCAAGTCTGAACAGGTGTCCAGAATTCAAAAAACTTGAAGACTTTTAAAAATACAGTCTCACTACTAAATCTTTATACTGCAAAACAAGTGTCTCTGAAAGGATGCCTAAATAACACTTTTTTTTTTCCCTCCTCTCTCTTCTCTCTCTCTCAGAAAATACAGTGGAGTATCAGTTCCTGCATTCAGAAGATGATGCTCTTCCTGAGGTCAATACAGGCAATGTGACACACTGCATGACTGACATACCACTGACCTGGCAGGAGCTGGCCATCTGAGCACCACTGCGTCCCAACTGAGGTGGAACTCTGCATAAGGATTCCCTGTTTCCTTCTCTGAATCCCTTACTGTGAGGACAGAGGAGAGATCTCTACTTAAAGCTGGAAAAAGAAGTACATCAATGAAGAAATTATAATTTGAATGATGGTGCTAAATAGCAATATAGTACTATAGCCAGTTCTCATGCATAGGACATACTCCAAATTTCTTCCAGGCTTTTTTCAGACACTTTCTAGGGTCTGATGTAGAATGATACAACGGTCAGTGCCAAGTCACTTGTACCACCTCAGCTTCTACTTCTGGTCAAGCATTATCCTGCAGCACAAGATTTTTCATATTCTTCTCTAGGATCTCACTTGGAACTACATTTGGTCTTCATCCAGTTTCTATCTAAATAAGCAACAGATGTAGGGATTTACCACCTGAAACACTGACAAATACAGCAGATAGCTCCAAAGCCTTCTGAAAAGCCAAGTGATTTCATCAAAGCTGGAAATAGGTGACAGTAAGTTACCAGTATTCTTCAGTCTTTAAGACAGAAACTGGCCTTATTCTAATAGCGATTTGAATTGCTAGTTTAAGCCATTGTTCCTTGGAACAACTACCCAAGAATTTCCAAGAAGGAAAAACAAACTACTTGTCTGTGGTATGACTCCACCACAGCCAGAAACACAGACTGTATTCACCAGTGTAATGCCAACTGAGTAGGGGTAACAGTTCAGAGACTACTATGAGGCACAGCAGCCAATAAAAGGCAACATTTCCAATATACTTTCTTTCTTCCCTCTCCCCCTTTGGTTTAGTGAATCCAATGCAAGTTTTAAGATGATGAAGATTTCTTCAGGAACTTGACAAAAGAAAAGGTTTTGAAGTCTTCAAAGAGATTAGGAGGATAGATGTTCATTAATTTTCACCTGGCTGCTACAAGAGAAATGAAAGAACTGAAGACAGGTCATGGATGCTCTGCTCTGTATGCCTTTTACATAAGGATACTGAGCATTACTGGACATACACAAAGTCTCAAAGATTCCTACTATGGAAACCCCTGCTGTGTGCACTATATGGCATATGTACATGTCCAAAGACCTTAATCACATTTCCTTTTATGACAGGACACCTTTTTTTATTTACTTTAATGAATAGATGAGACTCTAAGCATGAGACACTAAGGGTGAGATTGAGCCTCACATTAAAGACACCTATGCTGTCACTGTAGTCAATGGAGATCAAGTTTACAGAGTTACTAAGCTTGCCTAAAGCATGTAAGCAGTGGCTGGTTAGTCAAGTAAGTCTCTGTGCTCTGTTGACTTCCCTATTTCCACTGACCATAGAGAAATCGCACATCACTCTTCTGCCAACACCCAAAACAAGTGACTACAAAACACAGCTGAGACCAAAGCTTAGAGACTTCATTTGGGAGATAATTGATGAGCAAAAGATGAGACTTTATCATAACTGAACTGAGATTAGCTCAGTTGGTCAGAGCACAGCGCTAGTAAGGCCAAAGTTGTGGGTTTGATCCTCATACAGGCCATTCACATAGGAGTTGGACTCAATGATCCTTGTGGGACCCTGCCAACTCAGAATATTCTGTGATCTGTGATTATTCTGTGAACCCTTATCAATGATGAAACAGGAACAGGTTGATCTAGGTTTACAATATCATACTATTTGAGTTATTGTATATGCAGTATTTTACAGAAATAATGAAATCTTAATGAGACTTCAATGTAATTCTCATATACGCAGGGAGGATTAAAGGGACAGAAGTCTTTCAAACTATTATCAAAGCAATGCTAGTAACTATGCACAGAAGCTTTCATGTATTAAATAAATTACTTATACTGTACAAGACTACTGTTACAGTATCTATATTCAGGGGCTTATGGGGAGTAAGTGCAGCACAAGAGCTTTTCAACTTTTTTTGGTCTATATTTGAATTTTCACACTTGCCAGCTACAGAGAACCAGAAATTTAGCCACTACTTATGCAGCAGTAAAGTAATACACAATCGTGTCCTTTTATTACCAGCTTACCTGGAATTAACATCACCATGTCCAAGCTGACCATGCTGCCCATATCCAAATGTGTAAACATCACCATTCTCCATCAAAACCACTGAAAAACAACAAAGCATTTTTCTGACATACACACATGACATAGCACTGCACCAGTGCTGGTTACCCTTCTGAGTAGCAGTTAATGATTCCTAAGAGACTCAGACAAGATTCCACAACCCATCACAACTAGCACCTCTATGCAGGAGTAGAGCTCTGCCATGCAGATGTTTTAAACTGACTCCAAAATTTCTTACAAGCTCTGATGTAACTCAATATACGATACTTATAGTCCTTTTCACCACTGAAGGACAGTGAGTTGCCTTTCATTACTGGAATCAGGGAGGTGATGTGGGGATTTGGGTGGTGATCTTACTTTAGAGCATGTACGGAAATGGCACAAAATGCGTCAGGGAAGGTTTAGGCTGGATATTAAGAAAAGGTTCTTCACCCGGGGGTGGCTGAACACTGCAATAAGCTCTCCAGGGATGTGGTCACAAAAGGCTGACAGAGTTCAGGAAGTGTTTGGACAATACTCCCAGGCACATGGTGTGATTCTTCGAGATGGTCCTGTGCAGGACCAGGAGTTGGACTCGATGATTCTTGTAGATCCCTTTTAACTGAAGATATTCTGTCTCTATGACAGTGTAGCAGGCTACAAAATAAACCCTGCTACGTTTTCAACTTTTAACAGTCCTGCATACATCCATATTAAAAATTGAACAAAAAGCAGTGAAGACACAGATGAAAACCTTAAAAAATAAATCTGTATTATAATTAACACTGATTTATTTGTTTTTACCTGAATGGTGAAATCCACAACTGACTTGTACAGCTCGCAGTTCACAGTCAAAGCGGACAGCCCCTGGTGGATAAGTTGTGATTTTGCTGGCATCCTTCTCACCTCTTTCTCCACTTCCATCTATAAACAAAACTTACAATTATATCCTATGCATTCCAATAAAGTTGTATTAGAAGAATGAATAGAACAAGGATAATAAATAACTCCCCACTCCGCCACTTGTCCAGCAGAAGAGAGAACTCACAGAGTAGCAAGAGAGACAGCCCAAAATGCTTCAAAGCAGATGTGGAAAGACAACAGAAACTCTATTTCTGAACAATGTACTACAAAGGTACACATTGGAAAATATCCTCTAAAGCAGAAACTTCCCCAAGAGCAGACAAAAAGAACCAGCAAAACAGAAAATTCAAACTTCAGAAGCTTTACTTGATAGCCATCATTTCATTCTTCAATAAGGTAGCATTATTAAGTAGGCAACACTGTAGTTAAACTCAACAGGTATAGCCTAGCCTATCTTTTCCAACTACTACACTTTAAGGAGTTTAGTTGACTCCAACTCGGCCACAGAGGCCCTGTTTTAAGTAGCTGTCAATTACTTACACAGCTCATTTCTAACAATGCAGACAATTCACAAAGAGTGTGTCTGCTGTCTTTTAGACATAATTTCTGTGATTTCCTTTAATAAGCATGTATGTATTTAGTAAGTATGAAGTACATTATTGGTTCCTAAAGCCAAACTGCCTCCATATTGGACAAAAGTACAGAAGTGCAATATATTATTCCTAAATTTCTTGCAATACAGCAGCATATCTTCTCCAGAAATCAGAATGTTTCTATCATCTATTAAACTTTAGTCACACTATCTAGCATAGAGAAAAGATAGAAATATCTTAAGTGAAAAATAACTGCACATAAAGACTGCACTATCTCTCTGTGATAATTCTGAGTACTGCCCTATTAACAAAACTGATACAGGGAAACAACTGCTGCTCAAACAATTCAAGGTGTTGTTAATTTAGATCTATACTTAGAATTTCTACATGTTTTTAATAAAATCCAGCTTTTATACATATAGCTCAAAATTTTCTTTTTATTGCAGAGAAACTGCTGATACAGTAAAGTCATTTCACACTTTTATTACATACCAGTTTTAAAAAATCTTACTGTTCTAAGAACAAAGCTATTTTCTAGTGATGACTTGAGTATAGAAATTACATTAATATGCATATAGTTCACATCTGTAAAGGAACAGTGTGTGTAGGTGCTAGTGCTTTCGAAGAATTAGGTTTAAAAGCATAGGTAAAGTATCCCTTTGAAACATGCACTACATGCTGGGTATGTAAGAAATGGATATGTAGTAAAAAAAACCCCTGTCTCTCAGAATTGCCATGGGATTTTTGAGGTTGTGTACTACCAGACTGCACACAAATTAGAAGAAATGTTTCTGAAGGTCTGTGTGCCGCTTTCTTTGGTATAAATAACAAAAGCAAATACAAAGAGACTGACTCACCATTTAACAACAACCACAGTCACAAAATTAGTTCTTCCTAGTCCTGTAATTCTGCCTTAAGCAGCTCACAGTATTTAACAGTTTGACTACTTCTCAAATACAATACCTTTGAACTTTTTATGCCTACTTTTGCATTAAACTCTACATGCCCTACCTACTGCTTCTCCATTTCATACAAGCTTTTCAGATCGAAACAGAGAAAAGCTAATTCTTCTGGAAGTCACCTGTGGCCACCATCTCCCCTCCTCCCTCAGACACCACTGACTAATGAAAAATGTGAGCTCTCCCACTGCATAAATGCACTTGAATAATCAGCTGCCAGGAATACACATGTCCAGTAAGAATGTGTCATGGCTGCAAGCACCTCCTACAGTGAAACACACTGGGCATGGAGCAACCACATCACCTATGCAGTCACATTAGCAGCAGCAGGTGTCTTCTGGTCATGTAACAACAGAATATCAAGTGATCTGCAGAAACTTAAAGAGGCACACGTGCATTTTCTGCCTCATTGTAAGAAAAACATCCTGCTCTAAAGGGCTTCAAAAACTACTCATAAAAAGTTGAGGATTGCTGTTTTCTCAGTTGATAAATGTGATACTACTTTTAAATGAAACATGATTCTAGATATATTCCCATTTTCTCCAAAGTTGTAAATGAAAGCATAATGCATACTCCCCTTGACGAAACACTATATATTAGTGTGCAAGATGTAGAGACAAGTACCTCCACATGAAACATGTTTTGCAAATCCTTATCTGAGAAATAAAATTATTTTAAAGGATAAAGTTTTACAAAGTTGGCATTTTCAATTTCCAAAGCAAACTTCTCAAAGGCTCTGAGAATGCAGGAATAGAAGCAACTGTCTTTCAACCATATCTTACTTTGTTCAAGTGTGGAATCTTTTTAACTGAAAATGGAATTCCTCTCAGCCTTCTATGCAGCATGGTTAGTAACTGCCTCAAGAGTTTTGAATTGTTTGGATCTTCAGAACTTGATAAGCACTTGATAATTTATGTGTTGCTAAGTACAAAATCCTTGCAACTAAAACAGCTAGTCTTGTTTAGGAAAAAAAAAAAGTCTTTTGACTAAAATATACAAAGCCAAATAGAATATCACACTACTTACTTTTAGAGCAATACCTCTGGCCTATGCTGTTTATCTGTTACTCCATTACATGGCCAATACGTATCATTTTTCCAGCAGCACTGGCTAGGAGAACTTACGCTTAGAGGTAAGGCTGCAAACAAACGGGGTCATCCCCTTTCCTTCCATTGCTTTCAAACAGTCCAAATTCTTTTAAAAAATGAAAGTCAAAGGTGGATGCTGAAAGCTTATTTGCATGTGTCAAGGAACAACTATAACCAGGGAGATACACATTAGTTTTTCTTCCAACAATTGTGCACTTTTAAATTTCATTAAAAGTACTATCAAAACAACTGTTCCTGAAAGGGAAGCATAAAGAGACTACTGAAGCAGAGACTCTTCTTTTTGGATGCATGGAACCTTCAGGCAGAGCAAGTTAGTACCTCCAGTGTTATCCAGCTGGTGTACCACTGAACAGAAATTTTGACTCCATCTCTCTGAGAGAGAAGAAAGCACCAAGGAAAAGCTGTGAAGTGCTTCCTGCTGTTAACACTGAGGGGTGTGCTCCGTTAACAACTTCACAGTGATTGGTTTTCATTTCTGGTATCTCAAAGTTAGGGAAAGAAAGAGAGGGAACTGCAAATACAACCAACCAATCCCCACCACCACTCAGTTTTCCTCAGAAAATTCTTAGCTCCTGAAGACAATTTTCTTCCTCCGTTAAACATGCTTAGAAGTTCTCTTGGCTGACATTGCTGCCAAGAAAACTACTGCTTTCCAGGAAAAAGGAAAAGCTCATTCAGTCCCAATAGCAAGTGAAATAATAAGCTTTAAATGAGACTACTTCTAGCAAAAAACCCAAACCCAACATCATTACAGAATGACACTGTGGACTCTTGCTTGGCCCAGACCAGAGGAAAAGGATTTCGTTAGTGTTCCCCAGCAGTAAGGGTGATGCATTCAATTTCTAACTTACCATCCATCTTTGGAAGAGAGAAGAAGCACGTTTAAGTTAAATATGTAGCTTCTCTCCACAGACGAAAAGCTTTAATGCAATATGACCATACATTAAAAATTCTTACAGTAACTGTCTCTTCAGACCACATTGTATGCCAACAAACCTTTGTTTTGTTCAGCAGGAATTACCCAAATAAAGCATATTGGTCAAGTTACCGGTTAGTCTCTGTGCTGTCCAGCCCTCACAGGGTGTTCTGAATGCCATAATATAATTTACAGACTTTATATATAACATTACTTTAACAAATCAGCCTGTGCCTGCAGTTTCTTGGCTGTCTACCCCAGGCTTCAGCTGAAATATCTGTAACCAATTTTATAGCTACAGTGCAGGGGGAAGAGAATATACTCTGGTTGTGAAAATCATCCATCCTATGAGAACAGCAAAAAAATTTAGTCTGTTGGATGCTTGAGGGGTTGCTACAGAGCTTACTTGAGTTTATAGGTGAAATATGCAGAATCACAAGTGCATAACACATACAATAAAGTGATAAGAAACTCACGTTCTAATTATAAACTCAATCTTAGATGTAGGTTTTTCCTTGTCAGCTGTCTCACTCCAGTGAGTGCTTCAAACTACTCTGCCTTTCACATGGTATCTTAGCTAAAAAGTTAAAAAGCAAATTCCAAGTAAGTTTTCTTGAACATCTGGTGATTTTGTCTTAGTGTTTGCAAAATGGTTGACCTATATCTTGTTCCATTCATGCAGGTTCAGCTTCACCTAGTCTTTGTCTTTTTGAGGGTATTTGTTTCATATTCCTTAGAACATTTACCACTACTTCCAAATACAGGAAAAAGTTAGCATTCAAATTGCTGAATCTTAGCTCACTCAAAAAGCCTACTTTGTTTTTAATTGCTACTCGGTTCATTTTTGCAGTTGAGAAAATTTTACAGACTTGCATTAATGTTTTTCACTTAGATCCCCAGTTATGGGAATCCACAGGGATTGGAGATGTAGACTGGAAACCCACTACCGAAGCTCATTTTTCTTCTTAGTGTCAAACCACTCCATGAATACCCAAAATGCTGTACCTAATCCTTTCTATTAATAATTGTGAAAGACACAGAAGACACAGATCAGGAAGACTATGCTTAATTATGTAGTTTTTTTGCAGTAACAAGGATCTTGATATGCAGACTCTACAAATGTGAAAGGAGCAAATGATAATGGCAAGATTTCTAAAAAAACAGCTGTTTCAATGAAGTTGAAGGAGTTTTCAACTCAACGATCAAACAGAGGAATTCCACAAGTGGTAGACATGTAGACTATCATGAAAAATTTCTTTACTCTGAGGGTGATAAAGCAGTGGAACAGGTTGCCCAGAGAAATCAAGGATGCCCCACCCCAGAAAGTGTTCAAGGCTAGGTTGGATGGGGCTTTGAGCAACCTGATCTAATGGAAGGTGTCCATGTCAGGGGGTTGGGACTGGATGATCTTTAACATCCCTTCCAACCCAAACCATTCCATGACTCCATGATTTGACAATATGTACAAATACATATCAAATACACTTTTTATATCAGACCGTAATTGTCAGTTCTGAAGAAGTTGTCCACATTCAAGTTTAAGTATCATTATCAAGAGAAGTTCTGCAGCTGCAAGCAGAGAAATGGCAACAGGTAAGTACCAGTGAACTAAATGTTCCTTGCCCAAGGATCTTGAAGGTCTGCTTGGTGTAAAGAAGACTACTATAGCAGAAGCATCTGAAGGAAGGAAGGGTTTGGAAAGCATCACACTCAAAAATAAAACACAAGAACTTGCTGATTTCAGTGTGATAATGTCCTTTTATCTCTGCCTCATTGCTCTATTATTCTTTTACATTTTGCCTCTAGAAAAGAGGCACACCTTCTAAGGTAAGAAATATACATTATATTTTTCACAATTCCCACCTTGCCTGTTACTTGGATAAGAACCCACTTCACCAGTTTTCCTTTTTCCTTTGAAACCTCTTCAAGAAGTTAAGGGGTATTTCTAGTTCCTAGTGGAATATATGGCTGTCTTTTGAGAGGCCATCCTCTGAGGCAGAGAAGGGTCTCAAAGTTAACTTGAAAACCTCCTTATCTGTTCAGCATAAGACACAAAGAACTAAAATAAACTGAGTATTTCCTTGCATATAGCCTTCCTGAAAGAAAAATAAATGCTCAGTTCTACAGGGCGTATCTGACAAAAATCTTGCAGCCCAACACAGACCTTTACACTGTTCTTACAACTCCAAGAAGCAACATAAGCCTCAAACTGACACTAATGAATATATCTCTTGTAAAGAGATACTTGATCTGAAGTGATCAATGACCAACACATGCCAAAAAAGCACAGATGTAGGCAGGACAAGCACACTCCTTTATGTACTTGCCTGTGGAGTCAAGGGTTTGCAGTACAACCAGCAGTAGCAACCAGCTCAAGATTAATGGCCATCAGCAAATTGTCACTAATGTAACAACACTTACGATTCAGTATGTTCTCTTTCAGCATGCAGTCTCTCCAGTGAGATTATGACAGGTTATTCAACTAAATCCATCATGATTTAAAGCTCAGACAATATGCCTTCCAAAAAGACTGAATGTTATGCAGATTCAAAGGATCACATTTTGCTTTCATTTCCATAAAATAAACTTAAGATGATTTCACAATCCAGTATGTTCAAAATTCAGCAAGCCTATCACCCATACACACTGAAACTTTATCCCATAAGACTTCAAACCGACATACAGTTTGTCATACATGTTTAGATACATGCCAAATACTATCAGTAACTCCTACTAATTCAACTGAAATGCCATACTAACTCTATTAATATATAGCTATTCTTCAGAAAATAGTTGAAGCATTCTGGGTTCATGATTTTTAAGAGCTTCCTACTTTGATCAGGTCTGTAGTCTCCATTTTACATATTTATCTTTTATTTATGTACGTATGTACAGACAGATCAGTACACAGACATACACAAACTACGATTAGATTTGAGACAGCTCAACTTCAGTAAGTTCAGTTGAAATTTTTAGTAATACATTACCACTTTCTAAGAAATATGTAAGTCATTTATATCTGAACAAATGACACACTTAGAAATCCAAGATATAATGAATTGTCTTGCCACACATACAAAAATGTCTGAAATATAAAGACACCTCCATACTTATACTCTGTAAAAAACATTTAACTCAAGAAAATTGCAGAGAAAAACCTGTACTTTCATTTGTATTCTCACCATTCAAAGTCAGCAAAAAGTAATGTTTACGTTATTCCAAATATTTCTCTAGTTGAAAGATAACATACCTATGAAAAGATTTATGCCAGAATTAACAAGCCTGGAATTGATATTTTTAAGTAATCACCCCAAATAGACAACACAAAGGATAAGAAAACCCAACACAAGTTCAGTGCAACAGTCTTGAGTCACTCTTAACATGTAGAGTTTCCTATAGTAAAAATTAAGAACCTTAGGAATGAGACAGCATTAGAAATGAGAGAAGCCACACAAAGACAATGCATATTTCACAAAAAAAAAAAGGGGGAAAGAAAAACAGACAATGCAGACTAATTAACACTTACACTTCTAAAGAAAGGTCAACATTTAAATGCATTTTCTTTCTCCTCAGGTAACAAGATACTAACAGGAAGAAAGGCAGAACTCATTTTGTGCAGCTCTTTGAAAAGACAGATGCAGCGCCTGGAAGAAGTGACTGGGAGGCTGGGCTTATTTCCACCCTAGTCAATAAGGAAGACCAAATACCTTTGTGCTTGTCCCGTTTATGCTTTAGCGGTGCTGGAGAGAGTCTGATTCTGGCTAGAGCCTGTTCTCGATGGTTCATAAAAATAGGACCAGGAATTACAAGGGGGCCTGAGGAGAAACATTTTGCACATGCATAGGAAAGCTCACAAAATGGAAACAGTGCGTTAAACAAAATTCAAATTAAAAGCAATGAAAAAACAAAAAGAATAATAATTATAATCTTGTTTTCTTAAATTCAAAAGACTTTAAAATATAAGAAAGCTACCATTTCTTGGTAACTTATGCAAAAAATGAATAAGTGTCCCATAGTGATAGTTTTACCTGAATTTCTAAGTATGCAACTGTACTGCAACCAGTGGAAATACAACATACTCACAACTAGACTAAAATTTGATAGCAAATACCCATTACTGTCATCAAAAGATAATAATTATCATGCCTTACATCCTACAACGTAACATTCAAAATACTGATTTGGAACAAGATCATAAGATAAATGTTAAATTTAAAAACCACCACCACCATAAACTTGTTTGTAATTACTATATTTAAGATGCAGAGTTATCACTTTTAAAGAAAAAGTTACATGTTTCATGAAGAAAGTTATTCAAATCATATGACTCTTTTCTTACCTACTTAGTAATTTTGACAATCCATTTATTTTAAAAATATTTTCCCACCTATTTAAAGGCCTTCAAGAGAAGATTTGATTTAAAGAAAGCAATGATACATGTATTTAGAACTTTTTCCAGATTCCTTTTTCTTTTTAAAAATCTAGACTTAGGCAGTGAGGTACTATGCTTAATTGAGGCTGAGTATAAACAGGTCACGGATAAGCAATTTGTTTCTTAAATCTGTATTTCTCCTGGTTTTTAGGTTAAGCATGCCACCAATAATTTTTTGGACACTTCTTGTCCTTTCAGAAGTCTCAGATTCAACGGAAACCATGAATCAGGAGCAACTAATTCTTCCAAGTGACACTCAATTCCACAGGTTCCCAAATCCAGCCATGAACACTAAACAAAAACACCCCAAATCAGACTGCTGTGTTTATAAACTGCTTATGCAAAACTTTGAATACAAATATTCGTTCTTCTTCTGCAGATTCATTGATACACTCATTCCTTAGCTGAACCTTATTAACAAGACAATGTAGGTTAACTTTTCATAAATGCCCATTGCCTCAGGTTTTCTGCTATCAACTTTAGACCATCACCCTCCTTCACTAATACTAAACAGCATGGATAGACATTTAAGGAGAAGTTAGGTCAAATCTATGTAGCTTTTGAACCTTCGGATAAGGAAACCGGTCTTCATACAGAGAAGCTCCCAAATTTTAACATTTACTTAAAAATCAAAATGAGAAATGTTTTAAAAATACACTACTGTCTATCCCCCAGCTTAGAGGTTCATACACATTAGATAATATAATGGCCCAAAACCTCCTCAATCATGTTTGTTTCTGCACACAGCATAGAGTTTTTATTTTTGTTCTACTGTATTTATTTGGACTCTCCTTATTCCAGAACAGATCCTCTTGCTAATTCAGAGCTCCTTCTCCTAATCAAGGATGATCATTTGCTTTTGATTTACCTTCATCCTGCAGATTCTTCCTTCAGTTGTCTTGCTATATTGTGCTCCCCCTTTTCACAGTCTCCTCTGAACTGGAATTTCCATTTAATAGATACGCTTTTGGTAAACATTACCTTCTGCCAGGTCACGTGCTGTGTTTAATATTCTACTTACCACAGTTTTGACTTATACAAAAAATTACACCACATTTTGCCTCTTACCAAGTTGGAGGGGATATAATGAGGAGAATACTGAGGCACACCAGGAAAAGGCAAAAAGGGCAAGAGATGAATGACAAGCAGATTATGAAAGCTAAAAATGTCTGAAGGACAAATGATACAGAGGAAATGTGAATGAAGAGCACGAAAAAATAAGGCAAAAGTAGTGGGACTTACTTACTGACAAGTTCCTAATGAAATTAAAAGCTGAAGAAATAGAGAATGGACAGTACAACATTACAAAAGTGAAGCTCACATTAACAAAGTTGCAAAAAGCGATGCAAGGACTGCAAAAAGAGTGGCTTGAAGTGTGTAGATCTGAAAAATTTGTGGGGGACTAAAGTGATCTCAAAATAAGTGAGGCAAACATTCTTAAGTTCCAAAAAAATGCTTGCAAAACAAACAATGCAGGGAATGAGATACAAACCTGAAGGCAGCCTTTGGCATTTTAGTGCTAAGAGCAAAGATAATAAAAGAGAATTTCAGGAGGACAGAAGGAAGTGAAGTACAGGAGGGTGAGCAAAAGGACTACAGGATATTTGTAAGACAGAGGAAGTTTAGTAAGCATAAGTGGCTGCCAGCTCCAGCATGGTGCCAGCACACAGCTGCCATCAGTTTCCAAGCTACTCATCTGAATCACACTCCTCTAGTCAGGGCAACAATTCCACGACAATGTAACCTTCTGACCACTGCGGGACTTGTGTTTGCTTCTGGATATTCCTATACACTATTTACCATTATGTAAAGAACTTGAATCCAAAATAAAGTTAAATGCAATAGATTGCCATTTCATAGTAACTTGTACACAAATCCATGTAACACAGGTCTGTTATCTTCTTTGGCTTTTTGTGCATGTTAAATCTGTAACATGATCATAATAAAATAGGAAACATCTACATTTTGATTGCATTGTGATGTCTGCCTCCTTGGTCATGTGCTGGCAAGGCGTTAAGTACCTCCTTCTCCCTCCAAAATAACACAGGCAACAGAACACTAGAACAATTCATGGAGACCATATCTGCTTTCTGCTTACATCTGAGGTTGCCTGTACAAAGAGAGCAGAGTCTAGGTACCACGAATATTCTGGTGTAACAATCCAGCCACACATTAGATACTTCCTTTAATTTGTTAAAAAATGCCTGCGGCATATTATTTGGAAAACTCTTCTAGAAGCCTCTAAGGTAGATCTGCATGGGGAATAACAATCTATTACCAGTCTCTGTTTTAGAAGATCAAGTGACAGAGATAAGCAAAGACGAGTCACTGGTAGACTATAGAGCTATTTTAAATCAGTCACTACATGATGCAAAATGACATTCACTCTCACCCTTCACAGACTGTTTTTCCATAGCTAAGCTGAGATGCTAAACAGCCCTAGCTGAAATGTCAAGACTAGCTTTCCTTTCTTGGTCCAGACCTTTTAAAATGGACATTGGCAGGGAATTGAAAGCATAAAAATACATACATTTAATCACAGAAATAATTTCATTTTCTGCAAATAGAATGCATTTATTAAATAATGCAGTAGACTACAGAAAAACGTACACAATTATGTCGTCCTACATGCATGCACTTACTTGCTTTGGCATTCTTGGTCATCTAAGCACTTAGACACAACTATGAAAGAGTTTCATGTTTGATTTTATTACACATACTTGGATTTTTTCTCGTACCTCACGCTAAACAAATGCTATTTGGCAACCTTTGATTACAGGAGACTGAACTCAATTATCTCAAATGCTGACTTCTGTACCAGTGCACTGAACAGAGCAGGCTATCTGGAAAAATAGTACATGATGACATGTATCATGAGGTACACAGACAGAAAAGCAGTATAAATTCAGGTTGCAGAGCAAAATCCTAGATTAGATCACACCCTCTGTTGTAAAAACCTATTTTTGGCTTCTTGAAAGAGGCCAAGCAAAAGGGTTTTTTTTTGGTTGGCTGGGTTTTAGTAATAAAGTAGGGAGACAAAACCCTAATATAGGCAACTAGTTATCTAACAGGTCAACAGGTTGTTGACCTGTTAGATAACTTTTTAAAGAAAAAATATTTCAGAAAATGGAATTGGAGACAAACGTTTCACTTCAGTTCCACTAAAAGTGGAAAACATAGGGATATAATGTCGCATCTATAAAGCCCTTTTAAAGAAAAAAAATTAGTATTCTTATGGAGCAGGGATAATAGTTATGGCACATGTTCTTTAAAAACTGTATTTTTTCAGACTATGACTGGCAATTTATTAATAAGGCAAAAAAATTCATGGAGAATGTTATGTGCCGAAATTAATGTTAATTGCAGTTTGCTTCTTTTGTTCAAAACATTGTCAATAAAGACAAGATGCCTCTTCCTGTAGTCTTAAAGCAACATTAAAATTGTGCAAATCAGGTGTGGAAGAAAAATTAAGGCCTTTTAAAGGGGAAAAAGAGATACACACTAGCCAAAACAATCATGCAGGGCAATATGGGAGCAATAAAAGAATGAGATGGGAGTAAGATTTATGATAATCTTAATTTTGAGCCCTTCTCCCTTCTGAATACTTGACTTCTTATATATTGTTAAATATATATGAACAATGTATTTCCATATATAAATACATGAAATTAAACCAGCAAATATTAACCAGAACTGTTCTTATTGAGTCTACTACAAATCTGACTTCAGAAACTACAATATAAATATTTTTACTTTAAACATCAGTTTCATTAACAATTAATTAGCTCTTTCAGAAAGGAATCTCAGACTCAAATACAACATGTAACTTCACAGAACCATACCTGATGGTCATTAGGGGCAAAAGCCTACAGCTTTCTCTTGAAAGCATTCTTAAAAAGTCATGTATGAGTTTGATACTGTTTCAAGGGAAAAGGTAGGGGTTTTTTGATTGGTTTTGGTTTGTTTGAAGAACTTTGAAACAAATTTAACAGTGAAAGCATGTCATCAAAATAAACATTTAACTAAAACCGTAAGAAAAAGTTGCAGTATTATTTAATAAGTAATATTGCACTTGTATAGATAGTTCTGCTCTGCATTATGCGTATGTTCAGGCAACGAACAGACAACTGATTCCAAGCTCAGAGTGGCTTGTGCAGATGTTAAACAGATTTATGATTCTTAGCCTACCATGGTAAAACTAATCACTGAATTAACTGAATCAGTTACACTTCAGAAAAATGAAAAAATGCCCAAATCTATGCAGCCTCAGATAATATTGTCTCAAAACAGAGCAGCTTTGACTAAAATTAATCAATTTTCTATGGATTCCTTGTTGTTGCAAGTAGAGTAGGACTGATGAAAATTAATTTTCCTTCTCTGTAAGGGCATCAAAAGCTAAGCCTTAATTACACACCAAATCTTCATCTCAGTAATGAGCATCTAGAGGTTTTATATCATAGGCTGAGAAAGAGTAGTAGTGAAATACCAGTGAAGCGTTAAGACCATTTATTATCACTGTTTTGAGAACCATTTCTGTATTTTTTAGCTTATTAGTTAAATACAGTTTAAAAAGCTATTTTAAACAATCTATCTTCTGAAACCCGCCCTCAGAATTATCTTCAAGTGATAAATTGGAATCTTTGACTATTCCAAAATCTATTACTTCAAATACCAATCTGAAAAAGTTGCACGAACAGCTTTCAAGATTAGCTCCCCTCAGAAAACGCTAGTCTGAGGTTCATTACATTAATAGTACAATGTGGCCCACACGTTTCTGTAATGTATTAAGTAAGGCATAATTTAACACCCCCATAATGAAAAAATTCGTTTCATAAGAAAGTAAAAATAATCTAACCATATTCTAACATACAAAACTTCCTCATTGCCACAGAGAACAATGAAGTGCAACTATTTCCATACTCATCCCTCACTTCTCTCATCAAGCCCCAAACCAGTTTGAAAAACAACAAACACTTCACCATGTGGAAAATCAGCTCCTTCACTTCTCACCAGAAATACAGATAGAGTGAAAAGCAGAGATAATTCCATCAATAATTATGTTGAGATATTATGATTTAGCAGAAGCTGTGATGAATACACCTGGCTTTATTTCTCAGAAGGTCACACACCCAACTCAAAAATGCAGAATTGATTTTGAGCCCTCTTCACTGCTTGTCACAGTCACTCATGCATGGAAAAGAGCAAAGAAATATAATAAATATTAAGGAACTTACAAATTTTTAAAAATAGTTTATTTATTATCCCAGACTGAAACATTTCTTTTCCACTATTAATTTAGAGGATCTATTTTTTTTCCCCACTAAAATAGAACTTCTTTCTTGAGTAAAGCAACGTGAAAAACTGATTTGAAACAAAGATTATTTACTGCTTAGAATTCCATCGCAGCAACTATAATTTGTGACTCATTTCAAGATAAAAAACAAAGAAATCTTCAGCATAAGCACTTAAAATTTCTGAAGTTACTTGGTGCACTGCTCCTGAGCAGCATGTATACAGGTCCTTTAAAACAGTGGCAGGCTACTTGGATAATGTTTGAGAAATGAGTTAGTTGCTTGCGATAGTAACATTGAACCAGGTCATTGATGTTGCAGCTATTAATGACAACTACGTCTACTCAGAACATTTAAATTCAGTTTGAATTTTCAGATAAATGCAAATAAAGATGAGCATTCTTATCTTCTTCAATACAAGAGACCACTATTGATCTTGTGAAGGAATTAAATGATTGTCATACCTGCAGACATAACCATCATTTTTTCTCTTAATTCAAGTGGACCACGAGAACATATTTTTTAAATCAGAGGTCACTGTAACTGGAGCTTTGGTAAAGAAGCACAAACAATTAGACTACTTAAAAATCAGTATACTCCCAGCACTTGACTTGTGCTTGTACACCTCTCCCAAACTTTAGTAAAATCAAATATTCATACCTGATTATATAAATCAAGATCTCTAAGTATGTGTAAAACACTGTTCCCAGCTTTATCACAAGAAGTCACTCTGAACCAAACAAATCCTTCTGGACTGGCACACCCACTACCTCCCACAGCCACACAGATATGGGATTTCAATGCTCTTTAGATAGAGAATATAATACAAATGTGTGCAACAAGCTGGCCAAGAGTATCTTTTTAGCTACAGTCCCTATACTGAATCAACTGGGTTGGAAAAGACCTTTGAAACCATAGAGTCCAACCTATGACCAAACACCCCCACATCAACTAGATCATGGTACTAAGTGCCACATCCAGTCTTCCCTTAAACACCTTCAGGGATGGTGACTCCACCACCTCCCTGGGCAGCCCATTCCAATGCCCAGTCACCCCTTCTATGAAGAACTTCTTCCTAACCTCCAGCCTAAACCTCCCCCGGTGCAGCGTAAGACTTTGTCCTCCTGTCCTGTCACTGGTTTCCTGGGAAAAGAGACCAATCCCCATCCGGCTACAACCTCCTTTCACCCATACACCTATAAAACCAACCATAACAATACATTCCTCATACTGTTCAGCTGATCTTTTTTTGCTTTTTGAAATAGATGGCATACAGAAGGGATAAGTTTCTCTGGTTCTACTTCTAACCACAGAAAGAGAAGCAAATGTAAATTTTTTTCTGCCACTCTTCTTTTTCTTTTAACTGAAATTTACCTCCCAGCTCTGTCATCACTGATGGGCTGAACAGCGGCACCTTTCAATAATGCCTGGGCATTTAATTAGGATTCGAGAAAAAATTGTTAACTGCAACTAATATTTGCCAGCAGCATGCAGCAGCTCTGACATGACCTAAACAAAGGCTTCCTCTCTTCACCTCACAGCTAAAATTAGCCACAAAGATGCAAAGAAAAATAAATATTCCACCCTTTCCCACATGCATAGGCAACTATAAGCTTTCTCTTGTTGTTATTTGTGGTTAAAACCAGCAATTTCTTAATCCAAGTGAAATAAAGACAATTTGTATCACAAGATTCACTGGCACAGTCTAAGAATTAATTGTGACTACAAGGCACATTTTGTATTCAAGTAAAACCAGTATCTAATTCATACAAGAAGAATCAAAGTGGTGTTTACTAACAGCAGGAACTTGAAAGAGCATACATCCCAAAAGTTATTCCTCTTCTCAACACACAATAATCTTAGCAACCACATCATGCTTCAAAAAAATGTTACAATTTATGTCAGTCTAAATTTCTTAAATTTAATTTGACAAGACACTGAGATATTTTAGAACACAGAGAGTGCTGAAAAGTTAAGGTACATTGTTGATTTTCCACACAAACAATAATGAGGTAGATAAAACATAAGAGAATTTTGAAATGTTGCAGTGTTGTTTTGTTTTTTAATTCCATCAATATTCTCCTATTACGCTAATACAGAAAAGTTATAATTTAGTACAGTAATTAGATAATTCATACAATAGGTAAATAGCATGGGACAGGCTTGTAGTCTTTTCATCTCTTCATATAAAAATGTTTTAACTTAAAAAACAATCATTTAACTAGGAAACAAGAAAAAAAAAAAACCCAAACTGACCTGTGGAAAATGATATAAAATGCTCCTTTCCATCATTAAAATTCTGATTCTTACGTATAGACTTTGTTAAACACATATATTTTCCCCGATTTTCTAAAAGCAGGCTACTACATAAGCTACCTATTTAGGATCTGATTTAGTTTGATTACTGTACAGGCTCACTGGAGGACTATTTTCATTCTTAGAAAGCAGACTCAGAAGTTTCTTAAGCTATTCAAGCCTCTTCTCAGTAAGGCACTCACCTCTTCCTTCTTCCAATCTATGTCTCCTAATTACACGTTGCCGCTTTTCTTCTTGTCGTAGCTGAAGGTGTTCTTCAATATTAACTCCAGGAACAGGGACAGCTAAATAGATTAATAAAATATGTAAAATTATCCTTAAAATCATTATGGTAGCAATAAACCTAAAAGAAGTTAAGTAAATGAAAACTGAAAAACCTAACTTACTAGCTACTCTTTACATGGCCCTGACAATAAAAAAAATAAAAGGGGATTTGAGTAAATTTTGGAGGAGTTCTAAGCTTTATCTCCTCATTTCCTGGTTTTCATGAATCTGACAATTCCAACATCACTGAGTAGTACTTAGGCATATACACATATATATTTAGTTATGTGTTGGCATGGTTTATCTCCATTCTCCTCTAAAAAGTTTCAGAAAGTATCATTAAACGAAGTCTACGACTGTTTATATTTTTTAAAGGTTTTATGTGAATTAGCCAAGTTTTATTTAAAGAATGCTTAAATCCTGATAAGAATATTATAGAAAAATTTTCAGGGTATCAAAAAGGACAAGAACAACTTTGTAGTGTTAACATTAGTATCATAACTGCACAGGTTACAAAGTGGCACAGATGACTATAGTAAGGGTAAGCTTAAAACAGATCACTTAACGGAATGATCCCACTTTGCCAAATCACCAATAAATAAATCTGACTGTTAAGCACCATTTTACCAATATTATACTAAAACAGTCCTGTAATAATAAAGTGTGTAAACAAATGTACTGAGGGGGGAAAAAAAAGGTGCAGTAAGAATGAGAATTAAAAGCCATCTTGCTAATTTTGTATCACTTACCCAGCAAGAGATCTAAAGGTATCATCTCTTTTACAGCATCAAGGATTCCTCTTTGCCTTGCCTCCTGGCCATCCAGTTCTCTAGCACATGCCTTGCAGCAGCCACACACAGCACAGCCTGACTCACCTGAGCCACAGCCACAGATTCTGTAGCGAACAGAGTTGCCTTATCACTATTTTTTATTTTTGTGCATTACTGATGCTTCAGTAATTAAGACATAGATTATTAGATTGTTCTATCTGCAGACATGCAAGCTTTCCTGAGATGAACAGAAAGTACAGCTAGTTTAAATCCTAGCTGCGTTGTATGGTGCCAGGACCACACACTGAATTGATTTCTCAGCTTTAACTTCTCTTCATTTAATTTAGTGTATACCACATGAAAACATAAACAAGGAAACAATGCGCACACAAAATGCTGGAGAAATAGTAATGGTGAAGCAGTGGCCCTCTGCAGCTCAACTAAGAAGTAACAGAAAAAAGTTTGAACAGCAAAGACAAAAAACTTCCATCATAACGATGAAGAATGGTTATCCTGAGCCAGCAGCTCTGTCGAGAGACAGAAATTATAGTGGTGTTCATATCCAACAGCTTCTAGTAAAGAACTACACGCTAAAGTAAAAAAAAAGCTTTTAAAACTAAATCACCTACAGCTACTACAAGCTATTTACAGAAATTTTAAGCCATTTCCGATTTTAAAAGCACATACAACTATATGTTTAGCTATAACGTTACTTAGATGGAAATTTCAACTCAGTTCCCATTCAACAAGTGCTTTCCAACACACTGTACCACACACACTTCCACACATTTCCTTACCCTCCAGGTACTCTGTCAGGACGCCCACTACTAACACAGCTGGCTCCATAGCCTGTGCAATCTCCACATACAGTGCACACCATACACTGTTCCAGCTTCCATTTATGCATGCCTGGAGGACACATCATGGACTTCTCATCTTTTTCATCCAGTTCCTCTTCCAGGTCTTCATCCATTGCTGTTGCCATGTTCTCAACTCCAAAACCTTATTAAGATATTGAAATATCAAATAGTTGCTTTCTGAGGCCAACAGAGAGGGTTCTGGTTACCCAGAGAGGTAAGGACAGGTTCAACAGGGCTCTGAGGAACCTGATCTAGCTCAAGATGTCCTTGCCCATTGCCAGGGGGTTGGACTAAATGACCTTTAAATGATCCCCTCCACCTCAAACTATTCTATGTGTCTATGAACAGTGGCTTACTGCTGAAGCTCTGAAGAACACTCACAGATCAGGTTTCAAAAGGACTGCCTGATTTGCCTGCTCAGCCAGCACAGTGACTATCTTGAAACCTCTCTGTGCATGGGCATGCTTGACTTTTTTAAGCACGTTGCATGTATTCAAGCTTTAGCATTGTAATTACATTTTATAACTAAATGTTTAGCTTTTTTTTCACTTCTGATATTTGCCAGCACACAAAAGAAAAGGAAAAAAAAAAAAAAAAATCAAGGTTCCACACCTTTTCCTCCCTGGCTCATAGAGCCTGTGTCTCGTCCACATTGCCCTTTATTATTTACTCCAAATGTCCAAACTTCTCCATTCTTCATTAACACACAGGTGTGAGCTTTGCCCATGGCTACTTGAGTCACAAAATGGCCTTTCAAATCTGTTACTAAACCTGTAAGACATAAAACACTTAAATCACATATTGCACTTTCTAGCCAAGAAGAAAACTCAGTGAGGTAACAAAATGGCTAGTGGACACTGACAATTTTTAAATTTATAGCAAGGGAGAAAAACAACAGATATAAAAAACAAGTGCTAGACTAAAAAGTGAAAGGAGAACTAGGCCCAGGCCACTTGTCCTGCAAAGAAAGAAAAGCCAAACGCAAACCTAAAACTGCTGCAAATCACTTGTTTTGAAAAAGAATTCTAAAGGAGTCATAAAGCCATCGGAGTTTATTTCATTAATATTTTACTTAAACTGTGATGTACAGGATCACCTGCTACCTTATGAGCACAGAAACGTATCAGGCCTGGTTTCTAGCAGCCTTTGTTTGTAGCAAAGCACATCTCATTTCTGTGACTTTTTCCTGTGTGGCCTTCTTGTGTCAGATTAATACCAGTGAATTTTTTTTTCTTCTCCTTAGTGGAAGAATTCATTTGGGTATTTGTCACCACTGATGCTAAATTCTTTTACAGAACTTCAGGAAACTGCCTTTTTCTACCCTTCTGTCATATTTGTCTGAATCAACAGAATGTCAGAAATACATTAGGAAAGTAAGAAATACACAAACATTTTCATGAGCTAAAAACTTCCATACTAATTTCAATTACTCTAGTTGAGAAACCATTTAAAAGACCAATATTAACTTACTTGTACTATCAGAGTAAATGGCATCTTTTCCAAACATGTAGAGTTCTCCATCTTTTGAAATTACAGAACTGCTTCCATTATTGCACGCTGTAGATATGACAATCTTTCCTTCCATTTTGATAATTTTTTTAGGCTTATATGGTTTTGATTGCCGTCTGCTTTTAGCTTTAAATAAAGAAATAAATTACAAGTAAATCTACCAAAAAAACCCCAAAATCATCACAGGGATATTTGTAAGTTTTCAGACTGCTAATGAACAAAACCAAGCAACTAACTATACGTACAATCTCCTGGTCGAATTTTAATTGGATTATACTGACTCCTCTCAAAAAATTCAATGGCAAGCAAAGACATGATTAGATAAGTATCTTTTAGAAATGATTCTTCAAGTATTTCAAAACACTTTAATTATTCTTATTAATCTACCACATCATCATCTACCATCTGTTTCCTAAAATGAAGTATTTAATTCAGTATTACAGCAGATCACAGCTTCAGGGCACCTAAAGCTATCTTTAATTGTCTTACAAAGTCTATTTCAACCTACACACACACCTACAGAAATCGAGAATAGGAAATGTGTTAGTTTTATATTGATGAGGCATTTGTTAGTCTGAACATCAAATTAATCTGTCTTCTCTAATGTCTGAAGATTTCTGCCTAATAAAGCACAGATGATCTGTTTCTACAAATTCTCATCAATGCACCTCTCCATCAGTCACCAAAACACCCATTTCCAAAGCTCAATAAAACAACAGCGAAGAGGCAAAAGTTTGGCTCCACAGTTTTTCAAAGTCCCAGGCACACAGAATGGCCTCTTGACCAAATTTACAACTGTCTTTTCTCAGGACAACTCTAAAATAGTACTTCTACCACACAATCCAAACTGTGGTAAAGCAGAGGTTGGATTCTGTAGCTGGGAGCGGTTTTGGAACTAGTTGTCAGGACTTGTGGCCAGCATAAACTCCAGCACAAATGGCATGCTTACATGTTTCTGGAATTCTTTTCAAATTAAAAACTGTTTAAGAGGCTGTTACCAACCACTGGTCAAGCAAGCAATGATACATACTTGATTCACCATCCTCTCCTTTACTAGCAGAACCTGTGAAGAATATGCTTCCATCCTCAGCAACAAGTAAGGCATGTGAGCCATCATGTCCAACAGAAAACTGAATAATCTTTGGAGATTTTGTGATTGGGAGTTCAACCCACTTGCCAGCTGAAGGGCCACCTTGTTTGATTCCAAGGCTCTGATATTTGCCAGTATAATAAATCTAGGAGAAAAAAGTTTATCGGTTTTAGTTATGCCACAGCACTTCAAGCTTACATAATTCTCAAAGTTGCCTTGTTTTTAAATCCTTTCATTTCAAACCACGCAGCACTCTTCCTGACTTTGTTTATGCCATTTCAACATCTATAGCTCAAACCCATCCATTTTGACTTAATGGGGGAAACATTCTGATTAGATCCTGCTTGTTTCAAAATGTGCTTTCTACTGAGCCACTGAGTGAGTTTTCATATATAATTGTTTGGCTAGATGAGTTGAACACACAAGAAAGAACAGAAGAAACTACTCAGAGGAAACTAAACATTTAAAACACTTGACAAAAATGTCTGGTCCGTGTAAAGACAAGATGGTATTATAACAATAAAATCAATTTAAAATAACAAATTACTACATATTTTAATATGCTTCAACAGCTTTTAAAACCATTTTTAGTAAATGCACAGTGGTCATTGAGCACATAAATAACAGAAAAATGTATTTCACATGAACAAACATAAAATTACTGACACAAACCAAAAAGTTTCCTTTAGAACCACGCAACTCAACAGTTCTATAAAACTGGTATGTCAACTTATGGAGCACCTAAAGCCATTTTACATTGCCTTATATATTGTACTTCCTACCTTAACAGACAACTTTATACACCAAACCCAGAAAATTTGTTAATTTTATACTGAACAGGCATTTTTGCTAGTTGAATGATCAAGTTAATCTTTCTCCTCCAATGCTGAAGAGTTCTACTTGATCAAATTCTGTTACATACCATCAAATTTTATTCTAAAAAAATATTTATTTGTTAAAATTTTCAACAATCCCACTGTTTTGACAGCAGCAGAGCAAGGCCTTCATTCCAATAAAGCAATACAATTTTGAACATGTGCAAATTACAGACTATGCTTCTAGAAGATAAATAGCATTAGTTTTTCACACTGACACAGAAACACAGTAAATAATGTAAAGAGTCAGTGACAGTATTATTTCTAAATTTCCATAAATATGCAAATGCCTCTAAAAAAGTCTCTACTGAACAGAACCAACACATCAAATCATTAAGAGGAAGTTTAAAGAAATCAACTGAAAAATCTGCACAGGGGATCAATAATTCTGTAGAAGATCCGAAAAAAAATCAGGATGGGATTTAAATAAATTACTACGGTCAGACTGTGGAAAGTTATGAGGTGGTAAAATTTGCAAAGGTGCTAACACAATTTGTAGACAAAAGGCAATTTTGTTTCCCAAATTTAAAACAAAGCCCTTCATTGTGAGACTGACTGTAGAAAATCCTATAAATTCAAGTTATGGATTTCTCAGGGGCTCCAACTATCTGTTTATGCTTTTAAATAACTATTTGCCTTTTATGTTTTAAAGCTGGCTCTGAAAAATATATTTGGATACAGTCATAGACATACATTCTAACACACTGAAAAGGCAAAAAGGAACTATGGAAAATAATGATTAAATTAAAAAAACACAGACATCTATTGGTGCAATTTGCTATTTACCACAGGACATTTTCAGTACCTTTCCACTAGCAGTTTTCATCAGTGCAAACTCTCTCCCAGCACCAAGGACAGCTGATTCCTCATCAAACCCTGTACCTGTGCAAGTAAGATTGTGTTAACTGAACAGTTCAACCAGGCAGTTTTTCAGATCAGTTACCTATGCAACTCTGCTGGTCCATGTAGCTAAATAGGCTTCTTTTTTTATTCTGATAAAGCCAAAAGCAGGCTCGACAGAGCAAAAATACCACAAAGCAAAGGCCAAGTGATATTTTTTCAGAATACCTTCATATATACTAACAATTCTTCACCTCAAATTCTGATGCAAACGTGTTTTCCAATGTGATGCTTTTTTCCTTTTATCGAGTCAGTGGTTCTTGTAACTTGTTAACTTTGACCCACAGCAAGGAGTTCCACAGCTTAACTATGTTTTATAAAGTCCAAGCTTCAAACAATTATATATTTATTATACAACTGAAGGGAAATACTAGAAAACCATGAGTAGTACTAGACAGAAAGGTGGTTCAAAATGGGTGTATGGATTTGACTCTGAGTCAAATAAGGCTTAAACAATTTCAAACACCTCTATGTGTTTATCATGGAGCTATACCCTCCTGCACATCACAGAGCCAAAGGGAAGGGCAGTGTTCCACCTCCATTGTTTGAATAACAGACTTGTCATTAAGCTTCAAAGAAAAGAACTTACTGATAATGTGCAAATCTTTCTCCAGATCAAACAACGAGATGCCACAGGCATGTAAGCATTTTCTTGCAAGCTTAAGCTGCAGTTCTTGTTGCAATACTGGCTCAGTACTCGTGGCAAATATTCGCACTACAAAGCCATCCTGCAATAAATACAAAAAACCCACTTTATACTGTATAATGAATGCATTAATTTACCAGTCCTAAGTGCATCAACACAGTATTATTTCAGAGTAAACTGTCAGAGGACACATTGATAATGTAACATTTATTATAATGTAACATTTACTACAGAGGAGAAAAGAAGAAAGTGGCCATCAGGACAAGCTGAATTAAGTATCTGACACCTTAAACATATATTGAGTTCTATGAAAATGCTATGAGCACTATAAAAGTAGTGAACTGCTGTAGAAATCTTACTTTTGTAACCATTTACATCTATCTTTCAAGCCCTCAACTTCTCCTGATTCAGAACCCAAAATTCTGCATGCAGTGACTGCTGTAAAGAGTATCTAGAACAGTTTTCTGTTTACAAGTCTGGAGTATCTTCATCTGGCCCTATTTAAAAACCAAAAAATCTAACAGTTTTTCTGTTAGGAGGAAAATGGATTAATTCTGGTTTTCTTACAGTTGATGTTTGGCATCTTTTGACAACTCAGTCTCACCACCTCCCTGTTTTACAGATTTCTCACTACCAAAAACCACACCAGAACTAAAAACATAGTAACTGTCTGCTGAAAAAAATCATACAATCACCACTATGGTTTTGTCCCTAGTAGGAGCAGTTCTTTGGGCTTCCACAGCTTTGGCCAACAGGAAATTTTCACACAAGAATCTAATGGAATGTAGTATATTTCCTACTGCAATGTAGTATATTTCCTATCTCTTCTATTAAAACTGGCTGAAATGCCCCAACAATTTCCAAAGCAATTACAGGAAATTTTATCAGGAACAAAGTTTATCATTAAGCTTAAAAAGGTTATCCCACAAAGAGCCTGGTAGAACATGTTAGAAAGATATTATCAATGTCTAAGATGTTTTTTCCTGAAAGAGCAATGGAGTTTTTCTTAAAACTTACCTGAAAAGTTTAAAAAATCCATCACAAATCAAAACTGTGTGAAACAAATACTAAAATACTGCTTTTTATGCAGGAGATATAGCAGTTTCTCATTATTTCTAGTTACATGGATTTCTCCCTTAGTTGTGTTAGTGAAGAAAAAGCAAACATGAAGCAAAAAGGAAGCTGTAACTACTATAAAATAAAACCACAGTTGAGAGAAAAATAGTTTGCCCATCATTTGTAAAACTTACATCTCTAGATGCTGCAATTTGATTAATATATTCTCCATCTGTGAAAAGGATATTCTGCCCTTCAGTATGACAATCTGTGAGAGAAAGATGAAGTGCACTGCATCAGTTTATATTAGCATACATATACACACTAACCTCTGCTTTTGTCTAATTCATTTTCACTCCAATCAGATTATGAGAGTTCTACTTTGTCTAAAATGAGATCATATATACTGTTCTGATAATGTGTTATTTTACACTAAGACCTCCTGTCTCACCAAAAGCATGTAATTCTCCTTAGTTCCCGTAGGAATTATTACGGCACTTTCCACTGTATGAAATATAAGTGGTTACAGCCCAATATTTAACTGCAAAAACAACCCATTCAGTGATCACCTGTGAGGCATATTCTAAACTATTATAACACAACTAAATTCAAATTTTCCATGACTATTGAGTCTCCTTCCCCAAAGACTTTTTTTTATAAAGACCATTATCTTTAAAGAAACGTTTCCTCAGTCCAGTATATAAAACCTACAGAAGTAAATAAACCATTGTTTTCATGACTGATCTCATTTTTTTCATGATTTATAAATTTCACCAAACTGTTAACTGAAAATCTAGGGGATTTTTGAAAACTATGAAGTATATACTTGAATACATCACTAATTTATTGAAAATAGGTCAGCTAATTCCAAGAAAAATGGTAGGGAAAGAATTCTACCCAAATTAGAAGGGAAAAAAAAGAAAAAGACCACTTTCTCTGCAAGTTTAAACCTGTGTCCCTACACCATTTCTTCTTTCCTTCCTGCTCTGTTGATGGAGCTACTGGCAAAGAGATTGGTATCACATGGTAAGGTGTTTGTCTCATTGATTACATGCAGGAAAGAGACCTCTTCCAAAAATACTACAGGACAGCCACTTTACACTCCAAATATTTGCTTCATAGCCTGAACAAAGATCCAGTATTAGCATTTTATTTAATAACTTTAATGCTAAATGAAGCACAAAAAATGTCTTTCTAGAATAACCAGCAAGTTTGCTGTTTTTTTGCTACCTGCCTCCAGCATTAAAAATAAAACAGCTGAAAACACCCCACAAAACCCATCAACTTGTTTACTTTTTCCTGATATACTGCCCAGTCCAATACAGTATCTTACGAGGAAGAGAATATGCATTAGAAAGCTTTCTGTAATTCTCACATCTGGAAGCAAAGTACCAAAAGTAGACAACCTTCCTTCCCCTTAGAGCACACCCGGGTATGAATCACAGAGGGTACGCAGCAAGCATGATGGAGAATGGCAGCAGCAACGCTGAAGTTTGAAATATTGCTGTCTCAAAAATAATCTCAGATTTAACAACCAGAGGCAGATAACACTACTAATTTTCTATGCTGCAAAGTTGTATTAGTGATAAAACAAAAGAAGTATCAGTAACTGGATGAGAAGTTCCAAAACTAATCTAAAATGACATTTCTCTAAAGGTTACAGGAAGTGGGTAAACATTAAGATTCCTTGAATGACTGAAAATTACACGCTCACACAAGCAGAACAGCCAAGGAAACAGCACATTCTGGCCACCAGTGGGTCCATATCACATTATTTAGCCTATTGCTTGAGTCATTTCAAGAAGAGCTGAGTCTCCCAGCAAACATTTCTGGGGGTTGTTCCTACAGTAGATCTGTTCAAAGAGGAAATCTGGAACAGGAATGCTTTTGGATTTTTTAATACATGTTCTCCAGAAGATGTCCTAAAAATTAGCACTTGATTACATAACATCCAGGCCCAGCACTACATACCAAATTAATGGGAAGAGTAAAAAATGGAAGGCAAATGGGAGTATCGAGAAAAACCAGGCCAGTATAGTGTCTCAGTTAGGAAGGAGCTCGTATGATCAAGCCTAAATCTTATTCAGTCTGACTTTGGAAATTACTATGGAGATGAGGATAACTAAGGCTTCTGTCTGGAGACTGCTATAAAGAGAAAGGGTTTATATTTTACTAAGAATACATAACTACAGACATCTGTTAATCACAGCCTTCTTAGAGGCTTCAAGGGAAGATGACTGTCAAGCACCACTTCCACATTCATATTGCGCATTCTGCACCTGCTAATAATGCAGGCCTTGAGGTCATCTAGGCTACCCTCAGCTAGCAGTACTTTTCACACTAAGGGAATAGTCCTGACCCTAAGATACTAACTTGCAATTTCAAAGAACTATAAAACCATATACCATGTGACTGCAATTTCTTCAGCTGAAGACAAACTGGTTTAAGGTATGCAGTCAGCATTACTGTTGAGAGAAATGGTGAAGACTAAAACCTCTGTAAATTCAGGTCCAGTCACCTAGTAAATTCTCAAGGAATTCAGACATTCTTTTATGATATATGGGGACTGAGAAAACAGATGCACAACTCAGGTACAGTGTACAAATCTTGGCAAAGGCATTAGATACAAGAATGTTGACACACAGCCTGGTAGTTCCAGATATAAGGCTGGATTTGCAAGATCATCTATCACAGTGAAAAGATTACCCTTCAAAAATAGAAGTCTATAGTTTCAAGAAGCTGATGGATCCTACTGTTTGAGAAAGCAGAAAATAACGTTCCCGTAATTCTCTGACTTTTCTAAGGTCCTGTGACTTCTATCTAGGATCACTTCTAACCACATCTCGTACCAAGCTCCTAATCTATGCCTCCCCTGTATGAATAAATTCTAGCACCTTTTTCAAATGTGTTATCACCAGCCCAGGCATCTGAAAGAGATTAATTCCAGATAGAGCCATGTCTGAATACCATACCAACTAGGAGCAAATATTTGCTGTGTTCAGCTGTTAGCAAGGCCTCTAGTTCTACCCAGCATGGCTTTTCAGGACTAGAACAAATTGCAAGTCACCATTTCAGTGGGGTAGCCACTACTATCCAGAGTTATGTACCCACCGAGTTTTCACCAGGTCAGACATCTGCCCCCTACCTTCATTTTTTTTTTTTTTCCCCCCTAATGGTAAAACAAAATAACTGAAGTGGACCCTTTGGAATTTGTCCTAGGCAAAAGAACAAGGTCATATCTGCTCACAATAACACACTGAGATAAATGTGTAGAAGTGCACAAACCAAAACAGCAAAGCTCAAGGACTGAAATACAAAGGACTGGAGTTACAAAGAACATTTAACATCTACTTTGACACCATCACAAATCACACAAAATGCAACCATGCAAAATAGTTTGAGAAATTTCTGAATGGGTATTCCCAAAGCTGTAAGATTTGCTTTTGCAATTTTTTGAGAAGGCACATTCTCACTTAATTTGTGTCTTTTTTATAGTATAAATACAAGGCAGTCTTGCAGAATGACACTTGTCACTGAGATTTGCAAAAGCAAGCTAACAGCTCCAAAGGGTAGACTTTAAATGTGCTCAAGTCTCTCTCAAGACTTGCATGAATAACACTGATTTGTTTAAAAATGGTAACATAATTAAGGACATCAAAGAACCCTACTCCTATAAGAAGACACCCCGAGGTGAAGAAAGTTGAAAAATCACTCTGAAAGGCATTTTTTCAGGTCCTTGAATGTACTCTCACTGAAATATGTCATACAGCCCCACAAAGAACACAAGCAGCTTAAAAAGACATCCATACTTTAAGGATGTGCAGAAGGTTGCATGGACTAGATTCAACATTCAGAACTTGTTTAAAAAATTACTATTTGTGTTTTAAAGACAAAAATCCTAGAGAACTTTCCTGAGGTTTCAATCAAATAAGAACCCACTGGTTTCTTATTTTTGTCAGAATGAAACAAAATCTTTCTTCTGATCTACAGAATAAGCCTGTCATTGTTTGACCAAATAGTATTCTTGTGTCCTTCTACTGTTTATGTGAGTAGCTAAGAACAGATGGATTTCACTAGAAGGCCGTGTTCCAGGAACATCCTCCTTCTTTAAACAGACTGATGTTATGAGGCTCCTCCGAAAAAGGCCAACAAAATGAAACCAAACAACCCTCCACAAAACAGACAAACCCCAACCAAAACCACCCAAAATTTTAAAAATCCCCAAACAAATAAACCAAAATCCACCAGCAATATAAACATCAGAAGCATGGTCCATCAGTGTTCATTAACTGCCTTTGCTTTTTGGATATATTTTTACCTTATTAAAAAACCAAATGGTTTTGTTCATAGTTTGTAACTGCCTACATGTAAGAGATCCTGGCAACAGTCATATGTGAGCCAAATACTCCAAGTTCAAATCAGAAAGAAATAAAATTTTTTAGGAAAGAATTTAAGCTCTTGTAGTCTTTAAATTAAGATGATCACATATTCTAAAAATGTTGCAATATTCTTCCAGCAATTGGAGTAAGATGCAAGGCCACTAAGTGAAATACTGAGGCTGGTCTAAAGTAAAGCAAAGTCAAAACCAATGTATCTATGACCTCAAAATCTTTCAGTTTCTCTTCTGCTTGCCTGAAAATACACAGAATATAAACAGCAAACTATACCAAATTTCTCTTATCTGAAGGTTCTTACCTGGCAAAGCAACTGTACCATCTTGTTCTAAAGTTTCAGGGTTTATTCTTACGGCTGTCATACTGTGATTATTCACATCTCTATATAATAAATAGCCCTGGCAAGAGCAAAAAAAATATATATATAGGTATGAAAATGTTCTTAAATATATCAACAGGTGTTAAAAGGGAAAAAATTTAACCATTACTTTAGATACTGTTTTAAAATTCTGGAAACTTTTAACATCAAACAATGCTCAACATTTTTTCTACTAATCAAATTCCACATCAAAAATGGAAATTTGACTCCCTTCCTCCACTTACTACATGCTGTAGATTAGCATGCTGAAGCTTGTATATAACTTCTGAAGCCCCGCATATTAATTCTGTTACTTAGATCTGTATACAATTCAAAGCCACAGCAAAAACTGGTGGTTTTGTCCCCACTTTTCAAATCAACAAAATAGTCACAGCAATTCCAGGAGGGTGATAGATAATGTTACCCTATAGAGAAGGGCAATCATTAGGGCATATTAATATATCCATTAAAAACCAGATTAAAAAAATATTAACTAACGACTGACTCCCACACTAACACACCTTCTTCCATCGAAAACTACTGGATAAATGAATCTTGGTGTAATGAGAAAAAACAAGCCCACATAAAGTAAGCAGAGAGCATTAAAGCAGATAGAAAAGCTTCAATCTAAAAATAACTAATACGATGAAGTAAGAAAAATCACTTTAATTTAAGTTAACCAAGCACCTGAAGAGAAATGACACTAAGGACACATTTTCTCTCTTTTATGGACACATAACCAGCTGTAAGTGCAAGTTACACACTTTCTATAAATATAGCCCCAAAATGACACTTGTCCAAACTGCAGTGCCTTTGGCTGTAGCCACTGTGTGAGTGCATACACCTGTACAAGCACTCAAAAAGCATCACATATATTTATAGTTATGTACAGGATGTCCAAACATGTAACACTACATAGTGAAACCACATGAATCCTGTTCCTTTCCAAACTTGTAAAACAGGCTCCAGAATGAATGCATCCACGCCCATTTGTTTTGTGCCAGCGTACCTTTTGGTGATCTGCTTTTACGCTAAATAAAACCAGGTTCCACATGTGTGTGTGTATATCTATATATATACACATACACACACGGGAACTGCAGTGACAGAACATACATTTGTAACAAACAATTTCACTTCGAAAGCATGGCAAGGAGTATACTAAAAATCACACTGGGACAATGAGATCACTCACTTAATAGTAAATATACAATAAAAATTGTTCACTGGTTAAAAAATTAAGTGCATTAATTGTTCTCTGAAATACATTTTTTTGGTATGTTTTGAGGGTTTCTTATAATGAATAATAAAGGTGTAAGAAAAAGTGGTTGATATTCCAGAAACTAACTCTAAAAAACCCAAACCATCCAAGTACAGTTAAGTCCACAATGACAAAGTCAACAATTATCTCTAGTTACTGTTTACACGTGCTCAATCCTCCCCCAACCAAAACAGCATTTACTTATTTTACTGCAGATGTTCTAAAGTCAATTTATTTTCATAAACAGATATCTCAAGTATTTTTTTACATATTTGTTGGAACAGCACTTTTTTACATCCACTGACATGCTCTTAGAAACACACATCAATTGACTGTACAGTTCATAAACTGATGTGCTAAACCTTCGTATTTTGCCAAAGTCTTTACAGTGACAAAGCAAGGACACTTCATTACTCCTTTCTATAGGCCAGTACAATCACAGGCCCATCACCTTCTATAACTTAGGAGCCAGTACCAAGAAATTTATTTTTATAATGAAAGCCAAAGGAATGATAAAATATCCATGTAAGCTTACTCTAAGCCAGGGTCTACTTAAACTACTCATGAGGGATGAGGAGGGCCACACATTTTATGTTTTAAGTATTCACTTACCTGAGCATAGCCTAACCAAGACTTTTTTTCTTTTCTGTTTTTGATGCGGGATGTAGAATTGTATATATGGCCCTGAAAAGCAAAAAACTTCCATCATTTAACAAATATTAGAGTGAAAACTCAACACATCTAAATAATGTCTTCAACCATATTGAGAAGTGAAAATTCTAAGAAAATGCTGTCAAATTGTCACAGAAATCATCACAAACTGTAATAGAACTGATGATTAGGTAAGCTATGTAAGATTCTCCATGGAAACAGGACATCATAAAAGTTAAATTAAAATATTAAGTATCACTCATCAGACAAGAAGCAGCCACATTACCCTCACTGTCCCGCTATATCCAGAGCCAATTTTGTAAAGTCCATCTTTACATAAGAGATAGAGGAAAAAACCATCACTCTGAAGTAGGCACTGGTCATCTTCATCTACAGATATTTCTTTCAATGGCCATTTGTGCATCAAGGCTGCCTTCTTATCCCATTACTGAACCAGTCCTGGATTTGGATTTGCCCACCAGAACTGCCTGTACACTCCGCTGAAGAGAGTTTAAAATGGGTTGGCACCTAAACAGTAAAAGAAATAGTGAGTGAAAAAGATGACAATTTTTAAAATATTGTATTTTCTTTTCTATCTCCAACTCAAGAGAGAAAGAAATACCTACTCATCTCAAAAAAAAGTGAGGGGAAATAAGGTAACAGAATTAAACAGCAGATCTTCTCAGAACTCATGAGAAGAACTCATTTACATAAATTCCCAGATACAGAGAAGTTTTAGTGCAAGACCTGAATAGTCTGACAAGCATGGCTGCCATTATTGGTGAGGATTGCAGAGATTGCTTGCAACGTCCTTCCTGTCTCTCCCCAGGCAGCCACCAAACTGAAGAGGCAAGCGCAGGAAAGTGCTGTCAAGGACTGTCCTGTACTGTCATTCATTCCCGTGCTACGGACAGTTATTTCCAGAAGCAGCTGGAACAGAGATTCTGCAGATAAAACACAACCATTACACAGACAAGTCACAAAATTATACAAAATAATTTAACTATCAATGGGAAATTAAACTAGGAAAATACATTCCTCAGCCATTATGTTTAGAGCTAATTTCAGACAGAAAAGCATCTTAATTAAATAAACCTAAATTATGCTAAACTTTTCATTCTTTACAGCCTGAAAACATAAAGTCTAGATAATCACCATGGCCAAAGAAGAAACCTACAAGTCCCTCCTGTCACAGTGGAACACATTAACAAGAAATGGCCGGAAAGTGTTATTTGACCTGCCTATTCAGTATAACCTTAATCACTGAGATAAGGTGTAGGTCCTGACCAAACTCGTCTACTCTTTATGACTATTACCCATGTTGAAGCACAACCATTTCACAGAAATGAGCATTTCAAATCAAGGCTTGAAAATTGTTTGATCATATGCCTCTTTCCAAGCACTGTTGGTGGTGAACATCTGTAACAATCAAGGTGTGAACAGAAATCCATCTAAATTTTCTTGAGAGCAGATACAACTAACCACTAAGGCAGTAATCAAAAAGTCTTCTTTGTAACTTTTTAATACTCTAATGCATCAATACAAAATAAAAAGCTTTCTGTAGCAAAATTACTATCTTTGGAAATGGAATACTGTTAAGTCATAAAATATGAAAAAATACATGAAGTCTAAAGACTTTTTAGAATTATTTTTAAACAACACAGGCTACAGCCTAGACTTCTCTGCAGTTCTATAAACCAGTAAAAACTATGAACCAACAAAAGATACTGGGATTTTAACTTAAAGGATATAGTCAATCATGCTCTCAAAGGCATCAGGAGTTCAACTTTTATTTTCAATATCATTAAAAAGAAAATTAATTTTCAGGGAAGCTTTGGGATGGCCAGAGAAAATAAAAACAAGAATTCTGACACTCTGCTTAGCAACTTCACATAAATTACAACATTAAATATCTAAGCTATAGATCACACAGCAGATTGGAGGAGAAATTCACCCTAGAACTATATTCTTTCCAATAAGACCAAGTATTTTATGCTTCAGTAAGACAAGTAAATCCAAATTTGTAAGGCTGTAAGGTTTACTGTTTCAGTGAAACCCTGCATATTCACCTTTACATGCCAATATTCCTGTTCTAGAAAAGATTAATGCTGAGGAAGTACTGTACTACTTAAGCAACATAAGGAGCTTACACTCCAGAATCAAGTCAGTCAGTTGAGAACAAACATGTTACTATCTCACAAATACTTGCTAAGAACCATTTTCTTCTGCCCAACACAGTAACAGATGTATGTTAATAAAAATACAGTAACAGATGAGATATTACCTAGGACTTCAGGAGGCTCTGATTGAAGGCCTTCTGGTTGCTGACCTTGGAGCACATTAAGCAGGGCTTGTAGGCTCCTGAGACACAAGGATGGATGAGAAAATCTTGTCTCCTTTATCAATTCAAGACTTCACACAATCCAACTTCAATGATCTAGAGAAGTAGAGATTTTTTAAGAAGAGCTGTCAATATAATATTTTTAGATCTTCATTAACAAAAGTATAACCCAATGTTCACGGAACAAGACAATTACTCATATAAAGAGTTATAATATAAAACACAGTGTTAATTCAAACGAGAACCAAAATTAAGAACCCACCTATACAACCATACCAGCAAATATTGCACGTAAGTCAGCCACTACATAAAAGAGCATATCTAAGCAGAGTAATAGTTTCCTGAAAGAATAAGGAAACTTAACATTTTTTGCACAATAAAAGGCAAACTGTGCCTTTGAGCCCTTCTAATTTCTATCCAGTTCACACTTTATTTGACAATCTTCTTTTTCCTTGCTCATTAATGCGAGCCACCAAACTAGAATGGTCTTGCAACCTGGCTTCGCAACCTGAATGACAATATGTTTGACAGCTGATACTGGCAGCTCTAGCACTTTCCCCTCCAAAGCCTCTGAGATTATTCTTTATATAGTGACAAAAACAAAGATTAATTGCTTGTCACTAAAACGCCGTATCTACTCATCACAGACATGCATGGAGCCAAACTAATAGAACGTGTAAAGCCCTGTTATAGCCATCTCTAACTTTCCCATTTAGAATTCCTGACTATTCTGAGGTTACAGTCATGCTTCTCTCTACTGACTGCTCCCTCGCACTTCTTTCTCAAACTCTGCATTTAATAATGATGAGAAAAGAGAGGAAGGTTACCTCATTACAAATATGCAACTGTATCTTGAAAACTTCCCTATGTGTTTTGGTCAGGAGTAGAGCCCCCATGTTTAGCGTTTAACAGAGACTCTCTCCTGAGTAAAATCTAAGGAAAAAGACTGAAATGTGAAATAAATAACATCATTAATGCAACTGCCACTCATGCTTAAAACATATATATTCTGGCAGTCAGCTTTAAGTTCTACTGGATGCCTTGTAACTGTCTTTGCTGACATTCAATTTGATTCCAGTCTTTCAGAAATTATTTTACCATCTATTTTACTCTTGGAGTAAAGATAAGAACAAAACCAAGTCAAGTCTTCAAAACACAACAGCAAATTTCCTGAAAATTGCACCTTACATTTTACATCTGCAATGGAGTGGGGGGAAAACACATTTCAGCATAATCATGGCATGATGTTTTTTTCCAGGATTCAAAACTCACCATCACCCTGAAGGCTAAAAAATAAAATACACTGTAGTACATTTTTAGAAATGCCCTTTCTGTTCAGTTACAGTGTCTTTGAGAGAAACTGAGTTTATTTTATTCTTCACAATCTTCAGACAGAAGACCTCATCAAGGAGCTGACAGAGGCAGCTAGAGAAAGTAGAGAACGTAACAGTGGAAAAAAAAGTTTGGTGAACTTCCACTACAGTAGAAATCAATAACAGATAGTTCTGCTGGGATGTTGTCAATTCTGCACAGGTTTTGGGTTAAACATCTGAGATCAAGAGCCTGGATAGGTTTCATAAAATAGATCTATTCACCTTAATATCTCATGTATGTGTATCGTAGATATACACATGTATGTATCTCTCTACCTCTCTCCTCCAAACAGTGCACTGAAAGACAGAATAAGCAATAGCTCTTTTCAAAGAGTCTTTAAGCTTGTTCTCATTGCTCTCTGAAAGGTTTTTGAGCCAAAACATGCACTGCTGCCTCAGCTTCTGTGTCACAGCCTAGCTGCTCTTACTGATGCTCTCCGGGCAGCCATTCTCCCATTCCCTTTGCAAAACCTTTGAGACTTTAGATCAAAAGTCTAAGACCACTTAACAAAAGGTACCCAAATTCTAGCCTGGATGCAGACATTATGACTCCTAACTAACTCCTAAAAGCCCTCCTAATTCATCTTGAAGTCTTATCTGCGCTCTTGTTTTATTTCCTTCATCTTTCCTCTCACGGCATTGTGAGCATTAGACCCTGTATTTAAAATTACATACTACTCTGAATTAACTTACATTATATACACACACAAAAAAAAAGAACTTACAAGGGAACATTTCCCTAATGAATTTTAAAAGAATTTTTGAAGTCAGACTCTAAAGAAAGTAATTATTTGTCTTTATTTCTTTTTACAACTTGAAAATTGTAATTTTTGCTTAAGCTTATTAGCAAAATGTATGTCAGTGCAGGAACAAAGAATATTAAGTCAATTAATTCCACCTTAATCACTTTAATCCGAGTATTTGTTCCTTTAGTACAGGGCTTTGTGAATCATTCATAATTCACTGTTACCTTTAAAATGGGGGGGGGGGGGGGGGGGGGGGGGGGGGGGGGGGGGGGGGGGGGGGGGGAAATAAGGAGGGTAAGGGTGAAGTGTGTGAGAAATATCTCTTAACTCTGAGAATTACAAATCTTACCAACAAAACTGAATCTACTCCACTTAGAGAGAATTCCTCATCATTAGCTAAGGCACTAAATAAGGTATCAAATAAGTATGTCAGTCTGAACAAAAGCAAAATACAAATTTTTTGTTGTGCTAGTATCTGAAAAGCAGCAAATTGTTTCTCTGTCTCAATGTTAAAACAACTGTTCTCGAGCTTATTATAGAAATTGTATAGGACCACTTCTAATTCCAAAATACACTCTAAATAAAAGCTCTAACAAACCTGAGGTACTCAAGCTTAAGATCTGAAAGAAACATACTTCAATAGAATACCTGAAATCACCCTAAGCTACAAAAAAGTAGGGTGTTTTCAACTTATTCTCAATTAAACGGAATTTTGTAAACAAAAAATCACCAACACACCAAGGACTAACTTCACCAGTTTAACTCTGGAGAATCTGTAAAAGCATAAACCCTTGCCACACATTTTTTAATCTTTCACCCCACTGTCAGACTCAAAATACATCAGTATTCTTTTTAATAAACTAACAATTACTATCAGAAATTTGTCTTGTAAATATTGTAAACCTTAGAAACTTTAATAACTTTCTTCTTTATAGTTAACAAACTAAGCCCTACACAATATTGTTCATTATTATGAGACAGACACCTGTATCCAGGATACTGAAACATTTACAGTCAGTCTCTAAAAGTTTTACTACAGTTGAGACAGATCCAAGCAGATACCTTTTCCAAAAGTATGAACGCAAGTCCAGTTGTTACCTCCAAGTGACCTAAACAACCTTATATTACCTAGACAGTTATGAAAAATACTGAGTATCAAGCATCTAAACACATTTTTGAACCAAAAATTCTCAAATTTGATACTTTGTATATTCTTTACTAAAAAATGAATAGTTTGAAAACATACTGATTTTCATCAATTTTATACTTGCTGTACTGAATGTAACGAAATCTCTAATTTTCTATTTTGGGAGAAGTTTGTTACCTACAGCTTCCCTACCATTTTTTCTAAGCCACCACTTTTTTAAAATTCTGCTACTTTTCCAAGTCTCTTTGTGATAAACTGTCCAACACAAATACCAATGTTTTAGTTTCCACATACAAGTGTTCTGTCCATATCACTGATAAACCTCATCCTTCTTGAAACCTCTTTTAATTTCAACATCTCTTTAAAATGCCATTCCATTCTTTATAAATAATAGCTACATTGCCTTTTACTTCAAATTAAGCATCTACAAGCACTTGCTGATTCCTTTGATACAATCCACAAGGACTCTGATTCAGTTCATAAACAATGCTGATTTTATTTCTACTGATTGCATATTTTGCAATCATCAGTCATGAAATTTCAGTTAGCTGACTTGGTTATGTTTCTCTGCAATTTGCCACCACTATTTTCCAGAGTGCCAAGTTTGCCCTTCAGATAGTAACACCTAAATAAAATCATCTATAAAATCCTAATTTTCTAAGCAATTCAAACATTCTACATAACCATGGCTGCAACCACTTTTTAAATTCAGTATTTGTATTGGTTTTAGAGCAAATACAAACAAGGGAATTTAATCTATGCTTTATAGGCTGAGAAGAATAACAAAGCAAAGCACAATTCATAGCACTGATAACATAGCAATGAACAAAACTAAATGCATAGTTTTGTAATACATAGTAAAAAACAAGTGAATCAGCAAATTGAAAAAAAATTAGGAAAAAAAAAAGAAAAAAAACCCCATTAAGTCCTATATAGATTATTTCTGACTTTCCACCACTAATCCTGCTATAAGCACATAAGTAGTCAATAGTAAAAAACCCACTCTAACTACAGCATCAAAATCTTAATGTGCATTAAAATCTCGAACTGTCAGTGCCACTAAGGGCACTAAAGCCAAAAAGGGGAAAGAATAACTGAGTTACCTGTATTACATGCATACTTGGCAAAACACCTTAGCAACCATTCCACCAAATTATTTCCAATATCAGAAAGACTTATTCTTTTTGGAGGGTAAAGAAAAAGAAAGCATCCTTTACCATGACAAGCTGGTAGCCCCTCACAAATGTAAGAGCTGCCTTATTTGCATCATTTTTGTGTAGATTTTGAGGCTGCAGGTGTTCAAGTACCAACACCTATAAAGGAGTGCAACTTGAGTGTCTACCTGACATTTAATTGACTTTTATTTGGGCAGGTACATAGATCATCCTAATTCATCATATGATTCTGAACTAAATTGTCTACAAATAAAACTACAGCATTTTTTGGGCAACTGGCCTATACTATTGCTCTTTATTCCCCAAAAAGAACATACCAGCCTCAGATGACATACATGGCACACTAAGTGGTATCAGTTACTTGCCTTTGGGAGTTTAATAGGTGGCTCTTTGGATTCCTCTTCTTCATCACTGTCCGAATCCCCACTCTGGACACTGTTCTTTGAAGCCAAAGACACAGATGCTTCCTTTTTCTGCCACTCCAACACACAATGGCGGACATTGCAGTAAACATTAAAGGCTGAAGGATTGCTATGTAATCTGATATCTGGTATGGTTATTGTACTCTCTAGGTTTTCAGTCTGAAAAAACAAGGATCGGTTTTAATTTTAGTTTATGAGTTTAGTAAAGTCTCAAGCTTTGCTAAATATAAATCATCTCAACAGTCTCACTAATTTCACAGACAGAATTACTTCCAAACTGGAGACAACTTTGCTGTTGAAGCACCAGTTCTATTTCAGGCAGGGAAGAAAGGAAGAAGAGGAAGAAATTTCAATAGATTCCGTCTACCTTTAGTCTCTAACCTCTCACATAACTTGATGAGAACACTGGGACTGAAAATGAAAGCAGAACAGGCTAAAGAATGGTCCAAATCTGTGCTACAACAATAAGAGCAGCAGAATTCAGGCTTTATCGTCTCAACAGTCAGTTTTAGGGTTTTTAATTATTATCGAATTTTTAAATGCATGCCTTGTTATTCTAGTTGTTAGCTTAAACTGCTGGTAAATACTGAAAATTTAAGCTGTTTGTTAAACATATACTAGAAATTTAAAAACCCACTTGTTTTGCTGTTAAATGAAAACTGATGACAAGTTCAAAAACTCCTGTCAGGATGCTGTAGATAATAGTTTTGAGGATAATAATCTAATGGACTAATTACTAAAAACAGAAATCAAGGCCTATGACTTAACAGGACACTATCCTGTTTTCAGAAGCCTGAGCCACAAAGTAGGAGCTGGAAAATTGTTCTGAGAAACTACCACTACCCTGGCCCACCCTGGTACCTACTACTGGTGTATCACTGTCAGCCTTCGCCAAGACACAAAAGAGCCTTCATGAGGCTGTCACTGGACTTGGAAAAAAAGATAAGAATAAACATTTTTTGAAAAACATTTTAAAAAATCAGCTCTCTACTCTCCCAGTCTGCAAAAGTAAGATGGGAGAGGAGGTATGACTGAATGGAAAAAACAAAACTCCACAACAATTAATCCCCAGGCAAAGTTATTCTTCCCATTTGGTTGTGTACTACCAAAGACCAGGCTGGTTTGAGCACAGGCTTTGAAAACTGGATTTCAGGCATATTGAAGAAGCAATTCTCTAACACCTCACTGTAGACAAGGGGCACAAAGACTATGTAAGGAGAGAAGGCCCAGGTTAAGTACAGGACAAATTTGCTTGACCATGCAAGGCAAAATCTGGGGCATCATTACATCAGACAGAGTCAGGGTCATAACTAACTTGACAAGGTCACTTTGGTTTCTTGTATTATTGAGGGACAGGGGAAGGAGGTGCGCAGAGAGAGTGGAGGCTTTTTGCCTTTTGTTTTTATTTACAGGGTATAGATATTGTGCATTGCCACATTCATCTGGACCAGAATCATACAGTGAATTATACTACAGTGATTTGAAACAGATCACTGAGAGCAGTGATGGGAAAGAGAACATTAAACTAGCAGAGGAGAGGTAAAAAAATTTGAGAACCAGTGAACGGATAAAATTTAATGAGGTAATTTATTTTTCTACAATATGCTTGCCACGATTTTGTATATCAAAACCATTTTTATCTGCACATACATTTTTATTAATACCAGAAATAACACCAGACTCTAAGTCAGACCTTTTACCACTATATGTTACAAAACATAACAAAAAAATTCAAAATTACTTCAAAATACTTCATATTTTTACATGTTCCTTTTTTGACTGTAATATTATTCTGACTGTACTGGTATATATTTGCCCATCCTTTCTTTCCATTATTAGTACAGTTACTGCAAACTAGAACATTAAGAAGCAATGCTTTACTACACAACCTGTTTTATCCAACACAGACAGTGTGTTAATTTTTCTCACCTGCATCAGTGTTACCAGTAAGCACAAAAATATAAAAGTAATGAAGGAGGGGGGAAAAAAAAAGCTGGAAAAAGTTCCCTACATACATACTTGAGTTTGGGTTTTTTTTTTTTCTTTAGCTCAACGGAACTTCCGCCATTAGGGATTAAAAGACAGAAAAGTCCTTGTTCAAAATTAGTAACTTTGAAATAGTAAAGCTCCTGTTAAAATATATATTATATATATATTATATATTGTATATACATAACATAAGCTATAATATACTACTATATTAATCAGTGCAAGAACTCAAGGTACAACCTCATGGTATTCCAGTATCAAATTGTATCAAAATAAATTTGGATTGACACCACTGATAATGAGGTCCTACATACTTTGAAGTTTATTGACACCAGAAAACTAAACTGTTATAAGATGCAACTCTTCTGTACCTTAAGTACCCATACACATTACCCCAAGAGTTTTTGCAGTTCCTGTTAAGGCGAACACACAGTTTAAGCTTTCAGCTTTAAAGCTAGCTCAGTTGAACCGCACAGATTAAAATCTAGTAAACTTAGTTTACTGAAGTTTTTACTGACAGTTACAGGAAGAGAAAAATATCTGGAGCCTCTGAAATATCTCTAGCTGAAGATAGAGATTCACTTATCTACTTAATATCACTTATTGTAATTGTAACTTCTGTGAAGAGTTTCCATTCCAATTTCTTTCTTGTCAGCTCACCTAAGTCTTTGATCCAGAAGAACCTAAGTTCTGTAGCTCATATAGTCTCATTTGAAACAAACTGGTCAAACTGTTAAAACAGCACAGATAATTTTAGACATTACAGTGGTAGATAAAATCAATGTATGTTTTCTTCCCTATTAATAACAAGCTGACTGATTTTCAGAAATAAACTCCTTGTTCTCAGTACTTTACAACTATTAACCAGTAAGCACTTTAAACATTCTCTCTGTGCTCAGTGTTTTGCTTTTCTACAGCAATGTATGACCAATACTTATATACACTAATCTCCTATCCAGACTTCAGTATAGCACAACATCCTCCAGAAACTTCATCATAAGGTAAAAAAACACTGACGTGATTTATTTGTGATGGATTTGCTCAAGTCTAAGGGGCTTTAACTATAATACTTAGAGTTGCTAGGTCTTCAAAACAAACATCTGTTCAAAAGTGGATGTATATAAGCAGGTTGTATAAACATCACTTTCTTAGATTTTCTTTACAAAAGGCAAGAATGGAGCTGACAAAAAAAAAAAAAAACACACAGTAAAACTTTGTCTCTCTAATGCAAGTACTCATTCAGTGAGCAGCTTTTTTTTGTTGTTTTTTCTTTTCTTCAATGGTGGTAGAGGAAAGTATTCAAAACAGACATCAGAAGTTTTTTTCAATATGAAACAAGTGTTTTTCCTTTCCAGACAATAGATTCCTAACTTCACTGAGGTTAGATACACCGAACAAGTAAGAAAACTGGGATTTAAGTTCATCCCATCATCACCTGCAAGTTTACTTTTCTGCAGCTAAGGAGAACCTTCTACCTAGTCATAAAAACTTCCCCGATAGTGTAAGACTCATCACACCACCTGTACAATCTTGCTGCTGACTCTCAGATTTTGAGGTAGAGTGGATCAGTAAGAAAATCTAACCAATACCTGTACCTACAGAACCCCACATAGTAATTCTTTTATCAAACTAATAAAGTCTATTTTAACTTACAATTCTCTTAATGATACTGCATTTCTTGTTGGCACAAAATACTACTACATTGCCAAGAAAAACAGTAGAACATTAAACCAAAATGTTAATCAACTTCTAAGAACTCAGTAAAGCAATTTATTAATTTTGCACAGATCTAGAATTATTAATAATCCAAACAGACTGCTCTTGAGCTATACACACATTATTTCAGACAGAAACAATGCCTTATAGCTTGTTTTCATGGTGTTAAGAGTACAAAGATTCACATGACACTTGTGAATAAGGGGAAGAGCAACAATCACTTTCTCCGCCTCTGAATGTCCTGTTCTTAATGGCTACTGGAATATTGCAATCCAAAGTGCTCATTAAGTATGACTACAAACTCAGCTTCCAGAGTGTCTAAGTAGAAGATGAGATGATAGCTTCTATACTAGCTTTTCTCTCAAATCATCTGGTTTCTTGGAAAATGAAATTGCTACTGCTTTCAAAAAGAAGAGAGCCTATAGACTGGAAAATAGAATTACGCTTTTTGATTTAGTATGAGCTGTAACAAAGTGGGACATTCTGAATCTTCACCTTTGCTGTTTCACTTGGTAACATCAAATTAAACATCTTATCTTCTTAAATCAAGATACATGGTGAAACATACATTGTAAAACTTAAATATCCAGCATTGGTGACCACAGTTTTAATACATGAAGATTTTATTTCTTGTGTGTTACTTTTTATTTTCTAAAAGATGCGACGCTAACTTATGAGAGGAGAACAAAGCGCAGATGCCCCCAGCCTGATGTGTGGCTTGTCCTTGTAAACACATAGTCCCTGCTAAATGGAAGAATGAATTATGTAGGAGAGGGTAAACAGCACCAGTTTAGTTCAAAAGATAAGAGCAACCTACTCCTAATTACTCTTCTCAGTTAGCCTTTTGCAATGTTCCAGGACACGCAAGGAAAGGAGTGGGAAAAACCAAAATCTTCTGGTCTCCTTTACACTTGTCTCACACAAAGAAACTCTTTTCCCTAAAGATCAAACCCATACCTAGCTTATTTTCTGACCTATTTGTTTTCTTCCACTTGAATCAGATGACTATAGTAGTGGTTTATTCTTAAATATGATGGAAATAGACGATAATCTAGGAGAGGAAAATTGATCTGCTGTTAAAGATGTGTCAGGTTATAATAACCACCTGATCTAATCCATGTGTAACACCGAGAAGAGAAGCTCACCAAATTCTTCGGGCAGTCAAAAGATCTCTTAGAAAGGGATGCGCTCTTGAGGTTGAAAGACCAAATAATACAAAAGCTATTGAAAACAATGCCAAATTATTTGAGAAGCTACATGTGTTTTTAATGAGACAATATTCATCCTGGTCAATCTGTTTTATACATCTATTCATTAGCTTACAATAGATTTGTCTGCTACATCAACCTCCCCCCTTAAAAGTTTTATTCCTTCCATTTGTATAAAGCTATAAAAGTCATAGTTTGAAACCTCTGCATAAACTCAACAGGTGGATGCCACTGATTTCAAGTGTTTGGACCACCCCAATTTTTCAGTATTCTTCACATCAGATTATGAAAACAGAAGATGGTAAACTGTCGTTTCTGTCTAGTCTCTCTCAATCCAAGTGTCCTAAACAGCACTTGCATGAGGTAACAGTAAAGGGGGAAAAAATCCAGGGTGTCTAAAGTGGAGAGGGGGGTTAGCAGCAATATTTTAGAGTTGAGAAAAGTCTCGCAGCCTTACAATTTCCTGGTGATATTTTTTGCCAAAAGAAAAAACAAAAAGGGAAGGAGGCAGGTAGGCACTGGAATCCAAGGTGCTACACCCATGTCTAATAATCAGATACTTGTTTTCTATATAAAAGTCACTTATGTCAGCACTGAATTTCTAAAGCCAAAATACACTGCACCACATGGAAAACTTTTATACCTCCATCTAAAAAAAAGGATACTAAGCCACAAACCCAAAAATTAGTAATAGTTCAAATACCAGTGATCATAGCATGACCCAGCTTAGAAACAGAATTAGGCTCAAACTTCTAGGCTGTGTTAAACACCAATTAGTTTTATACCTAAAATGTTCTAATATTTAATGCTTAAATAGTGGAAATCATTTTCTTCCAATTGCTCAACAATTACTTATCTTCTAAAGTTCTTTCCTCTTCCATTACTCAATCATGTTTGTAAGTAAGCATAGTATATAAATAACAAACTTTTGGGTTCTTTCATCTTATTCTTGATTTAAGGCCCTCTCTGAGTCCACTAAGTATTTTAAGAGAAAGCTTCCATCTCTGTTCAGACTGGAAGACCCTGTTTCTTCCAAAAACAAACTGATGCACACAAACTCAACTGCTCACAATGTCCAATAGTGAAAGATTCTTCTATCTGCTCTATTTTAAAGCTTCCAAATGGAAGCTCACATTTTCCTGACAATAGACACATCCATTTTCAGACACTCCAGTGCAAAAATGAACACTGTGCTGATTCTGCCATGGTAAGCATTGGGATGGTGTTGAAAAAGTATATAAAAAAAAAACCAAAACCACCCTACCATAACAAACCAAAAACAAAACCACCTCAACTTTGTCAGTTTCATAACCTCAAGATATGAAGCTGGTTTTATCTTTCTTTTTCAGCTACATTTTTCAGGAAATACACAGTTTTTCTATCATGCAGAAATAAGCTGGAGTGCCTTTCAGTCACTCAGAATGAAGACCAACATGGTCTGCCTCAAAGACCATTGAGAACAATGGCATCAGTAAGAGACATGCAAAACCCATTATGACTTTCAAAGGTGTAAATCTCAATGCTTCAAGTAGAAACTGACTTAAACCCAAGAAAAATCTTGAGAACAGCCTTCCATAGGGATGAGGCAAGGAGATTATCAGTTAGTGTCATATGTATAACTACTCACAAGCATTAGCCTTTAGTATGTTCACATTGTCTTAGCCCAAGGATCCTGCAACTCCATCTATCCAATGCAACTGAATCTAAGAACCACATCTGACTGTTAAGCTTGTGAACAGTCATTCCGTATTTAGCTTCTTACTGGCAGTAAAACTAGGGCCCCACCACCCACAGAGACAAGGGTCCCCTTATACAGTAACAATGATCAAAGCCGAAGAGTCACCTTATTTTAAAAGCACAAGTTTCTGTCACCAAATAGAACCCACAGACTAACTACGTTCTGCGAAATTTCTTCAAATTTCTAACTTGGTTTTCTTTGTTGACAGTGGGTCTGAAAAAGTCATGAAGAGGACAGGGCTAAAACTTCTAATATCATAGCAACTCAAGGAAGAGCTGAGAAATTCAGTTTGGACCACAAATATTTTGCTGTACAGTGCTAAGAACAGAAATGAAGATAAGCTCTTTCTATACCATAGTCTGAAGCTGCACTACTTGAGATAAGCAGAATAATCTGGTAAGTCTCCAAAAAGTCAATACCAAATGAATAGATAGAGGGTTTGCTTCACCCTCCCAAAGACGTCTGTCTTGAGATACAGTAAACTACATGAGGTTTGGCAAATAGGGATAAGATGGCCAAGTGGTTCTACAGTGAATTTGTATTACAAGGACGTTCAACTGACTATAAAGTGTTTTCACTGGATATTTTAGTGGTTCTGTCCTTCAGAACCATTCCAAAAATGAGCTTTCTCTTTACTGACTACAAGCCTTCATGCCAGCAGTAAGACTCTAGCTTAAATAGAGAAATAATAGCTTCCAATAGAGAAAGAATGCAGCACAACAGTATTTTAAAATAGCATTGCTTCTGCATAAATTTATTCTCTCTAAAGAGTGGACATGCAAACATTTTTCTAAAGTTCACTTTATGGTTCCCATGCATTTAAAGTGATGGAAGGAAGGGGTTACATGGGGAGAAAACATTAACAGAAACACTTAGGTATCATCTATTACGCTTTCCATTATGGAGAAATTTTCAGAGGTAACTTTGGAGTCCTCAGAATGCTCCCTTTCTCCTTTAGCTGATACAGACAAATCTTGCAGCAGCAGTCTCTAACTGTTGGCTAGACACAGATCTCAAATTTTACCCTAAGACAAATATGTTTAGCTACACTTAGGATTTAGGAGCTGAAGAACTAAAAACACTGCTCATATTATTTCCTGTTGAACATTAGTAGCAAAAGAAGTTGAATAAGGTTAACAGTGGTATCACAGTCATGTAGGATACAGTAAACGGACAATACTGGTCTACTATTAACTCCTCTAAATAAACAAATTGTTACTCACACTTGTGTTTTCCTGTATTTCTCTCAACTGAAGTTACTGTCATTTTTGAGTCAGAACTTTGCTGGGTTAGTTACAGACCTACCTTGTTGCGTGTTTTTACTTTCAATTTCGTCTTCTGTTTTCTTTTCAACTTTTTCTTGCTAAAAAGTTTCTTACTTCTGAAAAAGAGAAGAAAAGCAATGAAAACAATATGAGTAAACTTTCTTCCATACCCCATGGTAAAAAGCACAGAGGGAACAAATGTCAGAAGCACTCAAACTTTTTTCTCCTAGGCAAAGGGAACAATCACAGGTAGAATTTCAGAATATAAATCAGAATACAAAGCACTTAAAAGTTATGCTTTCCTTATGTTCCACTGAATTATGTGCCTTTACTTTCATCAGTTTAAGCAGATTATATGCTAGGACAGAAAGAAGCCCCTAAGTTTTCTACTGGTTTACCCTACTATTTCTGTTACAAGTCGGGGAGTGCCACAGCAATGCTAGAAGCAAGAATTATTGACAATTCTCAGTAAAATAACCTGTTAGTAAGGAACATTGCTTTGTGAAGTCTTTACCACACAAAGATTCAAGCCTTCCAAGACAAAAAGTAAGCTTTAAAAATATGTAATTTGGCAGAAAATTCAGTTGATGGAAGAAACTGCAGCTTCTTTACCTTTTGTTTGGACTTTTCCCACCCTCACTTTATAGACTTAATGTCCATCCCTTTACATTACAGATCTAGCTAACACACACTTCTCTAAGCTCTTTTAATCCCCTTCCGCCCACACCTCATTCCTACCACAGTTTTGCTCCTCCATATTACTACCCAGAAAAAAAAAGACACCATATGCGCATACACTTGTTCTGTCACCATCACCAAGAGAGATTACTCTGAAACGCATGTTTCTTAACCTACTGTTTTTTCAGTTTATAAATCCTCCAAAAAAAAGAAAAAAGGCATATGTTAGCTGTGCAGCATACAGCTCATCTTACATAGGACTTCAAGCAACAACTACTAACATTCCTCTGTACCACTTAAAGTTCACTCAAATAGCTTACAGGGCAGATTAGTTGAAAAATAGAACTATTACATCTGAAAGTCTCAGGCAGTGGGAAGTTGCATTTTCAGTAACAGACTGAGAATCAGAAGAATCTTAATATTTTATTCAAACAACTTTGTTCTAAACAAAAGTTTTGAGGTTCTAAAAGCATAGTGGTCACTGTCCTGCCCAGCATTCAGACTGCAAGAACGCAGAAGCCTCATGGTCCAGCAGTTAAAAGCTGGAAAAACAGAAGCCCGACCAACAGCCAGCAGTGAGAATACAAGCTCAAACAAAGAATTCCTGCAGAGTATGCCAAGAAAGCTGCCTCCTAGAAATTTCACCACTTTTCCCCTCTTGACCTATATTAAGAGGAAGGTATACTCCTTAAGACACTTCCTGCAGAAATAAATCAGCTCACCACTTCTCATATAAGGAACAAACACCATTATCCTGGAGTTAAGAGAAGTGATTCAGTGAGCAGTGAGGGTGAATTCCCCCACCATCCCCAGTAAGTTAAAGCTTACAAAGAGAATGGAGATGACTGCTCAAGGTTTCCCCCAACAGTAAAGTTGCAATATGTAACAGTATATAAGCTATTTAAGAAGCAGATAAAAAAAACCTTCATGTAACCTTTACTGTCCAAATTTCAACAATCAAACTCCATAGTCCAGCTCACTATTTAATTTTTCTTTAATTTGACATGTTTTTCTTCCTTATTAGCATTTAATACAGTTAATTCTTGTTCTGCTGTCAAGAAGAACAGTGCAGCCCCTCCCATTCTGTAGCCACTCAATCTTCTGCTCTGGACCCAACGACCTTTTATGAAACTTGCACCCTAACTTTCAGTTTAAAAGTCCTGATAAAAGTATCTTCTGGGCTCTTTTAGTCCATACTGCACATAAACCACACTGACCAAAACTGAAAACAATACTTGTTATTTGCTGTTAGGAAGAGGAAAAAGAAATGTTTCATATACCTTCAAGGTCACACTGTTAACTGCATTCCAGGTATTACTTGTCAGCTTCACAGCAATATGGCATAGCAGACCTATTTAACCCAGACTAGCATGAAAACATTTTCCTGCAAACCTCAAAACTGAGCTTCCAACGCTCTTTATCTATCTGTGCTGTTAATTATGCCTTTTAAACACAGTGTGATTTGCACTTACCACAGACAACTTGATAAGTGCAGCTTTTTTCTTTTTGTTTTAAAAGATACTAATTCAATTTGCCAAGACATTTCAAATTTAGTCCATCTTGCCAAAATCCTTGAAAACTCTCCAAATTTGTTACAGTCCGCAAACATTATAAACACTTTTTCATCTTGTAAATATTTCACTGGACCAGTCCCTGTAATTTTTGCAAGTATTTCTTTGTGTTTATGTGCACATCTGAAAAACCCCCGAATTAAGCCTTTTCCCTCCTCCCCCAACTAAGATTGGGCTCATTTCCATAGTAACAAAACCGCTGCCATTTGGCAGATTACCTTCATTTGTCATGACACCTAGACAATGTTTTTTCCAATTAGCAAACAGGAAAGATCAGCAGTGGGTTTACTGATGGTGCTAAGATCTTCCTCATTCATACAACAACCATTAAAGATGCTTTAATGCAGCACAGTAGCAGCACAGTCTGACTGCTCCCCTGTGGCAGTCTTTATCTTCAGCAAGTTTTGGGCTTGAACAATTTTACACGGAAAAATTTGGGATAGAAATGCCATATTAAGAATCCACAATTATCTCCCTATATTTTCTAAAAATAAAACCTCATGGATACTGAAATCCCCATGTTTTTGTTGGGAAGTATACTTTCTTCCATATCCAAACAAAACTTCAGAACAAGTAAGCAATTAATTAAGAATTAGAAAATACCTCTTCACACATCACACTAATTTTATAAAAAGTTCTGAGCAACCGGCCATTACTATGCATAGCACTAATATATTCACAATGTATCTGCATGTAACAAAGATATGTATGATTGTTCATAGTTCTACTATTATATACCATAATGCCAAGATGTTTTAATATTCAGAAAGAAAGTATAAAACATGAGCAAATATATTCATGGAAAACATGTTAAGCAGATTATGAGTAATTTCCTGTTGAAAACCACACATGTTAATTACAAGCCCGACTCTTTTATTGCCTTAAGATTAACAAGATCTGATATGGCTCAGCTGGATTTTTTAGCTAAATTATTAATTATATTGCTGGTTAACAATTGTAAACTGCTGCTAACTGTCATTTGGTGAAGGTCTTGATACTCTATGCTGACAATCTGCTTCTGCTGGCACAAGGCATTTAGCCTTCAACTTCTAACTCAGCTGTTGGTACCATTTAGTTCACAGAAAACACACACTCATTATCAGCAAATCTCAGGCAGGTTTTCTGCAAACTGCTTCAAGACATTATAGCACTGGAGACCAAGTTTTGAACTGGACCACAAAGGAAGTGCAAGTCAAACGAGCACAGAACATAAAGACACCTTGACAAAAAACAGTTGTGGCAAATGGACATAAAGGAAGAGTGAATGGTGGTATTACAGCCTTTACAGTATTCTGTTGAGAATAAAGTAAAAAACCTAAAATGCTCAACCCTGGATTATGAAATAATTGCCCATCAAATCAAAGGCAGGAAAAAAAAAGAGGTGAAAGGGGAGGGTGGGCAATAACCAGTTGCTCGACAATTTAAAATAGGTAAAACAGCTGTTAAATGACATGACTGCAACTTCTAATCAGGTTTGTGGCACCTGTAGTAGGAGAAGTAAAGGCATGATTTGTTTATTTTTTCTCAAACCAGAAGTAGCATCAGCTACTGGACTATGATGCATTATTAGGGGGACATTGTCCAGTTGTCTCAACACTATTGCTCTTACTCTACTAAAAGAGATGGGGAAATGCAAACAGAGCATCCTCCCTCAAGATGCCAACAGTCCTGAACTGCAATTCATAACCTTGAATCCGAGAAGGAAGCTTCATAGGTTGAGTGTGTGTTCCTCCCCTCAATGCTGTTCCTGAATTACTCAACATGGATTAACATTATGTGTTAACACCTGCATTAACTCTTCTAAATTGTACATTACACTAAATGTGTGTCTAATGAGTGGAAAAAATATTGTTCTGTCTCTGCTGCTGAGGCAAAATAGGAAAAACGGAAATGTTATTTAAGTGCTGTCTGACCTAAAACCTTCGCTTCTGAAACATGGTACCAAAGACCATGGTAGTTAGTACAGCATTAGACATAGCTGTTCTGCTGTTAAATCTTTGAGTACACCTTTGAAAAATTAGTGAATTTAGTAAATCACATGCTAACGTGCAATTTTTTAAGACTTCCAAGTGGCTTTAACTCAGTGTATGTGTCTAAACTTGCTTGCTCTGGTTCAAAGGCTAAACATCTTTGGGAAGAAATATACTGTTGACAGGATAGGTCTAGCAAAGAATTGCTGTGTTCAGACAAATGACAAATATATTCTGTTACTCTGTTTCCGTAAGTGCTTACTCAACACAGTTAGCTTAAGCATTCAAGAGCTTGTGGAAATTTGCTTATGAGACAACACCCACTCAGTAAACACTGAAAATGAAACAATCAGGTTTGTGGTATCAAATAATTCTTTTGTTTCCTCCATTAGGTGAACTATTGGTGCCAGTGATTGTGATCAACTTGGTTGGACAAGATGCAGGAAGCATTTGCTTCTGAACAGCCCGAAGTGAAATCCCAAGCTCATATTGTCAAGGAGACCACCACAACAGCAAGCTATTATCACTCATGTAGTCACCATCAAGTTTGAGGGTCTTTCATCACATCATCATGTTACCGGATGCAATGACAGTGCAGGTGAAGCTCAGGAACCTGAAAGAAGGGAGCAAGACAAAAGCAGGATCACCACCCTAGACTTCATAAGAACAGACTTTGGCCGGTTCATCAATTGGCTTTGAAGAACCCATGGGATACAGCAGTTGCCTGGAGAGAAAGGGGTACAGAAGAGTCCACTGATGCCAGCAGGCTGAGGGAGCTGACTCGCGCTCTACACACAACTTGCAACACCGTATCTGGAATACCACAGCAGCCCTGGGCTCCCCAGTACAAGAGACACTTGTTTACTGGAGTGAGTCCTGAGAAAGGCCACTGAGATGCTTAAAGAACTGGAGGATCTGTCATACGAGGAGAAACCAAGCAAGCAGACATTGTTTAGCAGGGAAAAATGAAAACTTGGGAGGGAGGGAGTGGAATATCCTCCACGTGAATATCTCCATCTCCACCTGATGGGAGAGAGAAAAGGTGATGGAAACATTCTCCTAAGCAATATCCAGTGACAGGCCAAGAGATGGTGGAGGAAAAAAAAAAATAAATACATGAAGTTCCAATTAAACCTAAGAACTGTAAGAATGGTCAAAGACTGGAACAGGTTGCCCTGAAAGACTACACATTCTCCTTCCTTGAAGATAGTGAAAATCCAACTGGACAATGTTCAGAGCAACCTGCTCTGGTTTTTCCTACTTTGAGCACTAGACAGTCTCCAGAAGTCCCTTCTAATCTCAACTATTCTGTGATCTTCACCATTTGTTTATAAAACAAAGTAAAATTTGACTGTACAATAAACATGCTTCTGCATTGTGGAAAGACTGTATTTTTTTCTCATCCCGAGTTTTGCATTTCTCCCGGTGTCATGCCATGCTTCTGATTATGCTTCCAAGTAGAGACATACTGAGCTTTTCATCTGTTCACCATCTGGATCAGCAAACAGACATCAAAATCAGGCATAAGAGCAACTTCTATGGCAACTAGCATAATCAAACCTACAACAGTACACAAAGCTAACAAGAGAATAAGGGATGAAAACCACTTTATCACACTTAAAACATATGCCTGCATTAAGACAAGCCAGTCACTTGAATTGATCCACACTTTCTTGGATATAACCAACACCCACAGGTACACTAAGAAGGGCATGACAAATAACAGGCTTACATTCAACAATCAAGAGCTTCTCTGTCAGATGAATCAACATGGGCACTGTACAGGACCTTTAACAAGACTTTTTCAAAGAAAGCTTGTGCATGTCACCAGGAAACCTAAAACATAATTTGTCAAATGGAAGGTACCCTAGAATCACTAAAAAGAGTATCTGGAAAGAACCCCAAAAGGTCAGCATTTCCATTTCCTGGTCCATCATAGAACTGAGGGTCCTGGTCAATGCCAGGCTGAATGTGAGTCAGCAGTGCCCTGGCAGTCAGGAGGGCCAACCTTGTCCTGGGGTGCATCAGGCACAGCATCGCCAGCTGGGCAAGGGAGGGGACTGTCCCACTCTGCTCTGCACTGGGGCGGCCTCACCTCGAGTGCTGGGGGCAGTTTTGGGCACTACAATATAAAAAAGACATTAAGCTGTTAGCATCTGAAGGAGGGCCACAAGGACAGTGAAGGGTCTGGAAGGGAAGCCATATGAGGAGCAACTGAAGTCACTTGGTCTCTTCAGCCTGAAGGAGACTGAGGGGAGACCTCACTGCAGTTACAACTTCCTCATGAGGGGAAAAGGAGGGGCAGGTACACATCTCTTCTATCTTGTGACAGGACTCGAGGAAATGGCATGAAGATGAGCCAGGGGAGGTATAGGTTGGATATCAGGAAAAGGTGTTTCATCCAAAAGGGTGGTTGAGCACTGAACAGGCTCCCCAGGGAAGTGGTCACAGCACCAAGCCTGACAGTTCAAGGAGTGTTTGGACAATGCCTTCAGGCACATGGTGTGACTCTGGGAAACAGTCCCGTGCAGGGCCAGGATGTGGACACTATGTGGGTCCCTACCAATGCAGCATATTCTATGATTCTAGTCAAATCCCACTGCATTCTCAACAAGTACTTTCCCCAGAGAGATATTAAACACTGCCCATGATCACACTCCCACCATGTCCTATGTAATCCTACTAGAAAACTCTTTTTGAAGTCTTTTCTAAATTGCCTTCATGGCAATTAAATGCTATTTTCATATCTTTATTACAGAAAAATCAGTTTATTTTTATCTTTTTCCATAACTAGCTTGAATTTTTTTACAAGTCTGAGGATAAAGAAGTCTTCTGACAATTAAGCAGTCTCAGTTCCTTCAGCCTAAACCATAACTCATTTACATCACTAACATCTAATTTCACTATTCTCTCATAGTAACCGGTCCTTCTTTCTCAGAAAACAAGACCAAAAAAAAAAAAAAAAAAAAAAGGAAGTGGGGGGGAAAAAAAAAAAAAAAAGTCCCACAAACCTGAAATACAAAGAAAAGGTCAAGAATTACTTCAGGTTTCCTACACAAAAGAATCTCTCACAATTTGGAATAAAAATCTGAAACACTCCAATAACATGGCTACTTCTGAATCACAATCACTTTATAATTCTATAGAATGTGTAGAGCCTCTGAATCACAATCACTTTATAATTCTATAGAATGTGTAGAGCCTCTCATGAGGTACCTTTTATTCATTGTTGGTTTTACATTTTTGCTTACTGGTTTGGTAGTGGGATTTTCTGAAGCTAAACATTCACAATCTTAGGTATATCTAATCTTCCACAGTTTTGCATCCTCTATTAACTTTTTCATCTACAATCTCAATTCCAGTGCTGAAATTGTCAGTGAGAGACTATACAGTTCAGGACCTAGGACAGATCCAATAGCTACTACCTGTTCTCACAGGCTTCCCCCTCAACAGATACTCTACAGAATCTCTCCAGGGTGGGCTCCTGTGCAGTTTTAAATCTACTTTACAGTTGTGCTATCTAGAACAGAGGCAGCCAAATTGTCAGGCTGAAAGCAACACACCTAAAAATTCTAGTTGAAGAAGGATACAATCTAGACAATGAGACAACAGGAGCATCATCTGCTTTTCTCACTTGCATCTGCTCAAAAATCATAGAATCATAAAATGCTGGATAGGCCTCAATTAGGTCACCCCAAAGCCTTCCCTTTTCCAAGTTGAACAACCCTAATTTTCTCAGCCTTTCCTTGTAGGACTGGTGTTCCATCCCTGTAATCATCCTGGTGGCCCTCCTCTGGATTTGCTCCAACAGGTCCATGTCCTTCCTGTTCTGGGGACCCCCGAGCTGGGTACAGCACTGCAGGTGGAATCTCACGAAAGCAGAGAGGCAGAATCCCCTCCCTCGCCCTGCTGGCCACACTGCTTTGGATGCAGCCCAGGACACATTTGGCTTTCTAGGCTGTGAGCACACATTGCTGCTGGCTCATGTCCAGTCTCCCCTCCATCAGCATCCCCCATTTTGTGGGGGGCTGCTCCATCTGTTCATCCCCCAGCCTGTATTAATACTGAGGGTTGCCCCAACCCAGGTGAAGCACCTTGCACTTGGCCTTGATAACCTTATGAGATGCCCATGGGCTCACTTCTTGAGTGCATGCTTCCTGGTGCAGGCCCAAGCATGGAGTAACAGCTCTGATATATGAGCTGATCTAGAAGACCCATCAGATCTGCATCAGACTTTCCTGCTGTACAGAAAACCAGAAGATACTCTTCTGATGTAATACAACGATGAGCATTTTGAGGTTTTTTTCCTTCTCTTCTGTAAGCAGGTAATCTGACACTTGATCACACAAAGAATACCATTGGGGAGAGACATTAAAGCAAATTGCAGCTTCTGCTGGGCTTCCTTATGTCCCAGGCCATTTACTCCGTCCTCTGAAGTGCTCCAAAACAGTTGTTAAATTTGTAATCCAGCTTCAAGGCAACTTAATACCAAACACTGAGAACTACAGCTGATAAAATACCAGTTCACTTGCCAGCAAGAAACTTACTACACACTAATTTCATTGCTACAGAAGTTCAGCTATAACGGCTTCAAAATAAAGGAAAGGGAATACTAAAGAAAAAAGGGTTATCAAGCCTGCTCACAAGAACTGAAAAGATCTCAAAACTGTGGGACCATCTGACTTTAAAGGACATCCAGACTTGCTGTCAACAACTGAGAAGGATCTGGCAAACATACGGCCAAGGGGAAAAACAGAGAAAAGAGGAAGTTCAAGAGAAGTTTGAAACATACAAGCAATGGCTCACATGAAGAAGTTGACAATGACAAGAAACAGAACAAAGGAAGCAGGCAGAGCTTCAGTGGCCTTATCTATAAACGGAGAAGAGGTTTTATGACCAGAGAACTGAGTATCAAGAAAACTACATGTAGGCTGCAGGTTGACAAGGAGATGAAGAGGTACCATGTGACAAAATGCAACCAGCAAACCTTGCTGTAAAACATATTAAAGTTGCTGCATGCATACTCCGTATTTTATACCTCTCCACATGTACATAGGCTTCAGTGCTCAGCAGCCTTATTTCTATGAACTGGAGGGATAGATTTTTTGAAAGCAACTACTTCTCCAAAGAGCCGCCACATACAACACCTCCCATATTTAGGTATGTACTGTGTCCTTGCAAACAAAACACCCTTTGATTTCTTCTATCTCAATGTGATCTCTGCACTGTTATCTCAGCTGCCAAAAACTCTAAGCATCTGTAATGAGAAACTGCCTTACAATAAAGCCCCATCAAGTAAACCAAAGTGAACAACTCACCTAAACAAAACACTATACACCTTCTATAAAGCTGGCATACAGAACGTGTCACTTTATGGTACGTGCTTTAGCATAGCATCTGTAACTGTAAAGTGGCAGATGCTCAAAAAATGGTTCTAGTGTTAGGTCCAGCCTACACCAAACACCTAATTCTGTCCTGACTTTTGTGCTTCTCCATCTAACTCACTCCAACACAAATCTACCAGTAAGTGTCAAAGTGGTTCGAGTCAAGAGGACGCAGCAAATGTTCCATGACATTTTAGAGGTTGTTGAAGCACCCTGCAACCAAACTTTCTGAAGGCTTCCCATGCTTAACTTTCTGTCCTTGCAGACACCTTCCATTGATAACTAAGTAGCCAACATGTTTATCATTCCTTCTACTGCTGGAACATCCAGCACACTTTCAACCATGGGGAGGGACAGTGTCAGTAGGTTGCAAGAATAAAGAAGGAAAAAAGTATCACTCAAAACCCCCAATCTGCTCGTCTTGATAAACAAAATGTCTGCTTACAAACAAGAGCTCCAAGAGCTTTTTAATGCTTCATTTTTCATATCACCTACAGTAATACCTATCAAGTTTCCAAAGGGACTTGCCATAAAATAGTTAACAGGGAACAAAATACATGCAAATAAACTGAAACCAGGCACACAAACGTGTATCATACAAATACATAAACTCAGTGTAATGACAAACTAAGTATTGGCGAGATTTACGAAATAAACGTGCACCAAGTACATACTATATACTTCCATCACAAACTGACCCAAGATTTTACAAATCACAGATAGAAAAAAGCCAAGAACATTGATTTCTGAAGAAATAAATACACTAAATCTTTTCACTGCAATTTGGCAACAAAATTTACAGAACACCTGAGTAAAAAAATGCTTTTTGTGAACACTGGCTAGTATCCCTGGATTTCAGAATATCTCTAAAAAGAGAACAATTGCTTTGTAAAATACGTCATGAAAAATACCTCCATGAAGCAGTTGCTTGACCTTCCCTTCCACCTTGCACAGTGGCAGGCAGGATAGGAAAAATAACAGATACTGCTGCTGCCAAAATCACAGCCAAGGTAGCTCAGTTGCATGACAGTTGGCTCACAAACCATATTTTTGCCTGTTGTGATATATTACTAGTTTGAATATGGTATTTTCTCCCAGAAAAAAAAAAAAAAAAAAAACGTGGAAGACGGGTTGCAGAAAAGGAAAGCTAAGATTTCTGCACGAATACCCCCAAACTAGGGACTAACTGCCACTAGACACCATCCAGCAAGACTTTAACAGTAGCAACTGTTGCTACCTTTTCAGTTCCTCTCATATTCCCTTTACTCATATCAAGCTATAGCATGAAGATCCGATACACATTTCTAAAAATATGTTTACAACAAAAAGAAGGGCAAGGACAATCTCCATCCTGTGATGGATGAGGAAAATGCTGAGGTACTTAATGCCTTCTCTGCCTCAGTCCAGTTGTGTTCTCAGGGTAGTCAGCCCACAGCACCCAAGGGGAAATGGTCAGTGACTTGCTACACCACTTAGACACACACAAGTCTATGGGGCTGGGTGGGATCCACCAAAGAGTACTGCAGGAGCTGGCAGACGTTCTCACTAAGCCACTTTCCATCATTTACCAGCACTTCTGCCTAACCAGGTGTATTGGGTTGACCCTGAGTTGATGGACAGTCTTTAAGACCAATTACGCTTCTCACAATTTACATATTTAAACCACACAGAAATGCAGGACTTCCCCTTTTTGTCGGAGCTCGCCTGCTGGAAGGTGGGGGGGCTCCGAGCCTCCCAGCCCCGCCGGGCCGGGGCCACTGCCCCTTCCCCCCTTTCCCAGCGCCGCGGCACGGACCCTGGGTCGCTGGGGGGGACTGTCCCAGAGCCGCAGGCAGCTAAAACCAGCCATGGACTGCCACAGCTAAACCCATCCAGCGCGGCTTCTGGGGACAGGCGGGTCCCTCTCCTCTCCATGCGGAGCCGGCGGAGCCAGCGGGAGCCGGCGGAGCCTCCTGCCTGCAGCCAGCACACTCCGTGCTGAACTGAAGAGGACACCGTGCAGCCAGCAGCACAGAGGGAGCGAGGCTTTCCCCACCGTAAAGCCTGAACAAGAACACCCTTCTACATGGCGGCTTCAGAGTCAGAGAGAAAGAGAAGTGAGTCCTGTGGGACGGAGCTGGAAATGGCGACAGGAGAAAAGAGGGCGGTGCCACGATTCTCGCGCACAGCTTAAAAAAAACCTTCTTGCATGCCGTGGTAAGAAACTGTAATACCACAAACTGTTTGTCTCTTTAATCCATTTGAAGAACATGGGGGGATGGAGTATCCTCGTGTGCCTGTGAAGTTTGTGAAGAGTGCCTATGCCAGGCTATATAGAAGTAGTAAGAGGCTGTTAAGAGACTTGTGGCGAAGAAAAGCCTCTGTGTGCAGGCCAAAATAATTTATCCTTAAACAGATGAATAACCCTATGTGATGGCCCATGTTTTGTAGTGTGAAGGAACTGTGAGATTTTTCATGGGAGAGATGTTCTACACACAGCAGACTGTTTGTTTCCGGGTGGGTCTGCTGTTGGTGGCAGTTGGGGAACCACGTGCAACTGAAGGAAAACCCTTTTTCCTTAAGCATAAGAGAGAGGACTTTTCAAGAACTGCAACACTGACTAACATCCCATGTTCTGTTATCCCTTGTGTGAGCTGGGTAAAAGGAGAGAAGTGCTGGAAGGGGGGGGGGGGAATTTACTTTAATTTTGTTATTTTGTCTTTACTTTTAATTCTATTAGTAATAAAGCTCTTTCATTGTACTGCAACTGTTTAAGGTTTGTGCCTGCTTTGCTTTTCTCCTAATTCTTATCTCACAGAAGGAAAATAAGTAAGTAATGAATATTTTGAACCAAAACCACTACATTTAATTGGTGTTTCTGCCCGGTTTCGAACTCAACCCGCTACACCAGGGCAGTTCCACTTGACTGAAAGTCAGTGAATGTGCCATCCAACTACAAAGAAGGCTGGAAGGAGAATTCAGGGAACTACAGCCCTGTGAGCCTGACCTCAGTGCTAGGGAAGGTCATGGAGCAGATCATCCTGAGTACCATCACATGGCATATAGAGGACAACCAGGTGACCAAGGGCTGCCAACATGGGTTTATCAAAAGTTGGTCCTGCTTGACCAACCTGATCTCCTTCTGTGACGAGGTGTCCCACTTAGTGGATGAGGGAAAGGCTGTGGATGTTGTCTACCTGGCTTTTAAAAAAGCCTTTAGACACTGTTTCCCACAACACTTTCTCGGAGAAACTGGTGGCTCATGGCTTGGGAGGGCATACTCCTTGCTGGGCTGAGGCCAAGTATGTGAGGTTCAACAATGCCAAATACCAGGTCCTGCACTTGGGTCACAACAACCACTTGCGGGACTATAGGCTGCCCATCAGAAAAGTTGGGGGTGCTAGTTGACCGTGGCTGAACATGAGCCAGCACAGTGCCCAGGTGGCCAAGAAGGCCAATGACATCCTGGGCTGTATCAGAAACAGTGTGGCCAGCAGGGCCAGGGCAGTGATCACCCCCTGTACTCAGCACTGGTGAGGCCACACCTTGAATCCTGCATTCAGTTTTGGACTCCTCACTCCAAGAAAAAAAAACATTGAGGTGCTGGAGTGTGCCCGGAAAAAGGCAGCAAAGCTGGTGAACTGTCTGGCAAACAAGTCTCATGAGGAATGGCTGAGGTAGCCAGGGTTGTTTAGCCCAGAGAAAAGGGGGCTCAGGGGGACCTCATTCCTCCCTACAACTCTCTGAAAGAAGGTTGTAGCCAGACGGAGGTCAGTCTCTTTTCTCAAGGAGCCAGCAATAGCACAAGAGGAAATGGCCTCAAGCTGGACCAGGGAAGGTTTACATTGGATATTAGGGGAAAATCATGCAGCATAAGGGTTTTCAAGAACTGGAACACACTGCCCAGTGAGTGGTGGAATCACCACCCCCAGAAGTATTTAAAAGGTGTGTAGATGTGACACTCAGGGACATGGTTTAGTGGTGGACTTGGAAGTGCTGGGTTAACAGTGGAACCCAGTGATCTCTTTTCCAACCTAAACTATTTAATGGCTCTGTTTCTAGTAACACAACAACCACCATCTTACAACACAGCTCTGCTGGAACATCTGATTGTTCAGCACTGTTTTTGTTCCCTGTGACACATCTTCTCAGAGGACAAATAAACTTCATATAGATCCTTTCTCTTTCTGGTCTATTTTCCTAAGAAGTATAAAATCACAGCATTCAGGTGACAAGGGCCCTGTTAAGGTAACACTTTTTTTTACTGTGAGGCTGACTGAGCACTGGCACAGGTTACCACTAAGGCTGTGGAGTCTCTCCATCCTTGCTGTCATTTAAAGCCATCTGGACACAGTCCTGGCCAACTGGCTCTAGGTGGCCCTGTTGGAGCAGGGAGATGGACCAGATGAACTTCAGAGGTCACGTCCAACCTCAACCGTTTTGTGATTCTATGTCTGATTCTATCAAACTTCCTGCTCAAGCAGTGTCAGAGACAGTAGGTTGCCCACTACCATGTGCAGTTGCATTTTTAGTACCTCCAAGCAGATCTTAAACCTCTCTGGACAACACCTGCCAATGCCTGACCTTTCCCACAGTGAAGAATTGCTTTCTTGGAATGCACTGGAATGTCATAATTTTTAATTGTGCCAAATTAGTGCCATGTCAGGGTGGGGGGCAATATTGAGAAGCATCTGGCTCTTTCTTCTTTATTCCCTCACTGCATTAACAAAATCGCTCCTGAACCTTCTCTTCTCCAGGCTAATAGTCCCAGCCCTCTCGGCCTTTCCTTACTGAAGGAAAGCTCCAGATCCTCAATCACCGACATGACCCTGCACTTAACTCTCTGCAGTATCTCTTTCCTCTGCTGGGAAGTTCAGAACTTGACATTCCAGATGCAGCCTCCCCAGTGCTGAGCAGAGAGCACCTCCTTCACGCAGCTGGCAGCAGTCCTCCTAACGCAGCCCAGGAGGCTGTCTGCCGCCTTTGCCATGGCAGTGCATTACTGGCACACGCATTGTTGCCCACCAGTACACCAAGCTACTTCTCTGCACAGCTGTCTCCCAGCTGGTCACCCCCCCAGTGCTACTTCATCCCTGATGCAGGCTTCTGCAATTCCCTGTGTTACACTTTAGAATTCCATTCAGCCCAAATCTCCAGCCTGGCTGAAACCCTCTGAATGCAAACAGAACCATGTGGTATATGAGCAACTCCTCTCTGTGTTTTGTACCATCTGTGAACTTGCCAGGGGTACACTGTCCCAGCATTCAGGCCATTAATGAAGATGCTACACAGTATTTTCCCCAGTATCAGCTTCTAGGGTACATGACTGATGACTTGACCCCAGCTGGACTTTGTGTCACTGATCATAAACCTCTAGGCCTGATCATTCAGCCAGTTCTCACGCTACTTGACTGTCCACTTACGTAACCCATCCTTTGTCAGCCTGCTGTGGGAGGCAGTGTCAAAAGCCTTACTCGAGGTACAGTACGTCCATTGCTCTTCCAGCCTGGAAAGTATCTGTAGATTGCCTACAGTTATTTTTCACCAAGGGCTATATATTTTTAAGGAATTAAGCTGTGAGAATCATTAGAGTGGGAAACTGCTCAGCTTGCTAAGTGGACCTCAAAACAACACTGAGAACACAACTAATATTTTCCCCAAACAATAGAAGTTTAGTATTTTTTGATTGCTGACATTATTATCTCAGATTACTCAAATATTTAAAATTATTGGTATTTTTATTCAGTAAGCCTAAAATTTAACATTTTTAGTGAAATGGGCAATAAGTCAACGGTCATTCAAAGAGCTATGTGTATGCTCTCCAAGTCATTACCAGCTTACACACTATCTTCTTTAAATAATTAATCAAGCATTCTGACGTGAATTTTCATCCATGCCAATAATAAAAGGAAAGTCAGGGCTTAAGCAGTATATCTACAAATGGAAAAATCATCAAAATCCCATCCCTTAAATCCGTAAATCGGGGTAAGGAACATCAGCTGCAATCCCATTACCACAAGCTTAGAGGAAAACATAGGCAGACTAGTGGGACAGGTCTAAGGCATCTGAAAAGGTTAAAAAAAACTCAAACCAGAAGAAAAAGGCCACCTTACTAACTGATTTTCCAGTTGGAATTTTTTTGTGCTTTTGTTGGTGAGTTGAAATTGCGCACCTTTTTAATCACTACTTTAATTTCATAACTGAGGACTATTTCACTGTGACAATAACTTTCTTAACAGCTACCATTTTTCTGAAAGCCAAAATTCTGGAGTTTTAAGAAAGGAATTATTCCAGCTTCTGGAATACCGTAAGGCCTCTCCAATACAGACAGAAACACAAATACTACAGGTTCTAAATATGAAATTAAAACCCAACTGCACAAGTAAAATGGATCTGATTTTCATTTAACCATGACAAAAGTGCAAAACAGTATCTGATCCCTTTTGTAACTGAAAAGCTTTCTGAGACAGAAAATGAAATCTGTCTCAAATAAAGAAAAGTAACTTAAAAGAAAGCACCCCTACAAAGTGTTCTCCACACAAAGAGAATGTCTCTCAGTGCAACCACTGACAGTTGGACTTCCTTTTCTGCAATTATCTGATTTTTCATTATTCACTTCAATACTATCTATGAAATTAGATCTGCAAGAACACATGCAAGGAAATTCTTTTTCCTCAAGTTTTTCAATGCAGAAGTATTTATCCTTAAACATTTCTAGGGCTTTTTTTTTTTTTTACATTAGGAAAGTCATTCAACCACAGCAAAGATGACAAGGTCTGCACCTTTGACCACTCTCCTATCTAAACACAACCACCAAAATCAAAGTGTATACAAAGCTATCTTACACAAAATCATATCAGCAGAACTTTAATTTAGAAAATATCCTCCATGAAGTCAAGGAAAATCTGTACTTATCATGAACAAGCACATTACCAGTGGTTAATGACAGTGTAACATCATTAAAGTTATTACCATCAAAAGCAAACCAAAGAAATTCTAACTTAGTCTGCAACAAATAGCAGAAGACACAACCACCAAGTGAAAACAACTGAAAACTCACCAGTTTACAACTGTAAATGGTCTACCCTGTATAAAAGTATATTCTAGAAATAAAATGGGATAGAGAATTGATTGGTTTGAAGAGAAATGGAATAGAGACATGACTACTGTGAAAACATACAAGCATAATGAAGACATATGAGCACATCTGTTGGAAAGAATTATGCACTGGCTAGTGGGAGAGAAAAGCAAGGCCAAATCAGATAGGAAAGTCGTAAGTGACTACACGTAACATGGCGAAACAAAATAAAGAAGGGGATGAAATCACAAAAATAGAATAAGGTATTTATTTAACAACAAGCTCATCTCAGTGTAACGCAAATGACTTGCTGCAGATCTGTATAGACACAGTTGCTGGCTTAAAGGCTGAGCAATAGAAAAGATGAGTGATGTTACCAACTGCAACAAGGAGCACAGTGGAGAAGTAAGAGGAAGACTTTAGTTTTAACCCCATTGAGGTTAAAACGCTTAGCTAGATACTTTTCGAGACTGACAGAGATCATGGCCAAAATAATCTAAATACCATGGCATCTATAAATTTAAACTACAAACAACAGACTTCTATTTTTTAACCTTATCTGGCTTTGGCTACAGTAAAGTTAATTTTCTTCCAAACACCTTGTACCCTGCTTGTATATTTTGGATTTGTGATGGAAACTGTTCATAGCACACCTGTGCTTTATCTGTTGCTGAGTAACACTAAGACAGGGCCAACGCCTTTCCAGTTTCTCAGACTGCCCTGCCAGCAAGTAAGATGGGGGTGCAAGAAGTTGGGAGGGGATATAACTGGGACAGCTGAATCCAACTGACCAAAGGGATCTTCCCTACCATATGACATCATGCTCAGTATATAAAGCAGGGAGGAAGAAGTGGGGGGGACAATACATTCAGAGTTACAGTGTTTGTATTCCCAAGTCACCACAAATGATGAAGCTCTGCTTTCCTGGAGATGGCTGAACATCAGCCTGCTGATGGTGAGTAATGAATTATTTCCTTGCTTTACTTTGCTTGTGAACACAGCTTTTGCTTTGCCTACTTAACTGTCTTTACCTCAACACGTGAGTTTTCAAACTTTTATCCCTCCAACTATCCCCCGTCCCACTAAAGGGGGAAATAATTAAGGAGCCATGTAGTGCTCACCTGCCCATTGAGGTTAAACCACAACACCCAATCTATAAAGCATTTTTCCAAGAGTTCAAAACCCATTACTTGTGACAATAATGCTTGGGAACACAAGTCTAAGAAAGTTAACGGAAGAAAATGAAAATAAGGAACAGCACTAATCTAACCACACATCTCCAGTTTCATGTGGGGACAAGGAAATTCAGTTTTTGATTCTTTTATAATGTGTACAACTGGCATAAATTTAATTTATTAAACTAATAACAAAAACCCAGTTTTCTCAGGTCAAAGTAGTCACAGTTATACGAGATGCAAAGAAAGAACTCTCATTCAGTTTAAGTTCATCTAATTAACTTCATCAACACATTCATCAGTCTGAAGAAAGGGAATGAGCTATAACATGCTATGTACTACAATATACTAAGAAAAAATCATATAAAGCACATTAATATGCTTTGAAACACATGAATCACTAAATCTTAAAGTATAGAAACCACATGCCTTAATGCAGTCACTTACAGCACAAGGAACCTATTCTCCTGTGCGAATTTCTAGTACTCATCCTTTGGAGAGGCGCAAGGGTAGGAATTGGCTGTGAGAGATCACTGGAATAGATCAGCTCCAAAAGGTACTTACAATATAAAACTTCAGTTAATTATAGGAGTAATATTCCAGTCAGCACCTCAGCACAAAGCAGTGTTTATGGCAAGCAAGGTAAGAAAGAAGACAAAAATTGTAACCATGTGTTCAAGTAATGCTGCAACGGACTAAGTTTTCAAAGTAAACTAAGGATTAGGAAAACAGTTTGCATAAAGTACAAAAACCTGTGTTATTGATACATCACACGTGCTTTCTATAAAGACAAACAGTCTTTAAATCATGGGTTTGGCAAAACATATACAGTCGTATGTCAGCAGGAGTATTTACTAAAAAAAAAAAAAAAAACCTTCAAAATATTTTGGCCAGGAGGAAGATCATAATATGGGAAGAAAACCAAAACTAAACTCTGACAGCTGATAGTTAACACAGCAGAAATACAAATTCAACATCAAGTTTTTTAGTATGCAGGAAACACATTTATTACATATAACATGGCTAGCAGTAAGGCATGGTAACTTACTAAATTGCTCCAGCAATTTAAATGCCTAAACTTGCCACCAACAGACCATCAGTGCCAGAGCAGATTGTGTAACAAACCGAAACTTTAACTAGCATGCCCTCTCAGTTGAAACTAAAAAATACAACATCCAAAAAACCCACCACAAATCATGGATTCGTGTTTTAATTTTTCACATTACTTGTATAATAATTTTTTATAGCCATATACAAATAAACTGCACATCTTAAGCCTCTCAACATAACATTACTGGGGTCTTTTCAGCTTCTGTTATGTTTTCTACACCAACACTGAACAAATACAACCCTGTTAGACTACTAGATGTTTTTAAAAGAACTACTAGATAAAACTGTTTTCCTTAACAGAATAAAAGGTAAAGAAGTAAAAATACACAATTTCAGTCATTTGCTAATCCCCATTAACCAATAGAGCAATACAGTATTAAAACATTGCTACACTGCAGCTAAAAAGCATACAGCAGACAGCAATTCTCATCAGCTCTTCTAGTGCACAGCTTAATCTAAGACTCAACAGCACATCTATTTTCCAATTACATAAAGTCTTAAGTTTGCACAAGACTTGAACTTTGTTTTGTAAAATTACATTTAGAAAATCTAAGAACTGAAAAACATAGAACATAAACTAGACTAGACTAGAATATTTCAGCTGGAAAGGACTTACGGAGCAAACCTTTGCACAGGAATAAGCAGGCAAATGTAGTAGGTCATGTAACACCACTGTCATTTTGCTAGTCTTTATATACCTAACCTTTATTTTTTCAACTAAATAAATGCTTCCTTACTCTTTGCAATTATTATTCCATATTAAAAGAGCAACAAGTTCCAAACCAAAAAAGCTTCTGTAAAGGCTTTAGATCTGAAGAAATTAAGGCTTTCTGGTGTACCAACAATCAAATTAACACAAATCTCATATACCTAAATTTACTTAAAAATAGTTTTCACAAAATCTTTAAAACCTGGCAAGACAGTAGCATTTCTCCACTAATTTTCAAGTATATATACTTGAAACATCCAAATAAGCACTGCATTACTGAGCATAAGTAAGCGTATAACAGAAGAGTCCATCAGTTTTGAAAAGCCTAAAGACTAACTTAATGTCCAGAGGATGTATCATTTACAATTACAAGTGTGAACGAGTGGCCTACTTTCAAAATTTGCTGTAATCATCCAATAGAAACAATCAACATGAAATAAAGTTTTCTGGCTCTTCTTCAGCCAAAATAGCTACAAAAAACAGACATCTAATTTCTGGTTAATACAAGAAATCTTACATTCCAGTCATCACTGACATTTTCCTGGCCTCAGTCATGCCACTTCACAACATTAGAGTCCACAACACAAACAGAAGCTTTTTTTCTTTGAAGGATCTAAGTGGAGAGGCAACTTTAGCAACAAAGTAATGGTCATTTTGGCGTGAATATGAACTTACTGTCATTTTAGAGTACATTGCCACTGTAATATAACAATTTCAAGTTAGTCCAAATTATGCAGTGAACACTTCCATTACAAAACAGGCCACACATTAAAGCCATTACAAATTTATATAGCTATCCATATTTGACAAAAAGTCTCAAAGAACAGACTGAGCCTAACTGGTAATTCTGGTAGTGCATAAATAGGTGAGAAAATAGTAAAGGGACTGGCAGTTCAGGGCAACCCCCCAAGATGCACAAGCAATAAAAGCAGCAATTCAGATGGATAGGGATTTTTGTCAGGATTAAGTTATACTACAGAAAAAAAAGAGCGTATTTTAAGACAGCAAAAATGTGAAAATAGAAAGACCTTACTTTGCAAATAGAGAGCTTTGATACGGCACTAAAACCAGTACATACTTGCAGTTTTGTCCACCCAGAACCCAGTATACAAGACAACAGTCTAACATGGATTTTTACTTGCCCTCTGAAGAGGCCCTTACTTCCTACTAGTGTTTTACAGACTTTAACGGCCACACTAGACATTATGCAGTTATTTTCAAATATTTCAGTGGCCACAAAGCAGAGAGTGGAAACTGAGGCACGGTCAGAGTAGATTTTTCTTCCAAACCAATCTTGAACTGACAACTAAATTTCCTACTGCAGGTAGTACTGTACCAGATCCTTAACAATGTTATCTGCACAAAGATAACTGCATGTTAAACTGCAGAATTAGATACTTTTTTCTGTTTCCTTTCATAAAATTATTAGGCTGGCACGAGTGACAAAACCAAGTTTCTTTGCTCCCACCTCTCTGTACACAAAAGTCTTTGTGCAACCCTTCACCTTACGCTGTCACAAGCGCAGTCACAAGGTGAGCCAGATCGGGGAATTAGTCTGGATTACAACAAACCAGTTTTGCCAAGTTAATTTTAACCCAGAGTGAGTCTCTAATCTGTTACTGCAAGACACTGTATAAGTACTATGTCAGCATGGCAGGGGAAGCAAGCACACCGACTGACCCATCTCCTGTGGAGACCAGTGTTCATGACACCGCAGCCCGTATCACATGAGGAAATGCAGAGCACTGCTGGTTCTGTTTCAAAGCCAATTACTGCATCCTACTCAACACGTGATACTCATCCCTTCAGATGACAGCCAGCACAAACACCTTGCAAATGTGATACTAATCTTGTGACTTTCAGATAATCTCCACAATGTTTGATTTCCTTCTCTACACACAAGCATTTTCATACTGCTTGCCAGTTCTTCATAAACATTAAAGTTAGGCTTGGAATAGAAACACTTACTGAGACAGGCATTGGTCATGGCCCATGAAGTGCAGAGTATAATTTTGCAGAGTTGGAGTAAAAATTCCACATCAACATATTGCAAATAGGTTGCACTATCATTCTTCACATTAGTCTTCTTGGAACACAGGAAGAATTTTATTACTGTTGATAAGCCAATTTGTTTAGCTTTTTTTCAGCTACTTCAAGACATTTTTCTAGTCACACTCTTACTGACAATCTTACTGATTAAGAGGCTTCAGATTTCCCATATATATATAAAAATTAAGACTTCTGTCTCCAATTAATTTATCTGGCACTGTTTTCTACCATACCAACTAGATGCAGCCACAGTTACATTTAAAGCATCTCTTTTAAAAATATTTGGAATTTTTATTATTTTTGTAAGAAAGCATTTTTGACCATTGCTGTTTGAGTCTACCAGGTGGCTGAAGTTTTCAAATTGCAGTATTTTGACACCAATATGGAGAAAGGGTGGAGATCAAAGCAGTATCTTGGCTGCCATCAGTCTGCCACATAAGATAGTGGGGGTAGTGATAGCAGGAAACTAGATAATTATTAAATATTTCCCCTCTCAGAAGTCAAATACACACTGGCTGTATTCACCAGTATTAACTAACTGTCATTTACTTGCCAAAGCTTAATATAACCTGTTTGCTCTGTACAAAGAGTCTTCTTTGACTTGACCTCAAAAACATAAATTAAAAGAAGCATTAACACTTACACCCACCTAAAGCTAGTATTTTCTACAATTTTAAGTACAAGGGATAGCAGTTGAATCATCCCGAAACCAAAAGACACGGAAGACGGGACTAATTCAGAACTACAGCTTTAAAAAATACAGACCCCTTAGGGCAAAATTCACATAGGTATCTGAGCACCGAGGAGCAATTGCACAGCTGATTTCCTTGCATTTAGCAGTATCCTTACACTTAGCACTTGCAATCCTGGGATTAAATGATACAAAGCTCAAAAGCAGGAAGAGAAGATTTAATGGAAAAGATATAAGCACTGGACTAAGGAATACGTGGAGTAAGAAAACATTTGCAGGTCTACAGGGGGAAAAGAATTATAGTTTCCCTATCATACACTCTGAAAAGAAGTCGGTAGTTGCAAAGATGTCAAATACCCATGTTATCAGTCCACGTTTCCAGCAGTTACCATAAGCAAATCGGGGAAGTTATGTTTCTTGTTAATTTCACTCCTAGACACAGCTTTTTGGGGCGAGGGGTGGTGGGGGGTAAGCCCTGCTGTCAAGTCCGACTAACAAAAACCTGAAGAAGCCAAGCAAGCAACCTCCTCGTGCTTTACAACCGTTTGCAAACTTAAAACAACGGTGACTCAAAGCTCTCCATACGATCCGACCACCCACATCACAGCCTGAAGAGCAGCAAAAGCTGAGAACACAGGAAGGTGCCGGTTTCGTGTCATCCACATTCTCAGCGACCTCCGGAGGGAAACAATGGGGAGCGCCCGGGCACCACGGGGGAGCCCCCCGCACAGGGAGACGGGCCGCCCCGCCAGGGCCTGCAGGGCCGGGAAGGTGCGCCCGGGCCGGGCCGGGGGCTGCGGGCAAGGGTGGCCTCCCCTCTCGTCCCCCGCGGCCCGCACCGCTACAGCCCGCAGCCCCTACCTCGCCCGGGAGCAGGGCAGGGCGGCATTCCCGGCCAGAGGAGCAACAGGCACCCTGCTGCGGCCCCAGAGCCGGCTGGCAGGGCCGGGAATGAGAGCCCTGAGTGGCACCATCCGCCGCGGGAGGGGGGCTCGGGAACCAGGTGGGGCCACACCGCACCCCACAATCCCCCGGCTCCCCCGGGAAGGCGCTGCCCCCCTCCAGATACGGAGGCCGCCTACACGGCGATGGCAAAGGGGAAAGATGACCTAAAGAGGAGGAGGAAAAATAAGGCAGGGCAGCTAAAGGCAGCCCCAGCACATGGAAAAAGCGCCGAGGTCCCTCTCTCGGGTAACGCCGCCAGTGGGATCCGCGAGTGCCCTGCGCAGCCTGGCTCGGGAGATACCACGGGGTTCAGCCCGTTCCAGCAAGCCTGGCCGGAGCGAAGTCTGCCGGGGGGCTCAGCATGGGCACTCTCCATCCCCCCGGGGGAGGTGGGCCGCACACTGGGGCGGGCACAGGTAACTCCCCCGGAGGGCCCTGGGAGAGGGGGCGGCAGCGCCATCTGCGCGGTATCGCCGGCCAAGCGAGCGGCGGGGCCCGGGCGGCACCTGGGCAGCCGCCGGGTTACATCACCGCCCCTTCCCTCCGTCCGTCCCCCAGGGCGCGGCGGCGGCGGCCACATGGCAGCAGGGACACCGGCGCTGCCCGGCACGGGGGCGGGGAAGAGGATGAGGAGGGCGGCTGCCGGGAGGGAGGAAGGTGCACGCGCCGGGCCGCTCCCTGCCGGCGATGGGAGGGGTGGCGGGGGCTGTGCGTCTGGCCCGGGAGGGAGCGCGGCGCGCGTTACCTGCCCGGGTGGCTCCCCAGCTCACGGTCGCTCAGCGCCGCCGTGTAAATCCTCCGGTATCTGTCGGCCAGGGCCTTCCCAGAGAGCAGCAGCTGGTAGCGGCTCCGGCAGCCCAGCGGCGGGGCGGGCAGGGCTCCCAGCCCGCCGGCCGAGCCCTCCTCGGGCCCCATGGCCGGAGCGGCGCCGCCGGAGAAGAAGGAGTAGCCGCGTTCGGCCCCAGTGCAGGCGGCAGCGGCTCCCGCAGAGGCGGCGGCGGCTGCAGCGCTGCTCATCCCCCTCCCCGCCCGCCCCCTGCTTGCGGCGGCGCCGCCTCCTGGCGCGGCGCGGACACAGGCGGCTCCCGCTGCCTTCACCGTCGGGGCCCGGCCATGGCGAGGCCGCAGGAGCCGCCGCAGGAGCCGCCCTTCAAGCTGCGCATCCACCCGCGCTGCGGGAACACCCCGCTCTTCCCCTCCTCCAGCGGCGGCTCCAGGCCCCAGCTGCCCGCCGCTCGCCTTCCGCCCCGGGCGCAGCGCCCGCCGCCGCCGAGTCCCGGGAAGGACCGTGCACCGCCGGGACGGGGGAGGGGACGGGGGGGGCAGGCCGCTCGCTTCCCCCTTCCCGCTACAGGGTGTGTGTGTGGGGGCAGGGGGCGGAGGCCGGCGGTGCCGCTTCCCCTCCGGAGTTTGTGCTCGGCGCTGCCACCGCCCTCTCCCCGCACGGCCGCCCCGGCCCCGCCTCCCTCCCGCGGGCAGCGCGGCCGCCGGGCGCATGCGCCGCCCCGCCCGCCCAGCGCGGCCCCCGGGAAATCCGGGATAGGCGGGCGGGAGCACCTGCTGCGCGCCGCTGGGAGCGCGGCTCGGCTCCGCGGTGGCCGAGGGGACAGCCTCCCACCCCGGGGTCACGCCCGAGTGGAGTCGGGCTTCGCGGGCCCAGAAGGCGGGTATTCGCAGGGAGCTTCTCCTTCTCCCTGTTGAGACTGTGTCACCGGATCAGTTAGGTTGGAAAAGACGTTAGACATCGTCGAGTCCAACCTATGTCCGAGCCATCACCTTGTCACTACACGATGGCACTAAGTACCTCGTCCAGTCTTTCCTTACACACCTCCAGCGACCGTGACTCCACCACCCCCCTGGAAGTCCATTCCAATGTCTAATCACCCTTTCTGTGAACAAATTCCCTCTAATGTCTAACCTAAACCTCCCCTGGCACAGCTTAAGACTCTTCTTCTGTCCCTAGCGCCCAGGAGAAGAGGCTGAACCCCACCTGGCTTCAACCTCCTTTCAGGTGTCTGTAGAGAGTGTCTGTCCATTGTATTTTATTGAGGTCTCCAATGCTGGCACACCTTGTTTCTGTGCTATGTAATGCTACCTAATCTTTTCCCAGGAGCAGTATCCTTTCTGACTTAAGGCAGAGTCCGCTAAATGAGTTGCCACACTAGGCAAAATTTTCCTTAAGTTGCCTTCACTATCTCCAGGACAACTTACCTGCTTTTAGAGGATAAGGGAGGCATGAGAGCAGGCACTTCTTATCTTCACGTCACTCACATTATTGGTTTTTATCTGTTGGAGTTGTAGCCCTGCAGTTTTGCCACGCTTCCTACTTCTTTATACAGCTGAAAACTTCAAGAGTACAGGCCAGAATATGTATAATAAATAATAATAAAAAGATAAGTTTAAAAAGTCTTCATGCCAAATGTGGCTTGGATCGCAGTCCGCAGAAAGCTGTTATCCAAAGAAGGTATGTGCAGTCATATTTTCTTCTTTTTAATTCTACCTTCCAAAAAAGGCCCTAAATAAACCCTGGAATTCCCCTGACTGGAACTACAGATAAATATTTTTGCAAACAATTTTTGCATAACCATAGAATCACAGAATACCTGAAATGGATGTGACCCACAAGGATCATCAAGCCTCCTGGCCTGTTCAGGACAACCAGAATCATACCGTGTGCCTGAGAGCAAATATAAGAGAACTATGCAATTGTCATTTCTCTTGAGCTTGCGTGTCGCCCACCAATACTTAATCTTTCAAGCTAAACTTCAAGTACTTTTTTAAACGGAGGACTAGGGATGTTGAAACCAGTAAATTCATACAGGTTTTCACAAAGGTAACTGTTCAGGTAGCAGAAAGACAGCCAGAGTAGTGCCACCACGGAAGGAAAAGCTACTTTCTGATGCATTTAGAGGCACTAGAGACCATTCAAGAAATATTTAAAGCATTAACTACATAAAAACGTTCAATTATAAGTCTTATACTGTAGTGGGTGGGAGGAAAAAAAAGAAAATAGTAATCCAGCAATGATTAAAAGGAGCCATGAGAAAACAAGTACCATGTCTTATGGTGTTAACCACCACACATTCCCTATGAGAATCAGAGTAATAAGTCTTTCTAGCTCCTCTTCTATGAATTACCTAGAATCATTCCTATGGGCAAGATCCATAAAAACAAAGAAACAAAAAACAAGAAAACAAATGCACCCCAAATAAACACACAGAAAAAACAATCATGAAAAAGGCAAACCCAGTAAATCCACCCCCCTTTAGCTCATTTTTGTGTTTTCTTGTAAGCTGTTATTTTATATCAAAATAGTAATTTTTCCTGCACCAAACGCACACTGCCTGACAAAAGGGTTATGATCTGGTGTAACACTGTGTGTCTCATCTCAAAATTATTTTTCTGCATTGCTGCCACTGTAGCCATCTTATTGCATGGGCCATGAAAGCTAAGTGCTGGCAAACTTTTATGAAAGTGATGCAATTTATTGCAATTCTTGCATATTGCTGCAAACTCTAGAATTTGTCTGGGCTTGTGTTGTAGAGAGCCACTGTCTTGGGGTGACTTTATGATGTGTCTCCCCTATCGCTGCTCTATGCCCAGAAATTAATTTTGTGCCTTTCTGTGCCTTTAAACTGAGCCTGAGAGGGGCGAGAGGAAAAAAACCGAGCAAACTCTTCAAAGCAGTTGTTCAAGGACACAGACACGCACTCCTCTGCTTCTGCAGCAGCAAGAGCGGAGGAAGCATCCTGCTTGCTTTTCAGCCGGCTTTCAGCTCCTTTTCTCCAGAGGGAGTTGGAAAGTTGAACTTTGTTTTCCGGCGACTTCGGTTTTTCCCTTCTTCTCTTCTGGACTGTTTCAACACCAGAACACATTGGGAGAATTTTCCACCAAAGCCCCGGAGGCGGGCCCACATCAACCCAGCTCCGAGGAGGAGGAGAGAGACCACACCTACAGAAGGACTCTGAAATCTTCCCAGGTTTCTCTCCACAGTGAGAGGTTTTATTATTTAGCATTATTATCCTTGTCCTGTGTGTTTGTTAAATAAATAGTTTTTTATCTCTTTCACTTTCCTCTGAGGAAAATTTCTTTTTTCCCGAACCTGGTGGGGGACGGCTGGTTGTAACCTGCCTTCTATCAGAGGGTATTTTCCTCCAAATTTGTCCAAACTGGCACAGCCACACATAGTGTGGGGAGCATTATTTGCAAGCTGCAGCTGCTACTCCACATCTGTTTTTATCTCAAGTGTTTTTGAGTTTGGGTGAAACTTGCAAGGTGCTGGGAGTGCAGAGTCCGACTTCCATAAACTTCAGCCTATGATGAGCAACAGAGTTTGACAACGTGTCTAGGACTTGCCAAGCCAGGGTAACACTGTAACTTCTTCTAGTCCACCTCCAACCTCTCTTCACTCCAAATACAAAGCAGTGTCAAACTTGTGAGACTCTTAATGGCACGAAGTGGGAGCTGGGTGTTCAGTCCTCATTCACAGCCATATTTTCACTTCTTGCTTTGTCCTCCAAGGAAGCTACCTTTTCTTTTTCCTCTATATATGTATGTATGCATTTATGTATTTGGGCTGTGGTACTCTTGTTTCATATTCTGACACTGACTTCTGAGCAACAATATCACTGCTGTGCCATGTAGAGAACATTCAGGAGTACACATTTCATCTGGGTCAACCTTGTGCTAGGTCTGATATTGACTGTACTTCTGTAGTTAGCATAAGGCTTATTCTACAGTTCTGCAGGGATAAAATCATTACCAGTTCAAATCTATTTCCTTGCTTCTTAGTTGGTGGTGTTTTCTGTTGTTTTTGGTTTGGTTTTGTTTTTTTTTTAGGGGTGTTGTGGTTTTGGAGACTGTTTGCACCAGATTAGCCCTTTGCTTCCTGTGGCTGCAGAGGTCTAGCAGTAGATGTTTGAAAGATGGATTTATTATACCATCAGAACAAACTCAGTGAACTGAGCAAAGCTACTTTGTGCAGAATATGTCTTCTGACAACATTCAGCTCTTTTCCTGTTTGCAAATATCTTCGTGCTGATACAGAAAGAAGTGCTTTGTCCATCAGCCTCTCCCTTTAAGGTGGGGCTTTCAGCAGTTGTGTTCATTCACTTGGCACCTTTATAAATAAGTTTTAGCAGAACAAATTGTTCACATGTCATCCAGAATCAGAGTCTGACAGTCTATCTTGTTCACTGTCATGACTCACATGGACCAGCATTAGGGTGAGTTTCAACACAGCAGAACTAGAATTTCCAGCAGGTAATTCCCGTATCCTGCATGACAGAATGCAAGGTAGAAAGTTCCACGATTTCATAACCTAACCCTTTTACAATTTGATTATGTTTCCAGGCCTTCTTTTTTTAAGCTTTCAAAATATTATACAAACCAACACAGTAATTTCTTCACAAGCAAGCAGTGAATCTGGAATAAAACAACTTTAAAATACATAAACTAGACAGTTTACATATCATATTGAAGCCAGGAAGTTATGAACCATAGAATTCAGCACTTCTGCAGTAAAACTTGCAATTTACTGCAGTCAAGTGATGTTAGAGTTCTTTGTTTGCCTGAAGCAACTAGCTCTTACCAACACATTTTCTCCACAAATAGGACTTAAATCATTAATAACGGCAAAAAATAAATAATCTTTTGGTCATTAAGCTTATGTCAATCTCAAGCTGTGAGGCTGTTAACATGATTAATTAAAAGGACCATTTTTCACCATAGTTCCAGCAAAGCTGGCATCTATTTTGGCATTATTAGTCTGTAATGTAAATCTATCATTATTTAAGTTGTCAGCATTTATTTTGAGACTTCATTAGTTTTGGGGACACACATACACACACAAGCACCAAAACCACAGAACTTCACAGCACAATTCTTGTCCTGTGCTTTTCTGTTATAAAGAGCTCTCTAATGATAGAAAGCACAGGACAGGCACTCTACTGCCTCCATATTGGAGACAAGGCCATCTTCTCCATGCTACAATGGAGGGGCTTATTCCTCCCTATCCAATTGTTTTCCAGGTCAAATAGTGGCTCTAACTTATGCTTACCCAGGTTTAGTTTTGGTATTCAGAAAAAATGAATGGAAACAAAACTCACATATTGAAAAAATTTTTTGAAATGCAGCTCACCAAATTTATTTGCTTTGTAATGGTTATTTTCAAGTCAAATTTTTTCCATTCTAAATTGTAGACCTGCTAAAGGAAAGCAATCAAACAAACAAAACCACTTCATTTTTTATGCCAGCCATTACAAATACCAGAGTTTGATAGTCAAAAGGTACCTCTATGGTTCACTTTTGTCTTTATACCATTTATTGTGCTAATGTTTAGACTTCAATTCCACTTTAGATAAACCCTGTTGTCTTTTCATTTAAATGCTTTCTTTAAAATTTGTTTATTAAAATTTCTTTAAAATATGTTTATTTTATACACAAAAAAAGAATTGTGCAAAGTAAAAGCTTGCAGTTTAATGCTGAACCATATATAAGCTCTTCAGTTAAGATAATTACTTCTTTTGGGTGGGGAGATCAACAAAAAAACCCCAGCAACTTATTTCTGCCATGGTAATATGACTGGCATTAGACTAAATAAAAATAGGTACATATTGAAGTAAAAGAGGGTATTAATGAGTAGCTTTTTCCTTTCAAAATGGCATTAATTATTATTTAACAGTATTCCACTAGATTTCCCCTGTACGCAGAAATTCAGATTTTATATATATGTATACATATATATAAATGTCTAAGCCAGCTATGCACTACATGAAGAAAAACACGGTTGAAGAAATATTACCGGGACATAATCTTCAATCACCCTGGAAAGCAAGAAAATTTATGCGGAACTTTTTAGCTAACGGCACTGAAGTGGGTGAATGAAGTGGTAAAAACTCAAAAAACAAACAAAAAAGTATTAGAAACCCACAAAAATACATATTAGCAATGTTTTATAATATTTTATTGCTTTGAAAATATTATATAGGTTAAAAAGAAGAGCTAGTATGGCTTGAAATTCACATCTATGTATGTCGGAAAGCTTTGAAACTGGACCCTGGGCTGAAACCGGACCAAACTTTGTAAATTTCAAGTCCTCTTCAATATAACATATGGAATAATGTTTACTGGATTTTCACGTAGGACAAAGAAACAATGACTAGGATGTAAAGCTGTTGAGAATTCCTACCATAGAAACACAGGACTGGAAAAATCCACTTGGGTCATCAAGACCAGTCTTCTACCAGAAATGATGCAATGCACATGAGAAACTATAAATCCTGCATCCTTTACAAGGCAAGGAACACCTGAACTCTATTGAAAACTAAATTAGCTTGTCAGGGAAAAAAAAACCCCTAGGAGTTCAAATTTGTTAATCTGCAAGCAATAATCTTGGGTATCCCCAAACCAAAAATGGGATCAGATTATATTATTTTTTTCCATTTCCTTATTTCTACATAAGACTGAAATTACTTTATTAAGACTTCTCAAATAGGTAAAGCAGGTCAATTTTAAATTCAAATTCCAGACTCAGAGCAGAATGCCAGGGATATATTTAGAACAATTGCGTTGTCAGTGAAAGCTTTGGAAGTCTAGCTAGGAAACTGAAGGGATGATGCTGTGATCACAGGAAAAAAAGACAGTCTAGGATGCAACTGCCTAAAACCTCACACAGTTATCTATGGACATATTTTTAGTAACTGTAAATCACTTAAAACAGTTTTCTTGAGCAACTGTAAATTACATTTATCCCTTTCAGGCTCTGTGTTGTTTATTAAAAGCAGAGTCCCCGGGTTGTTAAATTAATAGCTCAGTGAACTTTCTCAGCTCTTAAGTTCAAACACCCAGAAACTTTCTACACATGAATCATCACTTTGGTTTTACTGAACTCTGAGGTATGTGTGTATATCTGTTGCTGCACTAGCTATATTATTCCCTGTGGCATTTCTTTTTCCTGTAATCTTATAATCACTAAGGACTACTACATTAGTCACTTAACAGGTAATTTTCTTACAAATATGTATCAATAAGGCAGACAAAAGGAACTTTCCATTTCAACTGGTCCTGAGAACAAGCACTGTTCCCGATATTTATAGGAGCATATATTAAACAGTTAGACCAAGAGGCAAGCACCCAACACACAGTTAATTATTCTACTTACATTTTAAGGTTTTTAGATTTTCAAAGCACTCGAGCAAAGAGTACTTAGCCATTATTTGTGGGAGAGTCTACATCTGTACTGTTTACCGTGCTGGACTCTGCATCTGAAGGTATGGATTTTGCTAGTTCTGCGATGATGTACTGAAGTTTATCATACAGTTTAGTAGCATGTTTATGGTACATTGGGAATTGGGCCTTTGTCCTGGATACTTGTGACTGACCTGGTAAGACTAGGAATGGATCCCACTTCCTCACTTGTTGCTTTCCCTTCAGCTCTCATTTCCACCTAAAGATAAAAAAATCAAGAAACTTACCAAAAGAGGGGTAACACATCAAAGGAAAACCTGAAATTCCTGCAAATTGATAAAAATCCCAAGGAATAAAAGATAGTACAGTAAACAGAGCTATGACAAGTAAGAAGAAGTAAGCCACACCAGAGTACAGTGGCACACTGTCCTGGTTTCAGCTGGGATAGAGTTAATTGTTTTCTTGGTAGCTGGTACAGTGCTGTTTTGAATTCAGTATGAGAATTATGTTGATAGCACACTAATGTTTGAGTTGCTGATCAGTGTTTACCCCAAGTCAAGGACATTTCAGTGTTTCATGTTTTGCCAATGACGAGATGCACAAGAAGCTGGGAGGAGCATAGTCAGGACAGTCGACCCGAACTGTCCAAAGGGATATTCCATACTCAGAACAGCATGCTCATGAACTGGGGGAGCTGGACGGAGCTGCTGATCACTGCTCAGGGGCAGTGGGCACCAGTCAGCAGATGGTGAGCAATTGTATTGCACTTCACTTGTTTCTCTTGGGATTTACTCCTCTCTGTCTCCTTTTCATTACTGTCATTATTATTGTTGTTGTTACTATTATTATGTTTTAAATTGTTTCAATTATTAAACAGTTGTTATCTCAATGCACGAGTTTTACTGTTTTATCCTGTTTCTCCTCCTTAGCAGGGCAGGGCAGGGCAGAGAGGTGAGCTAGGGTTAAGCCATGACATATACGTGCACTCAAAAAAGTGTCTGCATCCATCAACATTTCTCACTTATTACTCAAATGCCACTGACCCACTTACATGAAGTTATTTTCTTGGAGTACTTGCATTACCTTGAAGCAACCGGGCACTTTTCATTCCATTAACACTTACGACAGGTGTTAGGAAAACACACAGGACTAAGTTTTTTTAAAACTAACTGATCACAGAGGTGAACTACATCAAGAAGTCTAAAACCTGTGACTCCGGATTCAAAGATTACATTTTTTTTCCCCCTAGAACTGTCCTGGTACTTAAAGATCTTTTAAAAGAAGAGAACTAGAATACTAAATTTGTGCTGTTGTGAGGTATCAACAGAATGACAACAATAATTACTCTGTAATTATTTTAATGTCACTCCTTAGGTAACAGAAAGGACTGCAGAGCTAGACAGCCAAACATGAAATAGCATTAGTTATGCTCTTACACAAAAGTAGGTCTCATTAAGTAAATCTTCTCTCTTTGACAGAAATACAGGTATAGGTTTCTAGGTTAGTACTACACAATGTTCCAACTCAACCATCAACACCATATAGAACATATGACTAGATGATGAACAAGTACTTTTTGAGATGTATCAGTATATGCACTTTATCCATATTAACCAAATTTACTTCTTCTCCTGCAATTGACCAGTTTCCCATTCCTTCTACACTACAGAGTAACTGAAAAATTAGTGTTGTAAAAGAAAAAACAAACATCAAAATAACTCACAAGACAACACAACACAAAGCTATGTTTTAATTTTCACAATCAAGTTACTTAATATTCGCAAGTAGAATATGCTTAATATTCATATGCTTTCAAATATCAGCATTAAGAAAGCAATAATTACCTCTGTTACACTTTTTTTTGTGGTTTTTTTTGAGAGAAAGAAGACCACTAAAGTAGCATAGCTGTGTCAGCTTCCAACTCTGCACCAATACTGCTATTAAACAGACAGGCATTATTTTACAAACTCAAAAACAGTGCCATTCAGTTCATTCAGTTGCCAAGCAGAAAAAGCCTCCTGCTAGCCTCCAGTTCACACACCACCTCTCACCTTTCTTTCCTTCATCTTCTCACCCCCAATAACATCGTTCTCTCTGAGCGTGGACTGCCTTTAAGACAGGACTGCCTTAAGCTGGGAATTGTATACCTTAGCACATTCACAGCTGTGTACTACTATTTCTCAAAGTGAAGCAGGCTAATTTCCTAAGTCTCTAACATCAAAGCACAGTGTTATCAAAAAGGACTAAATGTAATCCTTGATTGCAGAATGGAGAAGTGAGGAAGAGGAGAAGTGATTCTGTCTTGTTACATCACATTTTTGAGTTACACCTATTCCTCCTGTCATTGCATTGAGTAGAAGTACTCTTAAATGGGTTTAAATTGCCATAAAAAAGCTTGGATAGAAACACCCTCCAGGTTGCAATACAAAGGTGCTTAGCTGGAACAGGGATTACACCTGACCCTATCCACTGTCCATGCCCCAAGGGCCAGTGAAGAAATGCAGGTTCCTACAATATTGATTATTTGTCAGTATATTAAAACCACTATTCATGTATATATTTTATATGTTTCATGAAGATATTAAAGAAGTATTTAGAAACAAATTATTCATCAGCAAGCATTGACATGGGCATCTCTAAGTTCTGGTCACAAAAATTTAAGGTTTTAAAAGTAGCAACTTTCAAAGTAGCAACACATGAACTACATTGTAACACTTGTTGTGATAGTGCAGTAGCAATCAAATATTTTGTGGAAAGAGTCTTCCCCAAATTGCATTCTTGTTGTATAAATTTAATGCCAGGCTAATACTTTGTCTTGTAGAAATCATTAGACATCAGGTTAAGGAGCAGCTGTGCTTTCCAAGTAGAGACTTATCTCTTTGGATTACATTTGTATCTATTTACACACATTACATTTTTATAGTCTACAGAGCAAAAAGCTAGAATGAATATTAGAACTTATTTTATGATTGACTGACTACTGAGTACTTATAGAGCAGGTGGATTCTTAGTCAATTTGTTTAACTTTGAATGTTTTCCTTTTTAAATACAGGTATAACACATTTACTAACTAAAAAAAAAAAAAAACAAAAACCCAAAAAAACCACCCAAGGAATAGAAATACAAGAATGATATTCAGTGAGGCTTTACCCAGAAATGAATCATCAGCTTTGTGAATCCTGCGTTTGTATAAGTCCACACAGGTACAGGCATTTGGAGCAACATACAAAATAAGTAGTTACATGTGGGTATACTATCCCCACTTCTTTCTTCCAGAGCCACTTTACTGGTCTTGTGAGACTAGGACTGCTTGCAGTGTAGTGCTCAGAAATAATCTGGAAGCACCATGTGTAACTGTTGAATTTAGGACAACCTGACAACCTTCTTAAAACCTCACTCCACTCCAAACAGCTGTTGGAATAATGATTTTAAAGAAATGAAGTGTAATATAGATTTAGTTAATTACATTTGGACGACAGTGTCAATTATTTGCTGCTCACAACAGTTACACCTTGGAATGATGACCTATAACTCCTTCTTCAGAGTAGTCATGCTTGTTATAAAAAGGGAAGACTTACTTTGCTTAATTATAGTCATTTGAAGATTAGGCATTTCAGAATAATCTGGTTTAAAATCTAACAAAGTACATGTCTCAGTCTATCACGAGCAGCTAGTAATCAATATCCTTCAGGCAGGATTCCCTAATTTTAACCACCTATGTGTGTATTAGCTGTGTTGCCTACACTAGACAAGCTCTTTCCATTGTAAATGAAAAGACATGAGTATCTCCAAATAGCAAATCATCCTGCTTGTTTTTATGGTGGAAAGAATTGCCCTCCAGATGTGCCCACCATATTTTAATTAGTGCTTGAAACAGATAAATAGCACATAAAAGCTTTAGACATCTCTTAATCAGGCAGTTATGATGTGTTTTCCAGTTCCTTTACTCATCTTTTGCAATGCAAAGCAGCAAAATAAGAAAGCAGATGTGCCTTATGGTGCAGGTCTTTCTAGAATGTATTAGAAGGCCATTTAATTTGATTACAGGTGAGCATTGAGTGCAATTTACCTTTGACTATAGCTCTGTTCTGTTGTAAGAGCAAGTAAAATCAAAATATATTCATCCTCTTTAGCCCCTAAACTCTTACTCTTTTTTTACCACAGGTCTACCAGCAAGCCTTACTAATGCCATTCCTTAACCTTGACAATGAAAAAAGTTGTTTTTCAGAGTTCAAGAGTTTTGCTAATCAGTTACTGTCATTTTATTTTCCACACCAGGTCGCCTTTAGCTAAAGCTATATCCCACTGTATTACTGAGACCTTAATTATTAGAATGCTCCTGGCTGCAGCTCATCTAATTAATTTTTCCATTGCACTTAAACAAGGTATGGTTTGAGTTTTGGTTTTTTGTTGTTGTTGTTGCTATTTTGGTTTGTGGTTCTTGGGGTGGGGTTTTTTTTTGTTTTTTTTTTTTTTGTTGTTTTTTTTAAGTGTAGGAACTGCTTTGACTGGTGCTCTAAGGTGCTGTGTCAGCTGATCCCTTAACTTGTCCCAGTTTTACGAAGTTCTGCAACAAGTTTTTCTTTGCTTCTAAAGTTTATAATTTTGTTTTTGCTAGACCTGTTTGGGCTCATGAATTTCCAGAGTTTTACTTCTGCTGTGTTCTGAGATAAATAGAAACGTTGGTATTTAATTTATTGTTGTCTGAATCTGAACCACAGTTGTCATGTTTATAGGAGGCTGTAGGCCATATAGTCCCATGCAATTTTTAGATATATGCATAGATAAGGTGAGCCCTCTCATGGAGTCAATTTTTCCCTAATATTAAAGAGCAGTATAGGAATAGCTCTTAAAAATTCAAGGCCTTCTGAATTTTTTTTTTTAATTAGCAACCTTTCTGCATAAAATTTATGATGAAGCTGCCAAGGCTATCTGTCTTTGCAGAAGTGAAATTAGTGAAAATTTACGTTTAAGAAGTTTGCTTTATTTGAATAAAATTAACTGTATTAGGGGCATGCTGATAAATAGAAGTTGGTTCTCTAGCAGAAGGGCACTAATTGTTATTTAAAAATCTTGCTCAGTGTCTAGTAAGAAAAGGAAAGCAATATCTTTATAAAGTTGGAATGTCTTAGACGCTTAGTGATTTGTATTTGAAAGCAGCCAAGTTCAAAGTTAAGTTATATTAGTAACTTAGCTGTGGTGACTCGGTAATAAAAGCTAATATAAATTCAGTTTAAATGAGTGTAGCTAATAGCAGATAATCTAATGTTTCAAATATGCTATAGAAGTTAGTATGTTTGGTTGTTTAGGAAGTCTAAAAGCTATGAAAAGTGAAGAAATATATTTCTCTTAAGAAATATATTTCCCCATAATTTGTTTATTAACACGAAGCTATGCTTTCTACCAGGGCATTTTAGAGGTCAACAAACAACCAGGCTGGAGCTTTTGTCCAGGTAGTTAAATAAATTTAAGATTGCTTTTTTGATTTCTACTGAATGAAACCTATAATATCCTCTAATAATCCTAAAGTGAGTAGTCCAGACTGAATGCAGCAATGAAACAAATGTTGACTGCGTCATAGCAGGTCAGTATCTGAACTGACAGCCAACATTTTAAAGCTTTAAACTTTGGTCCTGGAAAAAAGTGGATCAGCTATCACTACACTTTGGGAAGAAAGCCTCATCAGAAAAACAAATTTCTACTCTCTATTTTCTTATTGACTTCCTTTCTGCTACACTAATAACACATAGGGCAATCTAAACTGTGGAGCGTGGGGGCATGTCCCAATGTCTGGGTCCAGCTACAAACTCCAGCTGCACTCCAGCTTCATCTCAGATAGGGAACCTTCATCCCTTTCCCCTTCTTGTTTACGAAAGCATAGGGAACAGGAGGTGACTTATTTGTGTATCAACCATAGAGACAGTGCTCACAAATTCTGACACACAGGAATTTTTTTAGAAACTGTGAAAACATGCCTTGCAATTTATCAGGCAATAACAAGAACCAAGGGCACACCATAAGAAATAATGATTAAGAACAGACAGAGAAATGGATCAGTAAAATGTTAATACTAGCAAATTAAAGAGAGAGCAGCCAGTCAGTCTCATACAATTAACCATAGAAATACAGTTGCAAACTTGATTAACTCATCTGCTTTGGGCAAAACTGAAAACAATTATGTTTTAAAAAAAAAGTTGACGTCCTAATTAATGTACTTCTTTTAAGATTGATGGTGATAACAAGAATGGAAAACTCTTAGGACTACTGAACTTGAAACCGTGTTTCAACTGATTATTTGGTTTACTTAGGTGGAAGAAATAGAGATATTTCTGCTTTTCCCAACTCTGCTTTCTGCTCTGCAGATTGCAGTTCATTCTGTGAGAGTCAGCAGCAGTTTAACGAGCCAGCGTGTTGAAACATTTTAGAGTCCAATTTTTTCCAAACTAATTTTAGGCAAGTAACCAAAGACCCAGTATTGGGAATGTAATTGCCTTGACTCTTAGCTTTCAGTGGGTGACTCAGATGCTACGTGGGCTAGCCTTTGCCATCTGGAGGTGCTGTGGAGAGTACTTGAGTCTCCTCTCTTCTTCCATGTCTTTAAACAAAAGCTATGATGGCATAAATTGCAAGTCTGGTAAAGATACGGAAAATTCATAGACTTTTTGTGGTGTCATTCAAGCTACAGGACTTTATAAAAATGTTTTCCAGACTTCAGCACTAGCAAGATAAAATCTTAGTCTGATAAGAGAGGGCCTTTCGATTAGTATCACAACAAAAGTCATCTTGCTGGAATATTTCCCATGAAAGAAGTCTTCTTCCTGTCTTTCCAATCAGAGGTTGAGTTGATGAGGAAACCTGCATGATGAATCTGTTCTTCAAAACCAGTAATAAACATGGGGAATTACAGCTTAAACACACATGAAGTTGCACTTCTTGCAACTGTATCCAGCTTTGCACACCTTTATATCTATATCTATATCTATATCTATACTTTTTTTATTTATCACTTTATATAAAATGATTCAGATACATCACTACAGTCTTGTCATCTGGACTCTGTAGTCCCATATAGAGATGTAAAGACCAGGTTCTCCTCGGCATCATTTTTTGTGACTGTTGCTCCATTTGGAGGGGAGAGGATGAGTTCATCTAACTATGCCCCCCTGTGACAAGCATGAGAGGAAATAGCAAAATCATAAAACCATGAATGTTTTTGGCTCCACATATTCTCCTCTATTCTGTTTGTAACATATTCTCCAGGATTTTGTTATGTTTTCAGCTTTAATGTTAATTTAAATGTTTTAAGTGATAACCTGAGGTGTTACTGGCTCAAGATCTGACTGGACACAATCCCTTTCAGCAAAAGTACTGAAAGAACTGACAGCCTTTGCTAGGAGTGAGTGGTCTCATGGCAGAAGGGCAGAGTTGTTGCCCAAACATAACTGACAAGCATCATTTGAGATGCTGTAGAGAATTAAGGATGTCTTTGATATCCTATACAGAGGACCTGCAGGTATGACACAAGTCCTATGAGAGACCTGCACCTTTGGTGCCTTTGTAGCTGAATCAGACCCTTGTTGACCACTGAAACGAACTGTTCCAGATGGATCTCAAGCCAGGGGACATGACATGGCAGAATTCTGTCATAAACAATCTCTGAAAATTCTTTCCAGAGCCAACAAATCATTCAGCATATGTCAGAGATAGGGAAGCTGAAGTATGGCTGAGTGGCTGGCATTGAGATAACTACACTTCAGGTGAGTCTTGCTGCAACTCTTACCCGAAAGATGATGGAACACTGTGAGATAAGAGGACTTAATATTGTGAGTGGATCTATGAACCTTATTTTGTGCAGGTTGCTCCACAGTTGAAAACTGCAATTTGCCAATGAAGTCCCACAACAGGCTGCTTTAATGGATTTGGGTCAGTTAAAAATGGAAAAATTAGACTAATTGTATACTAATGATGTCAAGATAGTTCATTGTGGGGAATCCCTTTGTCTAGTCCCAGGCAAGTTTAACAGATTTTCTGAGACTGTTGGGTCTGTGTGAAACTAGTCATCTCAGCACTGTGCATGATGGGATTTAGTAGTCCAAAAGCAGTTTACTCAAGATCTTTATTCCATTTAGTGGGCTGAAAATGTCGATCTGGTAATTTTACCACAGCCCAAATTGTGCAACAATTGTCCAGGAATGCAAAGAAGTGGGAACCCCTGACTTCTCATTCCATATCCCCACAAAAACTAAGGCTGAATTTGGTCATGTGGATGCGTGTGCTATGTCTACTTTGCCTGCTGAGTCAGGAGGCTCAGTGCAAACCATGCATCTTGCAACTGCTGCAAGACAGCCCCTCCTGGCTTGGCAATTATCTGCTTTGCTCTATAGCCCAGACACACAGCACGGAGCTCAGCTCAGCTCAGGGATAAAGTGCAAACTATCCCTCTGGACTTTTTAAATCTATCCATATCTTAAGGGACATCCTGCTAAAAGACTTGAAAAGTACACAACTAACCTCTTAGTAAAATAATTAATATTACTTACACACTTGTTACTTCTTTGACTGACTTTGATGGTTTCAGGAAAATAATAAAAAATGAAGAACCTTTGAAAAGCTGCTCTGTCCACAGCTACACAGAGCTTTCCAAAGGAGTTTGTCTTACAGGCAGTCTCTTCAGAGATAGGAACAGCACATGTTATCCCAGTAAGTTAATGGAAAAGGGCCCCTGATCTATTTGTGAATCAGAGGCTGTTCCCGAGGGAGAATACTTGCTGAAGGAGTGTTTAGATATTGTGTGAACAAAATTGGTAAAATATTTTTACTGAAGATGTAAACTCTTGTCCAAAATAACTGCTCTTTCCTGAAATTATCAAGTGCAATTAGGACATTAATGACCACATTAATAGGCAGTATTAGGAAGGCTCCTGGAAGCATACCAAGTGTTGGATGTACAATTACACATTCAGTTAGAGAGAGCTGTCAGACTGTGTGGGCATTTGAAACAGGAGTGCTTTGGGCTCTACATGTAACGTTTCGAGCAAAGAGACTATAGAAAACTACTAAAAATAGTGTTGTTTTGCAATGTTCTTATTCTGTGTGCCCCACTTGGAAGGCAGAAGTAACACCAGATAGCTGGAAGCCAGCTGGGAGCAAATAGCTATTTCTTCATAAGAACATAAATGAGAAACAACAGGGAGGCTGATGTCAATGTCTGTGAAAGTAACACCTTTTGAGTCCAGTCGTTGTGGTTTAGTTCAGCCTCAGGTCTGTTCAGAACCTGAACCTAAACTTAGGTATTTAATTTAAAGGGTGTGTGAAGAGCATGGGTTGAAGCATGGTAGGTAGCTTTTCTTTCTGTAGTGAGGAGTCAGATGTTGACTCTCTACTTCTGATTTGGTCTAAACTCCAGAAATCAAATAACATTTCAAGATATTTTGTAAGTTAATAGGTTGTAATAATTTTGTTAGAAGCCTGTCCTATAATAAAAAGGACACTAGAAATGTCCTACAAGTTTCCTTTTTTCATTAGGAGATAAACTTATTTAGGACAAGTTTTCAGGGTGGTAGGTTCTTTGGAGTTTGTCCTTTTCCCATTTCCCTTTGGGATTCATTAATCCACTGCTGCTGAGTGTACCTTTCTCGTGACTGGATTCCTGGGTAGTATCTCTAAGAAAGGCAAATAAACAGCCATTGTCAATTTTTTTTTTGAAGAACAATCATATTTTTTACATTTCTCTACAGCTTTGTTTCCTGAGAGAGCTGTCATGTAGATTTCATGTTCTATTATGCCTACTACATTTTTTTCTTGTGAAAGTGACGTCCCTTAGCCATAGAAAAATCTCTGCTTCTGCTCTTAAAAGATGACTGAGAAGAGAGTGTTATGCTAAAAATTGTGTTAGATTTAAAACTAGTGAATATGATGGTATAAATTTTGTGGGGAAGTTCAAGGTAGTTCACACTGGCTCATTTTTCAGTTGCTTTTCAGAATAAATGTAATTAAATTTTTATGTTACCTTGAGAATAAATCAAATGCAAACCAGAATGTTTTTAAGGTGAAATGAGCCTAGGTGAACATAGGTTTCAGTGTAATTTTAATTTGCTGTGTTTGTACACACATCTGCCAGTTGTCTTTCCTGTTATAGAGTTTAGGGAAGTATTTGCTTTGGAAAAAAAAGACAAATTCAGCCATCATCTGGAAGCAAGCTGTGAGAAAGCACCTTCTCCACAAAAAAAATAATAGTTAGGAAACAGGAGGTCAACTGATTGCAAAAACCACATCAAGAACTCTCACTTAAATAGAAAAGAAAGGCAAGTGAAAATTTTGCATGAGAGAAGACTGCAGAATGAGATGTAGAGATGTTTGTGCAGCATAATGGGTTTTAACCCATGACACACAGACTTCTGGGGACTTTAAATTTCTTCTAAATAATAAAACCCCCAAGGTAATTAAGAAATGCAGGATGATTATTTCCCAGTGAGTTTACATTGTTCTGTATGCTACTGAAAAATGGCTAAGCTTCCAAAAGTAGAAAAGGTTGAGTATGACATCTCTAGTACATTAGCTCACCATTGTGGGAACATTTGAACTGATCCTGTCTTTGGAGTAGCTGTATTCAGTTACAAGGTCATCTTTTGACTGTGAAGCACTTTTATGAACCAGAAGGCTCTGAGTTTGTTCCAGGTAGGACAGCTGGTTTAAAAATAGAATTAAAAAAAAAAAAAAAAAAAGAGGGAACGAAAAATGATGAGGATTATAATAAAATCTAAGAAGTTTCTAATATAAAATCTAAGAAGTTTCTAATATTAACTCTTCACTAAATACTTTTGAAGCCTTTATAAGATTTGGAAAACTTTGAGAAATCATAAACAGTAACTTATCTGTGTTCTTGCACATCCATGGTGAAATTAAAGAGGGCTGCAGAGTGATCTTGAGCATGGTACTTAATGTTAGCTCTGTGTTGTATCGCCTCCACCTCAGACATATCTGTTCATCAAGGGGCAGCACTAAGCAGTGCAGATTTGAGGTGCTTAGTGCCATTTGCCCTTGGCTTCCTGTCTCTGTAGGTAGGTGAACAGTATGGGCCAAGTTGTTGTTTAAATATATTTATTAAATGCTGTTAACAGCAGTGGTAAATGCTCTTCTGTTAGTGACCAGGCCAAATACATAATATGTATTTTGTGGCTGCTTTTATGGTTTCCCTTATCATCTTATATATTTGCAGTAAAATGTATTTAGCAGACTGAAAGCTTACAGAGCAGCAGAGAGTGCCTGAGAAAGCTTTCACTTGAAAGTAGGCACCAGCAGTCTCTTCTGTAGAGAACTCTGCTGGGCTCACGTTTTTCTTTCACAGAATAACCTAATGATTAGCACAGTTGTCAAGGAAATGAGAGACCCATATCCCATTACCTCCTCTATCTGAAAGAGCTGTAAAACAAGACTTCCTGGGAGAATATATCAAAAGACTGGATATTGGGATAGTCTTCAAATCTGTCTTTTTTTCTCTAACTTTTTTTCTCTCAAGAGCCACATGAAAATAGCAGAAGGATATTTAATTTTGAAGCCTAAGGTATAAGGCACTCTCTGGTATGGCAGAATACCACAGTTCAAGTCAAAGAATAGTTTCTGTATTTTTTTTAATGAGTGTTTCACTGAAACTGTGTGTCTTGCAATAGAAATGCCATTTTGTGGACTTTTTTTCCTAATTTTTCCTAGAATATATTAAACCTACTTAAACACTTTAGCTAACTAAAAATTTATTCTTTGAGTTTTGCACATATGGCTTAAGCCTCAAAATCCCATGATGTATCATTTCTCTTGCTGTGATAGTCTCTTGATTTCTTCCTCTTTTTCTTATGTCTTGGGTAAAAACTGAGGAGAACTTTGGTGGATCTCAGTTGCTTTGGAAAATTAACTCCCATTCTCAGAGTTCCAAAAGCTCTGGGCTTCCTCACATAAAATTCACTGCTATAGTGAAGAGCTAAGTAATGTCACAGAGTATCACAGACTTTTCAAAATTTGTCTTAATTTTGAAGCTGTAAACTCTGTCCAGAACTCCGTAACTTGGGTCCAAAATAGATAAGAGACTCGGTGAGTGATAGCTATCCTATACTGCTTGCCACCAGTTATGAAGAAGATTGTCTGGTAACTCAAAAGACAACACTGATGATGCTGCAATATTAGCAGCTAAGAAGAACATGTTTTCAGAGTGTTTTCATAATCCAAATAATTACGAACAATGGGAGTGGAGTGTTTGTTACAAACTTTACTTAATTACAGTCCACTTCTATTGGCATGCACAATATGCCCTAGACTTTAGTGAGTTTTAATGAAACAGCACGTCTAAAAATTGCAGTGAGTGTTTTTGAGAAAAATTCATGAAGGGATGCTGCTTTTGAGAAGGCTGTTTCCTTTCCATAGTTTCAAGAGCACAAAATGCAAACTTTTTCTTAGGTAAAATGGCAGATCTTTGCCCTTCTGGAGGATAATAGTGGAATCAAGAAAATGTCTGTCTTTGGTAAAGTAATTGTTGTGTCTTTCCCCTTCAGTAGAAAAGAACACAAAAATTCCTAGAGAATAGGTTCTTCAGGGAATTCATTGTCTGGGAGATATGTTTTCCTCTATCTGTCTTACAGAAGGAACTAAATATATGAAGAAGAAAGAAAAAGGTGTCATTGGTAGTATTTAAAAATATCAATAATGCACAAGATTTCAGTGAATTTTAGCACCCCGGAAAGTTTAAACAATCTGCTGTTCTCTTGCTAATATAATGAAGAAGAGGGGAAGATGTAGCATTGGTTGCCATATTTCTTAGGGCACCCATTTGGAGTAATTTTTTGTCTGCAAAAAAACACTGCCTGCATTTCCTCTCCTCACAGAAACTCTTAAGCTCAGAGCGAGTATTGCTATGGTGATAACATATTGACTTTTTCTCACAAAGCAAAAAAATGGAATCCCTCCTATGTCTGAAAAAGATGCATTTTTTTACTGCTTACCTGTGACTGGTGCCTTCAGTCCCTGCCAGGAAAGGCTTCCAGAAACAGTAATAGTTATATTTTTGTTTTCAACCCAACAGAAGTTACATCACAAACAAAAAAACCAGTATTACTAACAATTTCAAATATTAAAGCCAAGAATAGCTGTGAATAATGAAGCAATAGAAAATATCACTTAAATTTTCAGGTTCCACTGTGAGTCATTGTTCAGAAGTAAAAAAAGAAAAGAGAATAAATCAGTTTATGATACAGATATTTCATTCTGATCTTAGGAAAAAATTTCTTTTAAAAAGATGAATGTAGCAGGGGCAGCGGCATCCATTGTGTAAATGGGAACTCAGCTGCTCTCCACCTTCCTCATCAGGCATCCCATATCAAAGTAATGAAAAACCACTGTGACACAGAGAGGACTAGGATATGTGTGTTTGCCACAAATATGTTCTTGGCAGCTGTGTAGCAATAGTTCCTGGGCTTTTTTATTATTTCTCATCTTTGCCAAAGCCAGAGAGACACTTCTGTGCTATACAGGAGAGGGGATGTGCAAATTGTCAGCTCAGTGGCTATAGAGATTGGTGTTTCTGCTCCTGAATCTTCCCACTCTAAACCTATGGCTGAATAATTACTTACTATAAAGGAAGAACACCCTGTGAAGAAAAGAAAAGAAAAGAAAAGAAAAGAAAAGAAAAGAAAAGAAAAGAAAAGAAAAGAAAAGAAAAGAAAAGAAAAGAGAAAAGAAAAGAATTTTAACTACTTTAATATTTAACTACTTTAATATTTTTTAATTGCCTCAGAAACTGACCTACCTGTAGTTTAGACATTCCAGTCTTACGCGAAATGATTTGCCAATTTGCTGTTTATTGAATAGTGAAAGAAATAGTCCTTGTTCCTGCTATTTTCTAGTAAAGTGACACTAGTGCTTTTGTTGCTGTTATCAAAGACAAATGAAATACAATACTGCAGAGTTGGAAAGACTGTTTAGAATTAAATTTTGACGTTTTTCAGAGCATTCTAACTATTTAGACCATTTTGAAAATTCTGGACGGGCTTTTATATGATTATGGCGGGTATGGACCCAGGATATTCCAAAAATGCAGAAAATCCTTCAGAGGGCAGCTCTATATCAAGTTTCTCTCACCTGCAAATGGGAGAATAGATAAAAAGTGGTGATCTTATTCCAGTCTATTTCAATATAATATAAATTATGATTCAGAATATTTGTCGTATGATTTCTTTAGAAACTGTAAGAGAGTAGGAGGTTGGAGGAATAAACCACTGCAGAGTTTGCCTCTACATCTTAAATAAAAAAAATTTCTAAGGATCATTTTATTGAAAATGCAGATCTATTTGGATTTCATTTTGGTTTGCATCTGATAGTACATTTAGAAATTAATTATTTAGAAGTAAACATGAAAGTATTAATATCTGAATTTTACATGAACTCATTACAATACAGTGTAGATTATACTTTCTAATAACTTTCAAAGCACTGATATTTCTTCATAAATACTCATGAAACAATTTCTAAACACAGTCAAAACCTAATTCCCCAAATTTAACACTTGTGGCAGAGAAGAATTCAATGGAAAACTACGTAACAGTAGCCATAATCATGGAAGAATCAATAATATTAGCAAATGTAAGAGAAATCAACCTTTTTTATTTATCAGTGTAAGTTCAATTCTAGTGTAAGCATTTTAAAATGCACTGTCAAACCCATGTATTAGAAGGGCTGAAGTGAAGACCTAGGAAACTACAAGCTCATTAGTCTTCAATTTTTGGGAAAATAATGAAATTAGTCCTTCTAGAAAGTACTACTCCCCAAATGAAGCAGGTGATTGAGAAAAATCAGCATAGATTTACCAAAGGTGAATCACACCAGATTAACCTGAACACCCTCTACAATAACATAACATCTGTCCACATGGGGAGAGCACTGGATGTTGTTTACCTGGACTTCAGCAAAGTGCTTGACACTGTTTCCCACAGTTTTCTCCTAGACACACTGGCAAGATAGAGATTGGATGTGTTATCAGTGAGATGTGTAGCAAAGTGGCTGACGGGCTGCACTCAGAGGGTGGTGATCAATGCTTTTTGCCCAGGCTGGCAGTCTGTTACAAGCAGGGTCCCTTAGGGATCAATACTGGGCTCCAGGCTGGTAAACATCTTCGTAAATTATCTGGATGGAGGTATTGAAAACACTCTCACCAAGTTCGCTGATGACGCCAAACTGGATGGTGAGATGGACTTGTCGGAAGGGAGAGCCCTTTGTCAGAGACAAGCAGGCAGAGTGGGTCAGCAAGAACTGCATGAAGTCTAACAAATGCAAGTGCAGGTCCTGCACCTGGCATGACAAAACCAAAAAACCCAGTGCAGGCTGGGATCTGTGTGGCTGAGAGCAACCTTCCTGTGGAAGACCTGGGGCTCCTGATGGACAACAATATGAACATGAGTCAAGCTGCAGCAACAAAGGCAAATCAGGTCATGGGTTCCATCCATGAGCAGAGATAAAAATATGGTCACCCACTGCATCCAGCATGTATTAGGTCACAGCAGGAGTACTGTGTCCGGATCTGGTACCCACCATTCAAGAAAGATGTGGACAGACTAGAGAGGGTCTAAATAAGGGGCAGGAAGATGATCAAAAGGCTGAAGAGCCCATCCTGTTGGCAAAGACTGAAGGAGTTAGGTCTTTTCACCCTGGAGAAGACATAGGAGGGACCTCATCATAGTATTCCAGTAACTGAAGAGCAGCTACAAAGAAGACAGTCTCTTCACTAGGAGCCACATGAAGAAGACATGGGGTAACTGGTACAAGTTGCACCAGGAGAGTTTTCATCTTGACATAAGAAAGAAACATTTACAATGAGACCAGTCAGTCACTGGAACAATCTCCACAGGGATGCAGTAGAGTCCTTTTTCTTTCAAGATGCAATGCAAGAGGATTCTAGATAATGTCATCTAGGCTCCCTTTCCTGTGAGAGGCTGGATCAGATAATATTTCTTGTTCCCTTCCTGAAGAGTGTGACAGCCTGCTTATTTAGTTGTCGGATATAAACATCAAGTCAAATTATTTCCAGGTATCTTGTAATTGATAGTAGGTTTCTGTGACAAATCAAAATGCTGTTTTAATTAGATGGTCAAATGAACATCTGAAGTAATCAGCTGCAGAGTGAAGATTCTAAGTTCCTTCCTTCCTTTGTTTTGTTTTGTGTTGAATATTTAAAATGTATATTCAATAAATGTAAACACTGGAGTTCAGAATAAGTGTTTAACATTAGATGCAAAACTAACTGTAACAGCTACTAAAATACTTTTGTGACATAGTTTGGGGAAGAAATAGAATATTTCCACATTTTATGGTGGGGAAGACATATATAATGAGACTAATATAACAAGTGAATTATTTTTATTAGCTCATCTGTAGTAATTCTGTGTCACAAAATTCTTGGTCAAGGACACTGAATCTTATCATTCTGATCATGATGGATGCTATAAATCATGAAATCTCGCTGAACTCAATATATTAGAAACCTGAATCTCTCCTGAGAGAAAGGCATTGCCTGGTAATATGAGCTTTTCATTATGAATCAGAAATGTCTCTGTTTTGCCTTACTGGACTTCAGTGCTTTCCACTTAGTGTGGGATCTATCATGAATCAAAAATGGAGCATTGACAAATGTCAACAATGCAAAAATGCTTTTCATTTTAAAGTGTAGTGGTATGTAATAGTAGGAACACTGTGTCCTGTGTTGGTCACTGTGTTCTTCTAAAACTTAGGTGAACTGGAAAGTGTTCAGAGGAAATCAAGAGAATGATAAGAGGGTTAGAAAAGTTTAACTATGACGAAAGGTTGAAGAGCTTACTGATACCACTATGAGGCCACTGTCGGTTATCTTTGAATGTTCATGGCGATTGAAAGAGGTCCCTGATGACTGGGGAAAAGCAGATGTTACATGCTTTTCAAAAAGGGCAGGAAGAATGATAAAGTGAACAATAGGCCACTCAGTCTCCCTTCAGTCTCTCAGAGGATTATGGAGAAAGACCTCACAGAAATTGTTTTCAAGCATGTGAAGAACAAGAATGTGTTTGGGAACAGAGAGCATGGATTTACCCAGACCAAAGTATGCTTGACTGATTGCCTTCTTAGATGCTAGTGACTCTTTGTATGGGCTGGAGGGAGTGGTGTACATCGTTTGCCTTGGAACAAGCAAGGCCTTTGACAATAGTGTTCCATAACAAACATGTAGCCTAGAAGAGGAGATGCAGACTGGATGAAACACAAAGTAGATGAAAAACTGTCTGAAACTCCAGGCTTTATGGTAGTGGTCAACAAATTGAAGTTTGACTGGCCGTGATACTCCTCAGTACTGTGATTTAACCCTAGCTGGCAACTCAGACCCACACAGTCTCTTGCTCAGTCCCCATGTGCTGGGATGCTGAAGGGAACTGGAAAGGTAAAAGGGAGAAAACTCATGGACTGAGATAAAGGCAGTTAAATAGGCAAAGCAAAATACTGCATGTGCAAGCAAAGCACAAGGAATTAATTCATCACCTCCTGTGGGCAGGCAGGAGTTCAGCCATCTCCAGGAAAGCAGGGCCCTAACATGCATTATGGTGACTTGGGAAGACAAAAACAATTATGCCAAACATCCCCCCCTTCCTTCTCCTTCCCCCAGCTTTCTATGCTGAGCATGACACCATATGGTGTGGGGTATCCCTTTGGTCAGCTGGGCTCAGCTGTCCCAGCTGTGTCCTCTCCCAACTTCTTGTGCACCCCCAGCCTCCCCACTGGTGGTGTAGGGTGAGCAGCAGAAAACCCTTGACACTCTAAGCACTGCTCAGCAGTAACTGAAACATCCCTGTGTTATCAACACTGTTTCCATCAGAAATCCAAAACATAAGCCCATATGGGCTACATCAAAGAAAATCACCCCAGCCAAAACCAGCACAATCAGGGGCCAGTACTGGGATGATTCTACTTAATACTTTCATGACAGGAACCTCATGGAGTTTAGCAAAAGCAAATGCAAAGTCTTGTATCTGAGGCGGAACAAATGCATGCAGCAATACAAGCTGCTGAGGTAGCAGTAGCGCAGAAAAGGACCTTGGGGTGGCCAAAAAATTGAATGTGAATCATCAGATTAGAATGTAGGTAACAGGTCAAAGCTGTCAAAGAAAGTATTTATTCCCCTTTACCTGGCATTGTGAAGGCCACATCTGGTATATTGTATTCAGTTTTGCACACCCCAGTACTAAAGTTAGTCCAGCAAAATGTGCTTAAGAGGGTTGAATGACTGGAGCATATATTGTATGAGATGGAGTGAACTGGATTTGCTTGATCTGGAGAAGGGAAAGTTAAAAGGGGGCTGAATTTCTGTCTTCAGTGACTCAAAAGTCCCTTGTAAAGGCAGATTCTTGCAGGAGATGAACAGCAAAAAGACAAGAGGTATTTATTTGCCACAGGTTGCAATAAAGAAAATTGTAACTGAATTTAAGGAACAAAATTTCAGGGTGAAAATTGTCAGGCACTTGAATAGATTGCCAAAAAATGTAATGAAATTTACATCCTTGGAAGTTTCCCTGAACAACCCTATATACTCTTCCATTCTGTTCACTTTGCTATTAACACTTCTAGAAAGACAAATTGGTTAATATGTTTTTGGTTAAAAAAATAAAATCTGATCTTCCCTAGGAGCACAAGAAAGATCTTTGAGGTTCTTTCCAGAACTTCATTTCTATGAATCTTTTGAGGCTAGCCCTACAGAACATAAATTGTGTTTCGCAGCAGCTAGATGTTGGGTTTCTTGATAAATGTTAAAATTTATGCCTGCAAATAAGGCATAAGGAATAAGGCTTTCTCTGGAACTCCGGAGTATTCAGGCACCTAAAAACTGGAGTCAAACAAAACCAGTGTGTGGATGCACACTGTGAAATGTAAACAAACATAAATGTATAAAAGATGGAGATAACAGTTTTTAAGTTTAAGGAATTTATTCAGCCTTGTCTGAATTTGTGATATGGTCAGTTTCTCCCCGCAGTAGGACCTATTGCAGAGTTGCGTGCTTATGTAACTGTTACAGAGCACAGGCAGAAACTAGACATTGAGACGTTCTCTCTTGGTCTTTTTCTTTTTTTTCCTTTTTCTTTTTTTCTTGAATCAGCTGCTCAATTGTTAGTATACTCAGCAAGGTTAGACAAGACATTGTGAGAATTAATGCCAAGTCAGCATTTCTTAAGTGCTTTGAAGATTAAAGACGATATAAAGCACTAATTATCAGTACTAATTAGCATCCCACCAAACATGACTCACTGACTGGTTTTTCAAGTCTTTAAAGCGTTGTCAGCAATCTTCTGGAAAGCTTGAAGACCTTTTCCTCACAGACAGAAAGTGAGAGCTGAAAAGCATTGATGTAAAGCCAGTGAACAGCTCTGGGTTTATCTGACTCCAGTCAGAGTAAATTCAGTGTCAGGTGAGTCAGAGGCTGACTTTTAATTTGGGACCACTGTCCAAGCCGTGTAGGTAATCATTAAACAAATGTAATGGGTCAGATTCATAACTCATACAATTCTATGAAATGAAATATTCTCTTTCCTGGGATCTATACCCAGTGAGGCTGCTCCATAGATACGACTGACTCCCTGGCTTCCATCCCTGAGGATATTTTTCAGGTGGTAATGTTGAAACTACTCCCATGCAAGTCCAGTGGCATAAGAGACTCCTGTCTTTTTCATCCTAGATTTTTTTATGCAGCTGAGGTAAGAAACAACATATCTTAATTTTAGGGGTGTTGTCTCTGTGTGAACTAGGAGTCTTAGATCTAATTATGTTCTATCTAGAGCTAGATACAATTGATAGCTATCCAGAGCTGGAGATGTATTCAGATGATGAAGTGTGGGTGTCCACCCCAGGACAAGATCAACAGCTTTTTTGAGTCCAGTGACTGGACCAATTATCTCTCTGCTAAAGTAATAGAAGCCCTCAAATTTCTCTTAAATGTAGAACATCTACATTGGAGAAACAGACTTGAGCAGGTTGAATACCGTCTGTGTCCATCAGGCAAGTTTATGTTAAATGTCCCCATTGGCCTAATCAATTACAATTGAACTGAGCAAGCCTAACACATGTGAGAAGAATTAATCCTTTCCCAAAATGTGATAGAAGGATCTTAATGAGGCAGAGAATTGTTAGTGATGCCTCGCCTTTTGTCAGACTGTGCCATGTGATGTTACCCTTCCATGCTGGAGCATTTGGGAAGGAGCAGCTGGTTGGCTTGAATACCATCCTTTCCCTGAGGGATTCAAATCTATATCTCTAGAGAGTCAGCCTAAACAGCGGATGGTCTGTTTTGAGAGCAGATGCTTTCCATCTCATTTCCCAAAGAGGTGCCAGCTATTGCAACAAGAACTTCAAAGTTTATTGCACCATAAAAAGGTAATTGAGTTTCTTCCTGGGCAAACCATATAACCATTACGTTGTCTTACAGGAAGCGTCATTCCGTTTTGTGAGGAGCCTGATCCCCTAATTTATCACCGGGCTGGTATTTTTATCAATTAGCAATTCCCTGATATAACATTTGATAGCCTGACACGTCCACTGACCTATTTTAAAAGTCGGGAATTGCCACACATGCATTTTGTGCCTAGACCTAACTTCCACTACCTTGGAGAGTCATGGACAAAGGCAGAGAACAGCTTAATTGCTGGTCACAGGCAGGCTTGGGCCAAATCACTTGGCTTTTTAAGACTGTTGCTCTTTTAGGCACACATTTAAATCCAGAGCATGTGGGGAACATGCAGAGTTTAAACAGTTATGCAGAAACAGAGGAAAGATTATGTGAATCTCAGATTTGGATTTATTGTAAAAGTATATATGCAAGTGCTTTTCAGGCCTTTGCCCAAGATGTTATCGTAACTACTAAAAATAATTCATGACATCTGTCTGCAGGCACAGTTTTAAATTACAGCTGCTTCTCATTCATAAACTTTCACGTGTGTGTGTGTGTTCGGGGTACATTCTTCAAACCTTTATTGATTTCTGGGATGAACAGATCTAACAGTAAGAGGAGACAGAGCTGCTAACTTCTGCAAGCTTCCAAGATTTAATGTACTTTCTATAATCCCTGAGAGTATGAAAAGACCAGCCTTAGCCTATTAATTATCAGCATTAACACATAAGATATAAATTAAAAATCACAGAATCACAGAATGGGTCAGTTGGAAGGGACCACAGCAGGTCATCTGGTCCAAGCTCCCTGCTCAACCAGGGTCATTCTAGAGCACAAAATATAAAACTTAAGATATAAATCAAAACATGCATTTCCTTAGACAAGTGGTTTTCTAGAAAAGTAAAATTTTTGGCATTGTTCCTGAAGGAGAAAATGGAAAAAACCCAGAATTACTGTAAGAGGAGAAGTTCAAAAAACAGCTTACAATGTTAAGACTCTAGAGGCTTTGAAAGGGAATGCTGTTACAGGCAAAGGCCGTAGGCAATAAACATCTTAATTGTTTAGAGTTAGAGGTTTTAGATGCTTTTAGGCATCTGTGCCTATGAGCAGTGTACAAGAAAGTTTGGCTACTGACCTGGGCATCATGTGCTTGAAAAGGAAGGAATTTGGAGTTTCAAAATAGGAACCAGTGTATCTGACTTCATGGAGAATGCTGCTACAGAGTAGAAGGCATTTAGCCTTCTACTGTACCTGAATTCTGCCCTTCTCTGAAGCTCTGGTGCCTTCACAGGCTGCATAGAAATGTCTTCTTATGCTACAAGTGCACAGCCTTGAATTCCATGTAAAAGACAGTGTATATGTCCCACTGTGTGAAGGGCCAGGAGTTGGAATCAATAATCCTTGGGGGTCCCTTCCAACTCAGGATATTCTAAGGTATCTATTTTTTTCTAACAATCAAGGAAGTCCATTTTATTAAAAAAGATGTATAGGCTAAATTATTTTACTTTTTCATATTTTAACCCATAATCTGGGATTATATCCAAGGCCATCTGAAACAGGAACATTTAAATTGGATGGATTTATCTTCATAGTTTAATTAGTTTCTTTTTATATGTGGTAAAATATATATATTGGTTTTGTGGTGGTCACCAAAATGAAAACCAAATGCCACAGTACCAGTTTGTTGTCACATTTGCAGTTTCTAAAACCCACTGCCATTCATGTTCTTGCTTACAAGTTGCTGAGGGGATTCTTAGTTTTTTTGTTTGTTTGCAGTTTTGGGTTTGTGCTTGCTTGTTTGTTTATTTTTTGTTGTTTTTTTGTTTGTTTTGTTGGGGTTTTTTTGGGGGTTGCATTTTATGATCCTATTTTATCATAGTTTTGAGTATATGTGTCATATCTGAGAGGCTAATCAAAGAAGAATGAGTGCAGAAGACATTTAATTTGCACAACTTCTGATGGTCCAAGTGTTAATCCAGATTCCTGACAGGCTTTTCTGGGAACTGTCTAGATCTGCAGTCATATTCCAGTTTGGGATGCTGATGGAACTTGAACAAGTTTAAAATATCTGTTGGGAAATCTGAAAGGTAAATAAACTACTTGAAAATATAAAACATAAAGTTCTGAAAGGAAGAGGCAGAATGATCCTCCTGTTGTCAGCGAGGCTGCAAAAGCATATTATCAAGCATAACATTTAGGGACAAAAATAATGATGTCAAGGGATTGTTCATTAGTCACTTGTTTTGAAATAGAAGGAGCTGTGTACTATGAATGGCTGCAGTCATCAAAAAAGACCTCTTAGTTTACCTGGAAGTGATAACAAGGACTGACTTTATACCAAATCAAAGCTTCTTTAGAGACATATAGAAGTGAACTGTTAAAGAATTTGTAACAAAAAAATCTACGGTATAAGCTAAAAAATAAGCTAGTTGAGATACGAAAACTAAAATGAATTTTCAGTTGAGAATGGGCAACCCATTTACCTTAATTAAAGAAAGATGAGATTTGAAATGGGCTAGAATCTCACTGCAAAGGCCTTCTAGCACATATAATGTACCGCCATAAAGAGAAAGACATTATATTTCTTCATGGTACATTGCATATTTATTTCTTCTTAGTTTTCTACTTAGTTTTCTTCTAAGTTTTCTACTTAGAGAAAAAATCTCTTCCCCAGGAAATGCATAAAGATGTTATATTGCAAATACATGTTTATATAATTATATATATGCACATAAATATCTCCCACCAGAAAGGAAGGTGAGTCATTTAGATGCTAGTATTATCAGTATGTCTTAAAGAATCAACATCAGATTTCACTATCTTAAATGCTACTGCTGTCTCAAATTTCGTGTTCACTGACTCACTGATTCAAACCAAGAGCTCCTATTTCTGAGGGGTGACCTCACTGTCGGGATATGAGGAGGATGGTGGCAAAAGGCTTTTCTTTCAAAGCTCCACTATTTACTTGGCAGAAAATAATTCAAGATTTATTATGCGGCTGAGAAATAAATAAATAAAAGGGTGATTTTGAACTTAGCAAACTGGTTAGGACCTTGGAAGGCAAAGACTGGTACTCCAGTGACTGAATTCTTACGGGTACTAAGTGGGTATGGGCCAGTTCTAGGTGTTAATGTACCTCTGATAGTTTTCTGAGCTGGGAGATGGTGCTGTTTAAAGAGAAAGCATTATTTGATTCCCTTATTCAGACTGAACATGGAGGTATGGAGAGACAACCTACTGTGAATTGAATTAGAGCACTTTGGAAAGTTAGTATTGAGCCCTATGAGCAGCAGTGGATTCTCCCAAGGTTTCTTAAAGGGAACTTAAGGTGGGCTAGCTCAAGTAAGCTATAATTCAAGTGTGTTTTCTTATAACCTTAAACTAACAGATGAAAATGGTATCTTCTTAAACCATTGGATTTTTTTTCTGTAGGGTTGTATATGACAGCAAACTTCTATTGCATTGTTATCAAACAACTATTCACAGCAAATGATTAACACCAAAGAGCACTAATAAAGACTTATTCAAACATCTCTCCTAACCCAGGTGTTGGAAAATTATCTTTTTCTTTGGCTGTACAGCTCATGTATTGGGCAAATTAAGTCTTTTCGTTTGGAAAAATATTTCTCCATTTTTCACTCAATGTGAGTGTTATATTGATTACAGCTAGCTTGGCTGCCTTGGCAACACTAAGATCGATATACTTTCCTAAATAAAAGTACTACTAAGTTCTCTGTAAGCTCTTCATACATCACAAAGAAATAATATGCATTGCAAAACAAAAGAAAATATGGGAAACTGTAGTTCCATATGATAAGATACTTCACCTTCATTATGAAATATGCTTAAAGGTCAGTGATACTAAATTTTGGGTTCTGAACATGATCAATTCAGAACATCTTGTACAAACAACATTGGTATTTCAGATTTCATAAAAAACACTGACAAGAAAAAAAAAATATTTCTCAAAATTCCTTCATCAGTCAGAACAGATTAAGGCTGCTGGCTTAGGATTCCTACATTTTCATTAAACCTAATGATACAAAAATTAAAAATGTATTGGTTAGAAATAAAACAGCTTGTTAATTTTCTTGTCAAGTCATTTAATAGAATGGATTATATCTCTTCTTCTCCTTCCAGCAGTTCTATTTACTTTCTTTTTTTCCTTTCTTTCCTTGCATTTTGATTTTTTTTCTCTCCATCACTCTTTCTGACACATCTTATTTTCCCATTCAGAGTCTATTTTTGACCATGTATGTCTTCCTGTCAACCACTCAACTCCAAATGAGTTTTAGGGAGTACATTTTAGTTTTATTTGTATTATTTTAATGCAAGCCTGTTACCTAGTTTTCCATGTAAAGTCCTGACTTCACTGTTACTCATTTCAAGTCCAAACTTCCAATGATCTTGATATGTGCAAAATCTGTTCCTAAAATTGAAAATATAAACAATACCATAGGCAAGCTAGGGCACTGAGAAAGTACAGAATAAAACTTCTCTCTGAGAATAGCAATGAATGAGTGTGGTCAGGTAGCACTAGCAGGGAAAAGTGTTTCATTATCCTGTCATGGCTTAACCCGAGCCTGGAACCAAGTCCCATGCAGCCACTTGCTCACTCTCCCACCAGCAGGACTGGAGAGAGAATGGGAAGGGCAAAAGTGAGAAGGCTCATGGGTTGGGATAAAGACAGTTTAAGAGGGAAAGCAAAAGCCATGAATGCAAGCAAAGCAAAGCAAGGAATTAATTCACTGCTTCCCAGGCAGGTGTTCAGCCATCTCCAGGAGAGCAGAGCCCCATCACAGATAACAGTGACTTGAGAAGACACCATCATTTTAAACATCCCCCTTTTTCCTCTTGTTTTCTCCCCTGTGTTTATATACTGGCCATGATGCCATTTGGTCTGGAAATATCCCTTTGGTCAGTTGGGGTCACCTGTCCCAGCTGTGTCTCCTCCCATGCACCCCCAACTTCCTCACCAGTGTGGCCATAGAAAAGCAGAGAAGGCCTTGGCTCTGTGTAAGCCCTGCTCAGCAACAACAAAAACAGCTCTGCATTATCAGACCTGTGTTCAGCACAAATCCAAAACACAGCCCCACACCAGAAACTGTGAAGAAAGTTAACTCTACCCCAGCCAAAATCAGCACAAATGCCTAAGGAGATACTTAGATACTTGAATATTTTATGTATTTCAGAGCTATGAAATTAATTTGGAAGTCTGTCAAGCTAGGCAAAACTTTGATCTGCTTGAAAGAGTTTGCATGTGTGAGAATGATGAGAAACCTTTCATAACTTTTATATTATGTAAAAAAAAATTTTTCCCCTCTTTAGTACTTCACTTTTAATTGTGTGTTTTTGATAACTGGTATTCTATAAGGTGTTAGTTCTGATTGGAATACCACCTAAAAGGATGTTTTATTTTTAGCATATATTTTAAAACTTTAATGTGGAAATTAGTTTTTCATTTCTATTGCCATTGTTTTTATCAGTTTCATCCTATTCTTCATACTTTCTCACATTCCAAGTAAGCCTCAACAAATTTTATGCACATGTTAAAAAATACAAGTTAACAAATACTGGAATATAATAGGTGTTTCTACTTACTTTAACTTATTTACCCATGTTTTGAGTGGAACTAGTTCATAATACTATCATAAGTAAAACTCAGATATCTGTGTTCTGCAATTTCAAAGGTTTGATTAATTTTAAAATAATTTTGTTCCCTTGCAATTTGTGAGAAGTCGACATATTAGTGTTCTCTTCATGGATAATACAAAAATAAATTTGTTGCAGAAAACATAAGCAAAACTCTAAAGAAACACCCATAAATTAGACTAGATAAAATGACAAGCAACTCAAGTGCCTGAAAAATCTTAGATTCAATGTTTTCAATTTTTTACTGATTTTTTTTTTTTTTTAACTTTCTAATTCTCATTTACTGTACATGAATCTAAGAAGTCCATTCATGGGAACGGGACAAACTGAACTACTAATAGTTAACATAATCCTGATTTTGTTTTAGCAGTGCAACAGAAGACATTTGATCTTGCATCATCTAATTGTATGATAGAATTGCATCAGGTCTGTACTCCGGTACTAGACTAGGATGAGAACATAAAGGAATAAAAGTGTATCAACTTTCAATTTTGTTTTTATTTCCATGAAAAAAACATTGCAACATATTTTTACTTGGATAAAATTCTATGTAAATCAGTGGGGTTTTTGGAAATGTTATATGCCATAGCAGTATTAGAATAAAAGATCTGCATTTTAAATACAGATAACGAGCAACTCGTCACTGGTGTCTTTACTGGTCACTTTGTTTTCCCAGTGATAATAGAAATTACTGGTGAGGAAATGGGGGTGACAGTCCCTGAAAATTGATGGTTTTATAGATCCTTGATTCATAGAAAACAGATATGGAAAAGCCCTTTCATGGTGAATCATTTAGTATAGTTTGCTGTCTGTTAGAACTTTAAAAATTATTTTATGTTGCAGCATTTTAGTTTGTTAAGTGAAGGAGCTTATAGCTGGCTCCCTCAGGAGAATATTTTGAAGTCTAAGAGGTTTCATTTGGCCTCATTTTATTTACATATATAATTGCTCGTTTTATTTACACATATAATAACAATGAAATTAATAGGACAAGATGTATTTGCTACTGAGGAGTTTTTAATGATATTCACTGTCCTTGCTACTCTTCAGTTTCAAATGTTCTTCTTAATAATCTTTAAAAATTGAGATATGCTCAATTAGTTACCACCTGGGGGGCTTTTTCCTTAACACAAAAAACTATATAGGCAAGTTTTGAGTTTGCATGATCTTTGAAAGAGACTTGAGGCAGGGGGAAGTTTACTGTCATTTCCCAGGGAACTATATAAAGGTAAATATATAGAATTTACTAGCTTTGAAGTGATTCCCTTCCTTTATTTCTATCCCTTCCTAATACTTTTCTTAATTTTCCTTTCTTTAACATTTCTTAACAAGTTATCAAGAACTATATGACTGCTTTTTGGTGTCAATATTTTTAATCTGTATAGAGTTTAGAAGCTGTGATTGTGTAGGTGTCTTATTGTGGATATAGTCAATATGAGCTGAGGCATGTGAGAAAAGAAATCTGTCTCCTGAATATTTTTATCTTTCTCACATTCATTCTTAATTTTCTATCTAGTTTTCTTTTTGTACCTTCGCTAGAACCATTTCTGTTTTATCTCTTTGCTCTCTTCCCCAACAAAGCTGCAGATGACAGTATATTGCAGCAGCAGAGAGACAAGGAAAATATTGCAATAAGGCTACTGACCTGCTATTGGAGACTGATACCTATATTGACCTCAACAGCTTTGGGAACATGTACCCAGATGGCAGAGTAAGAGCTGTAAACTCAAGTAAAATAATTGTGAAATTAGTGAAAGATAATTCTTGAGAGTGACTTGGATTTGTGAAAATACCATGGATGATTGTGCCCAAGAGAAAAGCAATCTATTCTAAAAATACAGTAGGGAAAAAAGCATTTGTTGAGTTTGAATTGCTAACAGAGTAAGCTAATGAAAGGAGTTGGCCAAATAGACTTTATAAAAGCATGTTTCCAGTCTTATAATTGAGAAATGATAATTAGTTTAAGTGTGGGGCTTTTAAAATTCATTTCTTTTAGCATTACATGAATGGATATAGCCTGTCAGAAATGCATTTGGAAAGGAAAATGACATATATACATATGCCATATCCCTTTGGACATATATAATGCAGAAGTCTAACCATGTAAGTCTTTGGGCCAAGTGTTTATGTGGTCATCCTGAGAGCTTTTTGGGAGTTCACAAATGATAACAAGGTAATACTCTAAAAACAGAGAATTTAAAGAAATCAGACTGATGAACATCAGCTAAAAATATGAATGAGTGTATGTTACTCCAATAATTCTGAGGAAAAAAGTTACAAAAAATCAAGGAATAGCTTTGATCAGTGGGGAAAAAGAGGTATAATCTTGAGGTAAAAGTTCTTGAATAAATCATCTACTAAGAGTTGTTACAATCAGAACAGGGAAATGAGATCCCACTTGGGACGTGGAGTACATTTATGTGCATCAGATAAAATGAAGAGAATAAATGTGATTAAGAGGGGGATGGAGCAGTCAGGTGGGTAACATCTTTCAAATTAAGTAGAAAATATGCTTTTTCAGGGGAGAAGGGAGAAGAGAATGTGCCGGAACCACAGAGTAATAGTGGTGGGAAGGCAGATTAATTCATTTACCCAAAGTCCTGGCATTGATACCTTTATAAGCCCAAGCCATAGGCTCTAAGGATGCTGCCAGAAGTGATCTTAGGCAGGGAAGTGGCTACATAGCTCCTGGAGCAAAAATGAGAGCTGAGCTGGAATTCCCTTTAGTGCCCATAGCTATTGATAATAGTCCACATAGGTATAGATAAATTGAATAAAAATATGTAACTGCAGACTTGTAGGCAGGATGACTTTGTTTTCATTGCCCATGGGTGATGTTCTTAGGGGGACAACTGAACAGGGGTGTGGTTCATTTCTTCCACTGGAGTTTTCACTGAGGTCATACCAATGATGAAGGAACATTCTCAAAACTTTGAAAGAGAAGAATTTTAGACTAAGTTAGCAAATGGTGGCAGTATAAGTTTACAGGTCAGCCTTAAAGGCCAAAACTGAAGAGAGGAAAGGTACTATGCCATAATGGTGATAGAAAGGATAAAACTCTATTTTAAACATGTTAGGTGTATAATCTAATACAGCAGATAAGATTTAGATGAGTAATGCAAATGATAGTCTTGATGTCTTAGTACACAAGTGAAATAAAGATTTAATTTTTATTGCAGAAAATTAGTTCAGAGATTTAAAATATTTATATGGGAAAGTAAATTTTGATTTTGAATGGAAAAGAAAGAAGATATTGCTTTTAATGTAAAAAACATATGTAAAGGTATTCGAGCCTCAAAATGCTCATAGAACATGTTGAACTTGATTGGTGTCATGGTGTAACCCCAGCTGGCAGCCAAGTTCCACATGATCACTCACTCACTTTCCCCCGGTCACATGTTGAAGAGACTTGGAAGAGCAAAAGTGAGAAAACTTGTGGGTTGGGATAAAGACATTTTAATGGAGAAAGCAAAAGATGCACATGCAAGGAAAGCAAACCAAGGAATTCATTCACCACTTCCCATGGGCAGGCAGGAGTTCAGCCATCTCCAGGGAAGCTGGGCTCCATCACATGCACCGGTGACTTGGGAAGACAAATGCCATCAATCTGAACATGTGACCCTGAGATGAGCTCAGCTGGTCAGAGCACGGTGCTAATAACACCAACGTTGGGGGTTCAATCCCTGTATGGGCCTTTCGCTGAAGAGTTGGACATGATGATTCTTGTGGGTCCCTTCCAACTCAGAATATTCTGTGATATGGAAATATTTACAGAACATGCCCCTCTTCCTCCTTCTTCACCTAGCCTTATATACTGAACATGATGCCACATGTTGTGGGATACCCCTTTGGTCAGCTGGGGTCAGCTGTCCCAGATGTGTCCCCTCCCAAGCCCTTGTGTACCTTCATCTTTCTCGCTGGTGGTGTGGGTGAGGAACAGAAAAGACCCTGACCCTGTGTAAGCCCTGCTCAGCAGTAACTAAAACATCCCTGTGTCATCAACACTGTTGCCATCAGAAATCCAAACCACAGGCCCATATTACTGCGAAGAAAATAAGCTCTATCCCCACCCAACCCAACACACTCAGGGGCCAATGACTATGGGTTATTTACTATTGTGTTCAGGGTCTCCAGTAGAATATAAGTAAGTGTTGGACATTGTGCTTTTTAAAGGGGAGCTACCAATTGAAAACAGGAAGGTCTTTTTTCTTTGTCATTGGAGAACTTTGAGCTCTTCAGTCATCAGCTTGCAAAGAGATAGAACAGACGGGTTAAGGTAAGGTGATGGACAGTAAGACTTCTTTGAACTTGATTGTGGCCAACTGGGAAGACTTTACTTAGAAAATGAAAGTAAATGGGTAAGGGTTAATATGAAATAATGAATTTTGAAGTTCTTTTCTCTTAAGATGGAGAAAGAGACTAATATGAATTGTTTTCAGGAAAGCAGACTTCCATGAATTCAGAAAAGTGATAGGTAAGAAGCTAGGGAAAGTGAAGTTAAAGGAATAAAGACCACAATGTCTGATGGATTCTTAAAAGCCATATATGGGTCACAAATATAGAACTAAGTGCAAGAAAAGGCTAGAAAGTATGCTATGCCATGAATTTAACTGGGATGTGAACTCTGCAGCAACCTCACACACCAGAAGGGATTTCTCAGAATTTATTAAGGGTGACTATAAAAGAACAACATGAAATTGTAGAGACAAAATCAAAAAAGTATAAAATGACATGCAGTTATCAGGAGTTATCAGAAAATAGTCCGTAAGCATACTGGAATTTAGAAGAGTAAAGCAAGATTTCTACACAAAGGGATAGGATATCCAGTAGTGGAATATCCTGAGAACTCTGACCGTTTAATATCTTTTTATTTTCATTCTTCAGTAAAATTGTTTAACACAATTAAGACATATGGAAATAGAGGTAAGAACCACTGTACTATAAGTAAAAAAAGAGGAAAGAGACTCATGAGTCATTTTCAAATCTGTTCAGCCAAGTAAATTTCCCAGCAGGAGATTCAGCAAACTGAATGAGACCATCTCAAAGCGGTTAGCATTTATATCTGAGAACTCATGCAGAATGGATGAAGTTCCAAAAGACGGTAAGAAGGCAAAAATAGCACTAATCCTTGAAAACTAGGGGGGAAAAAGTAAACCAGGATACTATATACAATTAAACAACTTAAGTTCCTGTAAAAGCACCATAATAAATAATATTATTGAAAGCAAGGCGTAAAGAAAGAGCCCTCATCAATTTGTCCATTACAGATCACATCAAACCACATTCTTTGTCTTTTTGACAAGGTAACGGACTGATGGGTAAAAAAGGAGCAGATGTGATTTATTTTGACCACTGACAAGCTTCAGGCACCATTTCACATGACGGTTTCATGCAGGAGCCAGGGATCAAGATAATCCTACTGTAAGGCTGCACAACTAGGTGCAAAAATAAAGCTCAGGAGAATGGTTTCAATGTCTTACTGTCAAACTGTAGGGATGGATCAAGAAGGGCTGTACAAAAGCCTGTCTGAGGCTGGACACTACTTATTGCCACTCCTACTGTCTTCTCTCAAGGACAGAGAGAGTGTTTTCTACATTTGTCAGCAGTATAAATCTGTCTGTGAGTGCTAAGGATGGCTCAAAGTGATATTGACTGACAGGAGTCAGTCAAACTGAAATTGCTATATTTGAATTATATAATGAAGTATGAAAGATTTTACACATTGATAGAAAAAAATCAAGTGCAGAAATACAACATAGAGAAGGCTGTCATACCCTTAATTTTTCTATGAAGCAACTGGTTTGCTGATTAGAAACCAAATGTAATTTAAAATAATATTTTATATGTTAATTCATTTTTAAGGCAATAATGTTAAATGGATAATATTCATGATTGGAGAATGATATCTCCCTGTGCCCTGGCCTTTAGTCAGATGTTTCCTCCCCTCCCCTCCCCTCCCCTCCCCTCCCCTCCCCTCCCCTCCCTTTCCTTCCTCTCCTCTCCCCAATTTCTAGACATACATGTATTTACATTTTCATATATTTGGCATATGCAGTGTTTAAAATTGAGGGCTTGGGTTTCTCAAAATATCTGAACTGATCAAAATCTATAGAGAGAATTACTCAGCAAAACTAAGCAAATTAATTACATTTAAGAAGATTATTTGGAAAAATGCTTAGGGTTTGAGATATATTGCACTGTCATGGTCATTCTTAAATCAGACTAGACAGAGTAGTAATAAAAGCAGTTTAGCAAAGTGTTGAATGCTTCAGTGTTAGGTCCACAACACATAAATATGTAAGACTAGTGAGAGGGTATGAGGGAACTGTGAAGTTACCCAGCTGTCATTAGAGGAATGAAAGTGGGTTTGCAGCATAGATAAGCTTCACTGAAGAAGACAGACTGCCTATGATCTCAGACCAAGAGACTTAAACTAGATTTTTATCTATTTCTGGACTTAGAAGTCTGATCTTATGAAAGCTGTCATGTATTTAAATGTCAGGCCCCTGCTACCATAAGCATTTTTACTCCTTGTGTTGATGTTCTAGTGAGATTTCTTCCTCGAAAAATTAGATTATTCCACCATGAGTCACTCAAGAACCTGGAGAGTGTAAAATATTTAGTATGAGCATGATTAGCTCTGTATACAACAATGGAAACATGAAGGTGAACTGCACACAAATTATTTAAATTGTTTTAAGGTAAGTATAAGGTATCAGCATTTTCTTAGTTAGAAACTAACAGAGACTGTATTTACATAATTTGTCTTGATTATAAATCTTCCTACAAGGCTCTGGGAAATGGTACTGAACCATCTTTAGAGATGTTTTCACTGTCTTAGTATTGGGAGGTATAGTAGACAGTGTGAGGGTGTTCAGACAAGGTATAGCCTAGATAAGGACTATACTTTGTTTTAGCCTTTATTGAGGCTTTTAAAGATCTATTATCAAGAACTATCAAGACTAGCATATCCAAATAATTAACTATTTCTTCATTTCATATTCACAGTTAATCCAAATGGAACAATACTGAATTGTGATGGTATGAAGTATATGCATTTGTAACTAGGATTGAATGGCACCTGTGAAGCCTGTTTTGTTCTACTGATTTTCTTTGTAAACATGTTTTGGCTAAATTCCAATGGCAGATTTTTAAATAAACAAGATCTTTCCTTAAATAATGACATCATAATTAGGATCTTATGCAGAACATGGTAGTGTTTCAATTCTGATATTCTTTTTGCACCTAACATCTATGTAGAGTTACTAATATTTTTTTGGTGTTGACCCTTGCCTGTGAAGTAGAAACTAGTAAAATAAAATGCAAAACCTGACAAATTATCTACAGACTACTTTCATTAGTAAAGTTTCAAGCTTAACATTTGACAGATCACTGACTTTTCTGATTTTTAGAATATGACATAAAGAAAATGATGGTCAATTTTCTATTGTTTGTTTGGTTTTTTTTTGTTCTGTATCAACTCTCTGCCACTGCATTTTGTGAAAGATCTGAAGAGAAAATAAGTTTTGTTTCTTTACAAGGAAAATATTCTATATATATTCTAAATATAAGCATAACTATTATGTGTGTAGAAATAATACTTGTAAGTAATAGTCAGTGCCATGGACAATTGAGACCATGTATTGTCCCAAGACTTTCCCAGCTCCTAACAAGAACTGAGTGAAATTTGATGATACAAGAGCTCTTTAAAAATCATGCTACCCAGAACTTACATGATGTCTCTGTCTTTAAGCTCCCTAATTGAGATACTAGACTGTGAGATCACTAAACTCTTAGAGAAACCTAAACATTCAAGCATTTTAGTCAGACTTAATCTATGCAAATTGTACTGGGACATGCACAAAGCTCAGAGTTTTCATTCTCAAAAAACACAATGGGCACAGCAGTGCCTTTTTTTTCACTGTAGGCTCATCACAGCAACACATACAAAAGAAATGGGAAACCTGAGCTTGTATCTTCTCTAGCCTGAGGTGATTCATATGCACATATGTCCTTTCATGAGGACACCTTCACCCCTGTCAGAATGTCTTCGTTTGTCTGGGGAGTGGGGCCTCCATTCTTCTTGAAACCAGGATATATTGCAGCCAAAAATGCGAAAGGTGTAGAAGATGACAACTCAGTAATCCAGGGGCTGGGGTTTTCAACTGAGCGGATGTGGAGGGACCCGTGCAGTTTTTTAATCAAGGACCTATCTAAAGGAAACAGCACTGGTTGTTAAGTTCTTATGAAAAAGACAAGTTTCCTATCTAGTTAGCTGCTTACTCTGTAAGAAGAGTCAGATTTTCTAGGTCCCTAGTGGCCATAGCTGTCTAATCTGCAGTATGGAAGACATCTTTTTTGTGTGTCTTTATATGTCTTTTCACTTCTATGAAAGCTGCTTATTCCCATCAGCTGCACAGCACCCATCACACCCCTGGCACCCTGAGTAATTCCAGTTGATCAAGGTACTTAATTGCTAGGCAGTGTCATGCCAAAGCATCTCTGATCTCAGTCACACAAGGGAAAAAACATGGGCCTTCTACATCTTAAAGGCTCCATCTGAAAGGTTAATACACAGAGTAGAGACACACATTGTTAGTAGAAAGATCTGGACTGTGAATCCCATATAGACGCATGGGATTTCATGCACAAAAGAGCAGGGTTTAAAATATGCAGCTTTTTTTAGGGTAGCTGTTCACTGCTCTAAATTCAGGCAACTCTTCCTGCACTCTGCATGGAGGTCTGAGCTCTGTTCTACTTAAGGGTGACCTACTGCACTGAAGCCCTGCCCCTGAATCTAACCCTATTCCCCTTTCCCCTACGTAGTATAATCGTCCTTTAAAAGGAGGTAGTAGAAGCACAGAATCAGCCAGGCCTGTCCGCTGCCCGAAACTATTTCTAACTGCCTTTTAAAAGTCAACAGGAGTTTCCATTGGCAGTTATCAATTTCTCAGATGTTACTATTTTTAAAAAATCTCAGATGAGATAAAAAAAGGACAGGGAATCTTAAAACATTTCATAGAATTTACCAGTGAAGGGTTTCTAGCTGTTTAGAGTTAGACAACAGGCTTAAATGGAACTGAGCACTAGGAAAACTACAAAACAAAAATCTGTAAGGTTGAATACATGAAACTTTTCAAGTGCACTGCTATTTGCAGTAATATTATTACTACTAATAATGCAGTATGTGTGCACTGTATTTGGTGATGGATGAAAAAAAAACCCCCATGAATAAGTTAAAATTATTACCTAGGAAATTAATTTGTGCCACACTATGGATAACTTGTAAATTAGCAGCAAAATGAAGACATCTTTTATCTCTCTAAATTTTTATCTAGTAGTTGGATTTCACAAGTTTAGTCTGGTTCTGGCACCTCTCTCAATGCAGCCAATTCTGTCCCTATTCCTTAGATTGAAAGAAGTGGTTGATTGTGTTATCCCTATGAGCAGTAGGCTGAATAACAAAGATTAAAGGGCACATGATTGTGTTCTTGCCAATGATAACAAAAGAATAGTGGCATGTTGCCACCTTCTATCGTTATAAGCCTGCCTGTGATTCTCCCATCTGTGGCTTTGAAAGAGGAATTTTACCTTTAGTTAATGCACAAGGTAACTTTTCGTGGACTCATTCAGTAGTACCAAACAATAATGATTAATGTATTCCAGAAGTTGCTTTATTTTCTTTCCTTAAAATTACTGGTATTTTCTTAGAATTTTAATCAGTTTAAATACAACATCCTGTTGATAAGAGATTGAGCTGCTTTAACTGGAATGTAGTGCAAAGGAGACGTGATTGGCTGCTGTAATCTGATCAAAGCAGGTGGAATTTTCTAAGATCCTGTGGAGACTACAGCAGGTAAAAGACTGTAAGACTGTATGTATAAAATATGTTGATACTTGCAATAATTCTGCCTCTATCCAGCTTGAATTAATTTGAATTCTCTCATGCCGTACCTAGAGAATAATTTCCACATTTTATGAGATGGGACACAGGAGATTAGGGTGCTCTTGGCATGAAATGATACACACATTCCTGGTGTGATATGTACTTTGTAAAGTTCATTAGGAGAAAGGTGCCATGTTGATATCAAATTAACATCTGATGATCCAAGTATCACCCTGTGAAATGAGTTGATATTTCTGTCTGCTATAAATAAAGGTTTGTGTGTTCAGTTAAACATTTTTGTTGCATAAAAAACCGGTTTTTTTTCTTTCTAATAGTTTTATTTTATTAATATATTCTTGGTGATATTGATTTATATTTATATTTATATTTATCTATATTTATATTTATATTTACTGTCTTAAGCAATTAAATTTCAGATGAAATTACTTTTTTTCTGTTGTTTATTTATAAGTGTCAAAACTTTCATAAGTGTATCAGTCAAGGTTAGCCAAGCTACTGCCAAATTTTCTGACTTGCAATTCATGATTGTCTATGATGTTGGCAACTCAAATCATAAGATGTCATTTTTGTTTCCTAATTAAAGTCTCAGAAGTAACAAGTAGTTGCTGCCCACAAATTAGTTTGCTCACACATGCTTTACTGCACTTGTGACGAGAGGACATGTCATACATACAAATATCCATTCTAACAAGAAATCCTTCATGAAAAGCATCATGAACAGTGAACCATGAGATGAAAGCTTGACTGAGCAAAACATCTGTTGGTGAGTGCCTTCTAAGTGCTTGAAAATTATTTGACAGAGCCAAGCATCCACTGTGAGAGCTAATTTGCAAGAAATGTGGTAAAATGTAAATAAGATTGCAGTTTAATATGGAACTTGCAAAGAGACTGCTCTTCAGTAAACAATGAGAGTGAGCAGAATAAATAGGCCTATCTTCAGGAACCCGAGCAAAGCAAGAACTTTGGTTAAATATTTACTTTTCTATGTAATTTTTTGAATGAGTTACCATTTACCTGTTAAAGTCTCAAATTGTAAAACGTGTCTATCCATCGGGATTTGAGCTCTTTGCTACCATTTTCTGATTAGATAAGGGAGTCATCCCTAAATCTAAAAAATTTGTTGTGCTAATATTACTAAATAATTCCCTTTCACCTTTTATTTACGGAGCTCCTAGCTACAAGGAGATTTTAAAGAAAACTAGAATCCAACAACGTTAAGATAAATTATTTCCTATTACATCTTGTAGTTGAATGGACCAGAAAATACAGTTACTAAGTATCACTCTACAACTTATGTCTGTTTTGTTATTCTATGTACAGGGCATATTCCTGCTAGGCTGGGAACATCAATATTTAAGTAACAACTTCAATAATTCTCTTGGAACAATCATTGCATGAGCAGTTAGAAGCACAAGGTGTGGGAGGCAGTTCTTAAGTACCCAACTGGGGTGAGAAAATGTCAAAGAGCTCAGCTGGGAGATTTGTGGGGTCCCTTAGGCAGTTCAAACCTGTACCTCCCCTCTTAGGATAAGACTCACAACACCCATCTAGAAGAGTGAGCAGACCTGTATCCCATCATAATCCCTGATGCTGGGCCAGAATTACCTTGCTGGTTAAGGACTTGCATTAGGAATCCTTGTATTAGGAGTTTAGTGACAACGCTGAAGTTTAGGAAGAGAGCATGTTTCAGAGTACATCTTTACAGCATCACCATTCCCATAGCTGCTTCCTCTGATTAATTAGATAGCAGGACTTCATTAATGACTTAGCAGCAGGGTACCTTGTACCTTTCTCTAGGAACCACATTAATAATGAAAAAAATGCAGAAGTTACATATATAAAATGATACGTATTTCTATTTTACGTTTCAAATCTCTGAAAATCTGATGCCAAGTTTCAGGAGAGAAGCTGAATCATGTTATTGAAATAAGACTTGCTGCATGTGGCCTCCCCATATCAAATAAAACAAACCCAAATGAAAATATAAAAATAGTAGCTTATATTAATGAATCTTATTTATGTTCATTTATGTTTAGTGAGAGTTTTGCATGAAGTGCAGCTAAAAAGCTGATCTTCTTGAATGGAAATCATTAGTCCTACAGAGGAGAAAAAGAGGAAGGAGGATCTTTTAAAGTGACAGCTGATTTCTGCAATCTGTTAATGATTCCCTTGGAGAGTTTTTGAAAGCATCCTGGAGACAAATTAATAAAAATTACAGCATCAATAGTTTTCTCTGGAAAGGCACTGTTGCTGCAAAATTCCTTGTTCCAGGCAGAGTGGGAGGTGTAATTTGCAAGCACTGTTACTCCCTGCAACCTGAGACCACATAATGTGGACCACATTAGCTGAGAGAGAATGCCCACATCCCTGTGTACAGAGCTCATATGTCAGCAATTACTTCATTGCCAGTCCATTCAAGTTTGGAACATAAATAAATAAGCAGCTGTGATATCTGTGCTTTATTCAAGCTTCCAACTAGAGGCCACCCTGCTAAGCATCCTTGATGGAGCTGAGTGAACCAGCGTGAGGGTAACAAAATGAAAATTCTGATATAATGAAAAAGTAAGATTATTTTTCATGCTCAGATTTATTACAAAGCATTTGTAAGATGTTTCAAAGACCACTGCTTAAATCTAATTAATAAAAAACTATAAGAATACAAAGACTGAGGTCTTTGGGTAAAAAGTGAGGGAAAAAAAAAAAGGCGTATCTTTGTTGAATACATTCTGGGATATTTAACTTCTGGAAGTTTAATGAATAGATAATTGTCACATCTTGTTCTTATCCATCTTCCTGAAAGGTACTGTAGTCTAAAAACTCATCTGCCCATCACTTGGGGAAATGAATTTTCATCTTTATTTCATCTAGTTTGTCAGAATTTGCCCTGTGGGTTTGTTACAAAGTTTTCCACCATTAATAATGAAACAATTGCATGATATTTTTTTTTCTGGGAAGTTTCTGACATGATGTTTATGCAACAAAATCACCTTGAATTATTATAGCGTGTGGGCAAGGTAACCTAAATAATTTCCTATTTATTTTCAGCATCTTCTTCAATACTTGCAGATGCCTTTCTGTCAGTGCTCTGCATTCTGTTCCACAGCAAAAATTTAAGACATTTGAGTGCCCAATTTAAAATATTTTCATGTCGAGCCTGACAAACCTAGTTTTAAAGCTCAGCTGAAATGTTCTGCATAGACCTAAAGATCTGTTTGGGTTGTGAGATCATGTTGAACTGCATAGTTGAAGCAGACGTTCTTACAAAAATGGTCATTTGTGCACTTGTATTTTGTACCATAACTGGTCCATGTAGCTTAACCTGTCTTTCCCATTTTCAGCGGGCCTTGATGAAACCCATGTAAAGATTCCTCCTCATTTTCAGCTAGCAATTTGCATTTAAAACTTATGTAAAATATAATAACTATTTTTCTTTTTTTCATCAATTCAACGCAGACAGTAAGTAAGACAGAGAACTTTGTGATTGTAAGTGGGAGACAAGAACATCCATAGGATTAATCTATAAACCAACTAACCATCTATCCATAATTTCTCTCCTAACATGTAGGTCATACTATTAAACACTTTGCTTATGTTTTCAGTTCCAAGCTCTAATTCAACAGATTACTGCACTTTTAAGAAGTTATCAGTAAATTTGAAATATATTTTAAATATGCAAGTTCTGAGTTGCCTTGGGATTTCAATATTCATATTGAGACTCAAAATGGAAATTATTTCAAATACTTAATTTAGCTCTATGAATATTTTAAAGACTGATTTAATGCGTCGGTTGTAACACAGTGCCTAAAGACTGTTTACAAATGAGTGAAGTTAAATAAGATGGTCTCTGTATTTTCATTCAAAGTTATTTTAAAACATAGGTAATTTCTGTGGAGTACCACATGGAGCTTTTTAGCTTATGTTTTGTTAATTATAGCATATATATATATATATATATATATATATATATATGTTTTTAAGGAATACAAATTACTTAGCGTTTATTATTTTCTTAACAGAGTAAACCAATGAATCATGGCCTGTATCTACATGAGGCTCTTGTGTGCTGTTTCAACCAAAAATGAGCACAGAAGCACAGACAGTAGCCATATAAAATATTATAAATAATCATCCATACAAAAATATTTAAATACTTTTTGACATTAACATGTTAGTAAAAGACACAGGAATTGGGGAAATTATTTTACAGTTTTTACTATGAAGGCCTCAATCATTCTCCCAGGTTGCTACTCATGCTGTCAATAAACTCATGTTTATCTGTCACAGAAATTGTTAAAATTACAGTCCCAAGACTTTCTTTCAGAACTGAAATAATGGCATATAATTACTGTGATTGATAGACTTATATAATGAAATAAGAAACAGAAATCTAAAGCAAGAGTTCTGAATTGTAAATATCATATAAATTATTATGAATTACAATTATAATAAATAATAATCCAAGTATTTGACTTTTTTATCTGCACAGCTGTAAATGCTATCAATCATGATGGCATTCACGTACAGCTGTGAACGCAAGGAAGGAAATTATGATCAACCACAAAACATGGGCTCTTCCAGCTGCTGAGCAGAGAAATGGCTGTATGGTACTTCTATGAACTTGACCCTGCATGTGACAGCACTGTACTGAGTACGGCTCTGGTACTGCCTGGCTTTCCTCTCTTGGGCCAGCAAATGCTCTCCCAGAAAACACATGGGAATAAAATGGTTTGTTTTAGGTTGTGAAAACTGTCACCATGCCTGTCAACAAGGAGGATGCTCTCAGCTAACTCGCCCTACCCTAGCACCTCCTTTGAGTCCCATGGGATTCTCCTTTCTTTGCTCATAAAATAAACCTGATAATTTTCCATGCTGTTTATTTTGTTCTTAGTTGAAAAGTTCTGAAACCATGAGAGTACTGCATTTTTAAAGTGTGAAAGTAAAAGCATGAATCCAAGCAGTCCTACAGCAGGCATTTCAAAATGAACCAGACTTCCAAAAGTTTTGTGTCATACCTACCAACCTGACGTGGATGCAGCATGTGCTATAAAGCATCTAAAATGGCAGTACATGTTAATGATTGCAGGTTCAGTACCAAATTCTCTTTTTCTGAGGGAAAGCATGTCTTCAAAACTGGGTTCTAAAAACTGGCATACATAGTGCAAATGCATATTCTTGCTGCAATTGAAAGAAAAAAAGAAAACAAGACATAGCCAGTAAACTTCGTCTTTTAAAGTAACAATGATAACACACTTACTTGCTTAATTAACCTTGAGACATAAAAAAGGGAGAACTAATAGCTATAACACAAGATTTGTTTTTAGAAAATCATTCTGATTAATATCCCATTTCCAAATTCTGACCAACTCTTCATCTTTTCTGACCAAAATTCAGTCATATAGTAGGTTAAAAATAGTAATGGAGATTTTCAAACCTACAAACCATTTCAAACATGAGTGATTTAAACCTTGATAGTCTCATATCAAACTCTGATTTCCTCTGCCTTTTTATTTGTACTCCAATGAGAGAAAACATGGAGTGTAGCAAAATTAATTGAACCAGTATTGAATATTTTCTTGGTATTAACTGGAGAGCATACCTAAGTACAAATATGGTATTTTTTTACTCTAATTTAGATAAATACTAGGACAGTATCGTTGCAAGTAAGCCATACATATAATAAATCATAGATGATGAGCAGATCTGTGTGTCTGCCTTTTTCTTCTTTTCATTTGCATCAAATTTTCTTGTACCTCATCATATTCAGGATGCCCCGTTCTGAAATTAATACAATTGAAATCTTGTCAGCTTTTTCAGAGATAAGTATGTATCATGCCCCTCCACCATAAAGCAATTTCAAAGAAAATCTTCCCAATTTTTTTAAACGCAGGTGTACTATTGCATATATCTAAATGCCTACACATTTCTTCTTACTCTGTACACTTTTCTCAAACCATCTGATTAGAAATGGTTTCCATTTAAGATGCATTACATCTAGCAGAATTTATTACCTTACTTAGAGGCCCTAAAAAATGGGTTCTCCTGTCCTTTGCATATCTGCTAACATACGACTCATATATCAAAAGAGCTTTAGGAGTAGTTCCAACAAACATAATGAATCAGGCTTCTCTTAAAATTTAGTTGAAAATATCTCCTTTCCTACTGCAGAGGGCTAGAAGAAGGAAAGGAAATCATTCTTTTTGCAGTAACCCAGAAGGTTTGCCATCCACCCAACCTGTGTGACTCTGATTCAATGGTGCATTTGAAGGAGGTAAAATCTACTAGTTTCACGGCAATGTCTTAACAGCAGGCTCTATCCTGCCCCATGTGAAACCTGAAAGCAGTTCAAAGCTTTAGGAAGCAAGAAAATAGCAGAGAAAGTAACACTACAACACAGAAATGCCAAGAATAATCACTGAAGGTTCGAAATCTGGTATTGTGCTCTAAGGCTGACATGATTTTACTTTTAGCAGTCAGGTAAGTCTGAGTCTTGCTGAGTAGTGACAGTGGTGTCACTAAAAGTGCCATCACTTTGAAAAGTCATTTGCAGTCATGCAGAGTTCATTGAAATAAATAATGTGAACCTATATTTTTGAGAAAACCTTATGCAGATCAAAAGACCCTGAGCTTGACCAGTGGGATTTTAGATCTCTTTTAGTTAAGTCTAGACACTTGCCTGCTTAGCATGCTGGCTGTTTTCAGTTCCATTCTGAGATATCTCCCTTTACTGTGACAATGCAGATCATTCTCAGGAGACATTTTATTACATCACATCACTTCATCACATGACTTTTAGGCCTCTAAGTTCCTTCTATGGATTAGTCTTAAACCTGATCTGATCTTCTCTGACCTTTTTATGTGAATTATTTTATGCAAAACGGAAGTTAAGCATCATTCTAAGAGGAACAAAATTGCTTTTTGCTATTATATTTCAAATATATTCTGTCATTGTATCGACAATCACTTAAAGCAACAAAATCCAAGCTCTTTCTAAAAACATATGCATATATTTCAATATAAGGCAAGACAGGCTGTGCTGAACAGATGTGCCATGATATTGCTGTCAGAGATTCTGAGCTATGGGCTAAATGAAGCCTCATCGAAGGACCTCAGTAATGAAACTTTTTCCTGCTTCATTTTCTACTGAAAATGCATTTGTGAGGAGGGGAAACTCTGTACCTTTATTCACAAATATTTGGTTTTTGAACTTGTGAGTTATGGGATTTCTGAAATTATCATTAAGGGTTTGAGAGCATGACCTGTGTGCTCTCCACAGCTCTGTCAGATGTGCTTTATGTTGGTCATTCAACAACCAATGGAGAGAATTCTACTTCACAGGATCATAAAATGGTTTGGGTTGGAAGGGACCTTAAATCCAAGCCCTCTGCTACAGAGAGGGACAACTTTCACTAGACCAGGTTGCTCGGAGTCCCATCCAACCTGGCCTTGAATAACTCCGGGGATGGGGCATTCATAACTTCTCTGAGGAATCTGTTCCAGTGCCTCACCACCCACACAGCAAAAAATTTCTTCCTCTTATCTACTCTAAACCTACTCTCTTTCAGTTTAAAGCCATTTTCCCTTGCTCTGTCACAGCAAGCCCTTGTAAAAAGTCTCTCTCCATCTTTCTCATAGGCTCTCTTCAGGTACTGATAGGCCTCAGTTAAGTCACCCTGAAGCCTTCTCTTCTCCAGGCTGAACAATCCAAATTGTCTCAGCCTCTCCTCATAGGAGAGGTGCTCCATCTCGCTAAACATCTTGGTGGCCCTCCCCTGGACCCACTCCATCAGGTCCATGTCCTTCCTGTGCTGGGGACTTTGCTGGATCATGTCAAACCTCTAACCCACCAGCCCCCTCCCAAGTCCTTCTCAGCAGGGCTGCTCTCCATCTGTTCATCCCCCAGCCTGTGTTGGTACTGGGGGTTGCCCCAGCCCAGGTGCAGCACCTTGCACTTGTTCTTATTGAACCTCATGAGATCCCCATGGGCTCAGTTCTGGAGTTTGTCCAGGTCCCTCTGAATGCCATCCCATCCCATCCCTCAGGTGTGCCAACTGCACTGCTCAGCCTGGCGTCATCTGCAAATTTGCTGAGGGTGCACTTGAACTCCTTGTCTATGTCATTAATGAAGATATTAAACAGGTTTAAACAGTATGGCACCACTTTTCACTGACATCCATCAGGACACTGAGCAGTTCACCACCACCCTCTAAATGCAATGTATTACTATCCAAGATCCTTACAATCTAGTTACTATCAAATGCAGTGCAGGTTGGCCATACATTTGTAAAGTCAATTGCTTGGGCCTATACTGAATATTAGTTAAGTTCAGCACTTTTTTAATCCTCTCAGCCATTCCAGACCTCTAGCAATCCTATGATTAAAGAACGAATACATTGAAATTAATGTTTCATTTGCATTCCATTTTACCTGCAAAACATTTATTGCAATACAGTAAAGACTTGCTTGGGTATCTTACAGAGTTAAGCATGTCTTTGTTCTAGCAAGTAATTTGTGACATTGTAATATTTCTTTGAAATATCACCAGGCAAATAATTTATTTTTCAGTTAACTCTATTACCTCATTTATAAGCCTTTGTCTGTACCATGACCTTGTAGTAAGTGTGGTTGACTGCTGTCTGTTGTCAATCCAAACAGTTCTCTGAAGAGTAAAAGCAAGTGTCTAATTTGCACCTCACTATTTATTAATCTGCTGTATTATTGTGTCGTACGTCTTTCTGAAGTTTGTTATGTGTTGTGGTCTAACCCCAGCTGGCAGCTCACCCCCATACAGCTGCTCACTCACTGCCCCACCAGCAGGATGGGGGAGAGAACTGAAGGAGTAAAAGTGAGAAAACTCATGGGTTGAGATAAAGACAGTTTAACAGGTAAAGCAGAAGCTGCACAGGCAAGGAAAGCAAAGCAAGGAATTCATTCACCCCCTCCCATGGGCAGGCAGGTGTTCAGCCCTCCCCAGGGAAGCTGGGCTCCACCACACGAAATGGTGACTTGGGAAGACAAATGCCATCACTCCAAATGCCCCCCTTTTTCTTCTTTTCCCCCAGCTTTATATGCTGAACATGACACCAGACAGTAAGGGATATCCCTTGGGTCAGTTGGGATCAGCTGTCCCAGCTCTGTCCCCTCCCAACATCTCATGCACCCCCAGCCTCCTCCCTGATGGTGAGGAGCAGAGGCAGCCTTGGCTCTGTGTAAGCACTGCCCAGCACCAACTAAAACATCACGTTATCAATTTTGTTTCCATTAGAAATCCAAAATATAGCCCCATACCAGCTGCTATGAAGAAAATGAACTCTATCCCATCCAAAACCAGCACAATATATTAAACACAAAACTGAAATCCCAATTTCACCATATTTGTTATGCCTCCCTTAAGGAGCTTCTGACTTTTTAAAGCCAGATCACATTTTTGATTTTGCAATTGAAATATAAATTCATCCAGGGTATTTCTTGCTGCAAAATCAGAATTGCCGAATAATTTATTGTTTCTTCCTACCTTTTTTACTAAATTTGATCAGGATTTGGCATCCTAGATTCCTATCTTCTAAGGCACCTCTCCCTCAAATGAGTCTTACTGCCAATATAGGACAATGCAATGGTAAAGCCAAAGCCAGAATGTTTGTACTGGCAAGACATTAAACAAATCAACAACATTAAAGCCTCAAGAAATAAGACCTGAAGTATTTACTCAGAAAAATGTGCCAACTTTTGAGCTTTTACTCCTCAATCAGAATTGCGTAGGTGTAGGTGGCACATATCCAGGAGTACTGACTTCTGTAGAATCAGAGTAGGCAAAGGCAGCTGTAAGCCTGCTGTCCAAACACTCAGTAAAGCACCTGCAGTTTCTGAGGGCTACATAAATATGCTGCTTCTAATGAGCTCCATTTTTCAAAAAAAATTTAGTTTCAGAAGGCTGAACATTTTCATATAAGCAGCAAAGACTCACACAGTGATCCTTGCTACAGAGTTAGAAGTGCTTAAAATAGACCATGGGGGTTTTTTTAAATAGAATTTTGAGACACTATAAATGCAGACAAATGGATCATATTTTCTTAAAATCAGTTTCAACATTTACTTGTGCTCTGCTAAGCTGTATCTTTTTCCTGGTTTTCCTCATTTTTTAGTTTCTCTTTGCAACTCAACACCTTGGCATGACATATAACTTCATGATATATTACTGTTTTCCTTTCATAATAATTTTCAGAGATACATAATGTCAATTTTAATATTTGTAAAATAAAAATAAAGAAATAATAACATTGACTTAATGGGGTTTATTTGGGTATGGTTTTTTTTTGTAGAAAGGTAAAACATAGGTTTGTGACAGATCAAATAAATAATCAAAGAGAAGCTCTGGAAAGATTCAGCATAGTTGTGAAGGTAAAGGTATGCACTGTACAACTAGGAATAATTTGGTTCAAGATAAGGTGAGGCTACTGATAAACACAGGAACAGTCTCCTATACTGGATTTTTCAAATAATTTAAATAAAAGCAACAGTAATCTCTCAGCAATGCCCCATCCAAAATAACTAATATATATATATTAAAATGACAGGTTGCAGATTAAAATTAAATTTCAGATCAAAAATGTTCTTGGTTACAGATGTATTGTTATTGAGTAATTTATTTAACTTGCTGAAGACATTCTACTGAAAGCAGCTATAAAGTGGTTTCACAGGATAGTTGCATCAGCTGTAAGATAATGTGAAACTTCCCATGTTACCTGTTAAATACCAGTGTCTCTCCCTCAGCATGACAGTGGGGTTGAGATGTGAGAAAAAGCTTGTCCACATGAGGTAAAATAGACATAAAACCACATTGCAAACAGAAAGCTCAGGGATTCAACTAATGGAACAGATTCTCTATGAGAAAGTTTTTCTGTCTAGTTTGAGATATAATTATGCATCAATATATATTGGTATATTAAAAATTGCAGAGCACTTGCTGTTCCACTTCCATCCCAATTATTCTATGGAAGCTGAGTATGTTTGTGGTAGAGAGCAGCCTAGGAGACACAATCAGGGAGTAAAATTAGAGCCTCATTGTGCTAAACAACCAACAGATGAATCAAGCTGACAATTGAGAGGCGACTATTTGCATTTGAAAACAGAGTGAAATGAATTTGCTACACTGAGGTCTTAATCTTTCTACTTCTAATCCTGCAGGTAACTTAATTCAAGTCAATGGCATCACTTGCCTGAGTAAAACAAGCAGTATTGAGTTCCTCCTCAGTGCTGTGCATTAATTAAATGAGAGGCAGAGAGCATTAAACAGACATACAACAGGCTTGCCTTCAACTCCTTTGTGTTTGCCTGAGAGGAAGATGGACACTCAGAATTGCTGTTTTTCCTTTCAAAGGGCAGATTGTGCATGCTGTTCTTTTTATATTTTAGTCTTTCATTAGGGAATAATGAAAGACACTGCACTTTCCTCTACAAGGCTTGTTTGCACAGGAAAATTCACTAGTGCATTTATGGTGGGATATAATCAGACCAGCGTAACAACCCATTGTTAATACTGCTATGCCAGAATAGTTACCCCAGAAATGTCTCCATTTTAGACAGCACCTTTGTTCTGAAAGTATGAACATATGATATGTGGCTGCACTGCTACGCCTACAGAAGTCTTTACCCACTGCCTGGGATTATTTCCTATGTATTTTAAGTGTCTTCCTGCATACTGGTTGATGATCTTGTTGAAATACTCAATTCTGTATTTACACAAAGAGCTTCAACAATTGCCATGAAATACCCTCTAGTTGAACTTATCACAGGCACCCAAAATGCCTCCTGCCAATATAATTCAAGGATTAATCCCCATCCAACAGGGAATTTGGAGTTGCATATGCCCACCATATAATCAGGGCAATTATATGACCAGCCTTGACTTCTCTCCACAGTGATGCTTGTTAGACCTTTGCTCCCTTATCTCCAAAGCCACCACTTCACTTCTGGCTAAGGACCAGAACTAACTCAAATCTTGTGGCAGTGACAAGTTTTTCCAGAGAAGCAGGTTCCGAGGAAGGTGGTAGGATCCCGTGGGGATAAGAGAGGAGAAAGAAAGGTCTGTAAGGCTCTAAGGAAATGACACGCAGGACCAATAGACAGCAAGAGAAAAGGGGTATGAGATGCTGTGAAAAGGAAACTCCCTCATTCCTCTCTATGGCCACTGCTCTCTTTCAGACTTTTTTCATTCCTGTGGTGGTCTGGACAACCATGTTGCTTGCCTTTTTTTACCCTCCAGGGTTTCTCAAATTGTAGAAAAAAAGCAAAAGAGGCAAAGTTATTCCATGGAAGAAGGAAAGGATGTAAAGCACAGCAAAGCCAGAATGACAGCATATGGTTGCAGGCATATATTCCTCAGGTGGAACAGAAGACTGTATGGGAAGAGACAAAATTTTTCAGGGTAAAACAGCTCCATAATCATCTCAGGAACAGACAAAACAACCCATCTTGCCATAAAATAGCTGCAGGATAACATATCCTGGAAAGCAGCTTGGTGGAGAAGGACCTGGGGGCCCTGGTGGACAGCAAGCTGTCCATGAGCCAGCACTGTGCTCTTGTGGCCAAGAAGGCCAAAGGTATCCTGGGGTGCATTAGGAAGAGCTTTGCCAGAAGGATGACGGAGGTGATCCTGCCCCTCTACTCAGTCCTGGTGAGGCACATCTGGAGTGCTGTCTCCATTTTGTGGCTCCCTGGTACAAGAAAGACAAGGAATGAGGAGAGGATCCAGTGGAGGGTTATTTTAGAGGATTGGAGTATCTCTGTTGTGAGAGATCTGGGCCTGTTTAGCCTGAAGAGATGACTGAGGGGGGGATCTTATCAATGCATACAAATATCTTAAGGGCAAGGCTTGAAAAGACGGGGCCAGGTTCTTTTCAGTGGTACCATGACAGGACAAGGGGCAAGGGGTGAAACTGAAACACAGGAAGTTCCATCTGAATATGAGGAAAAATTTCTTTACTTTGAGGGTGACAGAGCAGTGGAACAGACTGCCCAGAGAGGTTATGGAGTCTCTTTCTCTGGAGACATATAAACCAACTCCTGGTCACAATTGTGTTCAGCCTGCTCTAGGTAAACCTGCTTTAGCAGGGAGTTGGACCAGATGAACTCCAGAGGTCCCTTCAGCCCCAACCAGGGCTTGAAGTATTCTGAGATACAGGAGAGCCAGTACCCGACCCTACTTGAAACCACAGGGCAAGAACTTCAAATGCAATGATAACAAGTGAAAAGGGAAAAGAAGAAGAAAAGAGCAGCACCTTACCTCACCCTTTTTTATCTTCCCTACTCAATAATTTTCTCCATGTTAATTTTTCCACTACATCTGCAAAGCCAACAGAATATCTCCAAGGCAAGGTTCACACCTGCCATCACCATGATTCTCCCTTTTACTAGCTCCCATTAAATCTCAGGTTAGGCACAAGGGGAAGAGGAAATCAGAACCGTCAGTAACTGTTTCTGGGCTGTTTCCTTATCAGAGATGTAAATTTCATCATATGAGCCTACATGTAATATTTTTTATTAATTTTCAATGTTATAGTAATTAGGTTTAAAACAGCAAGCTGGGACACTCAGTGCTGTTATCCAATGCGATGTCTCAGCAATGTAATTCTAACAAAAGGCAAAGCGAGAGGTATTGTGAGTCATTTTAAGTTGTCCTTGAATAGGAGAGGAAATAAACCACAGATTTTTTTTGTCTTGCCTTTTTTGTAGTAAACAGCAGAGCAAATGTTCTTCTAACCTAAATGGGAATATAAAACGAGTGCTGTATCATAGCAACAGCCAAAGGTTTGTCTCAATATTTGAATGATTATGAACATCCTTGTTAAGTGTGTAGTATACTGCTATGTCATAAGGAAAACCTAGTAAATTACTGCTATAAAAGTGAGCTGTTGAAGCTGAGTATCTTAGATTCCTTAATGATGGTATTTATTTAGCTCTGCAAGAGTGAATTCTTATTCCCAGGCATCCTTTTTAATGACAAGACAGATCATAAGAAGACAAATAATAAGTCCTGATATACTGGGAGTAAAAACTCTCAGATGTATTTTGAAATCATGCTTCACAGTTTTCAAATCAATGTACAAAGTAACCTTTTTCAGGAATAAGTTTTCATGTCTGCTGTTCAAACTGGGTGAATTGTTAACATGCTGTAATGGGGAAAGCTTGTTTTATTGAAGTTTGTGGCAAAAATAGCATTTTTTTAGTGTTTCATCTGCATTTGTGCAGAGCAGGGGTTCTGTGGTAGGTTGGATTTTGTTTTTTGGATGATTTTTTGCATCAGGTTACTTAAGTCTATTTTGTCCAGTTCTTAAATATTGTGTGTTGTAACCAAGCAACGCAACTAATGTTTTGAAAATCACCTAACTAGGCACTTACACCAGGGCTGCATTCACAGAAAAATGTGCTGTTACAAAATGTGCCTTGCAAAGACACTGCTGGCCAGGGAAATCATTCCCTAGCACCATGGGATGAGAGCACCATGCACACCAGGAGAGGTATTTCTGTGCTGATGTGTCTGTGTGTGCATGTGTGTACAGAATCAGGGCTTTTGAGAGGGAAGCATAAAACCTCATCAAGTCAGATAAAGAGCTACTACAGCTGGTCTATAAGACACACGGGGGAAAGACATCTTAAAAAAGACAGTACTGTGACCCTGGGTTGCGTGAAGTACTTGCATTAATCTAGGATCCAGAATAAGGAACCTAACTGGACAGCAGGCTTCATTTGTGTACTGACAATCCCTGTCACAAGTTAGTTGTTTTATTCAAGGTAAAAAATATTCAGCAGGAAGAATTGAGAGTATTCCCTCTTTCCAGGACAACCTTCTCACTGCCTGAAAAATGGAAATGGTTATGAGGGACACGGAGAGTGCTGCTGAAATCACCTAACATGGCTCATTACCCTCCAGGTATATTTTAAAAAACAGGAATGATTTTTGAGATGTGCCTTTAGTCTGTAGGAACCAGTAAATATTTCCCAGTGATGAATCCTGACTGGAAACAGCCACTTGTTCCAGCTGTGACCACACCTCTGCTTGTTCAACTCGAAGAACTGCCAAACAAGGGTATTGTTCTTCAGTGGGAAGTGTGGAAGAAGAAGAAGCACCCTCATTCTTTAGCAACCTAACCAATTTTTCCCTAAGACTTCATGACAAGTGGTACTCTGACTAGTTAGGGCTTGGCAGCACCCCCATGGTTAGCCCATGAACACCAGCGTAGGAAGGAAACATCATCGCACTTTGGCGCAGCGTGCCAGTCTCTAAATTCTCATCTATGAATGTGTCTGTTTTGTGAAATACTGATTGCTGGCTTTGGGGATTTATTGGCCTTGGCATGAACGGGCTGCTCAGGGTTGGCTTTCTCTGTGGCAAAACATTTTGGGCTAAATCTGTCCCATGTAGAGCATGCGGAATAGGCACTGCTCAGGCAGCATGGACAGCGGGGGTCCATGGGTGTGCAGTAGGACTTCAATAGAACTTTGGTCCTTCTGTCTTTTTAAAATATAGTACTGGGGCTCCTAAAGTGCTTTGAAAATTGTATAACTTCCCCTAAGAAAGGAAAGACTTTAAATAAGGCTCCAGATTTCTGATTTTTTTTTTTTGAGCTACATTATTTTGATCTGATTCTAAACTAAAACATATTGATTTTGCTAATGATGTGGGCCAAAGTCATCTACTATGCTCCTTTATAGAAGCTCTGACAAATACAGAGAAAATGTAGGGAAAGATAATAGAAAGGCTAAATAGGATATGCATGGCATATCTTAATTTTACTACAAGCTGGGCTAATTAACACTAATTCCTTTTAATGAAAGGATGATAAATAAAGTGATATTCAAGCTCTTGTCTCTTATCCTTTCCTTGCTTCAATGCTGGTATTACTCTATTGTCTTTCTCCCCTAATTTCCATAAGTGTAAGAGAAGAATCTGGCCCTTTCATTTTAAGGAAGAAATCCTTGAAATCAGAACTCTGCTCTGGCACTGAAAACCAGTGTAGAATACGAAAGACAACAACTTCCCTGAGCTGGCTTCTGGAGGTACCTGAAGGTGTCATTCCCCTTGGAAACAGCTTGTCTGCACTGCAACATTACTTCTTTTGGAAAAATGGGCATGTTCATTTTTCCTGAACATGAAAATTTGACATGTTTGTGTCAAGTTTCTTCTTCCTGTAACCATCCTCTCCCCTCCAATTGCTATTGTAGAGGTAGACTTTTCTTTAAATTAAAATGAGACTTTCAGAGTGCCCTTCTATTGTATAGTAGCAATGGATTATGGCCTGTAGTCCTTTGTTGTTGAAACACATGCTTTCAGCTGAGAAGATGCATTTTTCTTATCCTTGGTCACTCTTCCCAGCCACTTTGAAATCTAAGAAATGATGCAGCAGATGCTGAGCTGAAAACTAGAAGACATATATAATTTAAGTGTCAGCCGCCTGGTATTTATTGTTCTTTTAGTTCACTATGATAGAAGACTGCAGCTGTGCAAATTAAAATAGAAATCTTAAAAAGATCACAATTTTTATTTCTTTTTTTTCCCAGCTATTTAAAAAAAAAATCAAAACTATATATTCTTTGTCAATTAAAATCAATATATATTTTACTATACCTTTTTACGTGTTAATTTTGTTGTTGCCAGGGGCAACTACAGAAGAAATAAACACAAATAGCCAGTGCGTTCCATGCTTCTTTTCTATTTGTTACTGTGTCATGGGCAAAACAATTGGGAGGATAAACTCATCATCATAATTTTGCTCTGTTAAATTGGCCAATTTCTGGTTCTATTCACAACAGCCTCAACAGATTCCAGGGAGACAAAAGGGCTGGGCTACATTCTACCTTGTCTCCACACGGGAATTTTGGAATGAGGTGGGGTTTTGTAGTTGATGACATCAACTATATACCAACACAATAATCACCTGTATTGTTTAGCCATTAGCTATTGCTTAGGAATGTTTTAAAAATTAAAATACTGGACACCATTGCTATGAGGGTTTTCTTGGAACTCACCCTTCTGTATAAGGAGTCAAACATAAAGGAGTCAAAATAAATAATTTGGCTGTGCTACAGCTAAACAGTCTGTATGTTGTCTAAGGGAAGCTTCCTATATTGTTATGTACTTTGGTGATTGCATTTCTTTCAATCTGTTCTCCTAAAACTGTTACAATCACTACCCCATTTGGTTTCAGTGTCACAACTCAGTGTTACAGCTCGAGAGAGACAGTCCAAGAAATGATGGTTTACAAAGCTGAAAATTCATTTGAATGTTCACCAAAAATTACTTTGTAGCCTTTTCACTTGCTGCTTTCCTGTTTCAGATTCTGTTTTAGGGTACAATCCAACCTGAATGCATTAAGGACAGACTATTTTCCCCACTCAATTCACCTTTTCAAATTTTGAGCACAGACTCCACTCCAGAAATGAGCAGCCCAACAGTATTTTTTACTAATCTAAGAAAAGGCAATGCCTGAAGCAGCTGCAAAGATCAATGAGGGAGCTTTGGAGAGATAACTAACATAAAAATTTCAACTATGGAAAGGAATGAAGCTATTGAAGAGGGAAAAACTCAGACTAAGGAACCAGAGACCTCTAAAACAAAGGTTCAGCTCCAATTCCATTGAAAATACATTAAAGTAATCATGATTTTTCTGTAGGCTACAAAGAAAGCTTAGGTTTCAGTCTGCTACTTTGTAGATAAAAGTCACTCCTCCATATATAAATAATCAAATATCTTAAGAAAGGTGAATATTTTGCAATATTTTGGCATTCTCCCTCCTCCATGTGTAGATTGATTTTTCCCACCTTTTTTTGACCCATCACCTGATAGTGTCTCGTTTTATCCATTGGATGGATAAGAGATAATACTGCTGTGATGGTTAATCACTTGCAGTCAAGGATAAAAATATTACAGTGGAGCTGGATGAGTTAAATTTAATGGGTGTGTAACTGACAGGCATGTACAGGACAAGCACTTTTATTACGAACTTCTCAGTGCCACTCAGTTCACAGTGTGCTCCACAAATATTGGCAAGGAAATATGTCATGTGCCAGGGAATGAGTAATAGAGATTTGTGTGAAATATGGATGCCAGAGAATGTCTAATTATAGCTCATGAAAGACAAAACAATAACCAATAACAAACCCCAACAGACTCATTCCCTCAAACCAAAAGTGGATTAATGATTTTTGCAGACAACTGACAATACTAATAGTCACCGCAATTCCTATGTGGTCAAGAACCCATGGGTAAAGAAGTGGCCTAAATCTGTGGAAAAGAGGTTCTTGTCATGACAGAATGCAGGATGAAATCATCTTTACTTGTGCAAAAGGCATTCCAGCATCTTAAATATAAAACTGTGTGTTAAGCTATGTTGGAATCCGGGAAGGAGCAGCTTTTCCCCAACTAAAAAAAAAAAATCTGACTTGTACTTCCAACGTTCAAAATAAGGCAGCAGATGGAGTTGCTAGGAGACAGAAGGCAAAGAACAAGAGCCTGAATGTGCTCTAGTGTCTCTACACAATAGCAAAGAGTATATGAAATGAGCTGGAGCTTTAGATCTCACCATCAGCTAGGACTGTTACAAGTGATGAAATGCAGTCGTTGCACTAACCAGGTAAATGTTAAATCTGAACAATTTTAATAAGAGGATCTATGAGAATTATATTATGTGATATTTAATGCTGCTCTGCAGGCAATCCTTGTAACCACCGAATTACAGTATAATTCAGGTAGGAGGGACCTTGGGAGATCTAGCTCAACCTCCTGCTTAAATCATGACCAGCTCTGAGGTCAGACCAGGATGCTCAGGGATTTATCCAGTCATCTCTTCCATGAATGGAGATGGCATAACCCCTCTGCACAACCTGCTCCTCCTGACAGCACTCATGGGAGGAAAGGCTTTCCTCATATCCTCTCTGAACCACTCTGGTATTAATTTGTGCCTGCTGCCTCTCAGCCTCACACCTCTCACCATGGCTCCCTCTCTTTACCGACAACCCTGCAGATACTGGCAGCTTCTGTCATGTCCCTCCAGAGACATCTCTTCTCCTCACTGAACAAGCCCCAATCCCACAGACTCTCTTCATGGGACAAATGGCCCAGTCACAATCATCCTGGCTGCCTCTGCTGAACTTATCCCTGTTTTACTGCTGCTTCCTGTGATGCCATGAAGATTTTTTGCCTTTTCTTCTATAACCCTGTTATACCTTTTTACAACTTCTGTATTCCTAGTGCTTTTTCCCTACATTCTTGGACTTGTTTGTCAAGCTGAGAGACTAAACATTTTAGAAGCTTCGTAGCTAGGGATCAGTGTGCCCCAGACACCAAGGTCCTCTCCAGAACACATTCTGTAAACTAAGATAGAACCATCCAGGGGAAGGCTCCCTGGGGAGGGGGGCTCACTTGAGCCTCTAATTGGGGAATCTTTGATAGATATGCTAATTAGTAAAACCTGTAAGGTTATAACCGATGTTGGGGGGGGGACACACAGAGATAGACTCGGCGGGGTGCATCTCGATGCATATGACCTGGACGTGTACACCTAAGGATCCTTAAAATAAATACCAAGGTAAAATCCCTTGTCCCCTTCTAACCATGTATGACTCTTGATTTTAAGACCAGGAAAAGGCATCACCTCTACTGAAGGCCTGAAACAGGACACTATTATTCATGTGACCTAAGAAGTGCTGGCTCTTCTCTTGTTAATACAATTTCGGATGATGTCAGCCATCTTTGGCATCTTTTGCCAAGGTGCACCACTGGCTTGTGTGTGACTCATGCCTAATTTTGAACCCACCAATACAGGAGGTCAGCAATAGCCTTCTGCCACTCCAAGGATTTTTGTTGACTAGACAATATAGGTGCAAGGTAATAGTGCAAGGTAGAAAGAGTAATAGGGTCATGTGCAGTGTTGAAGAAATGTGAAGTGAAAGTAAGGGCTGGCTGAGAAGTTGTCTCGGGAAAGATGAAATGGATGAGGAATGAAAGAAGTGTCAGTAGACTTTGATTGTAGGACACTTCAAGCAAGAAAGATTTAGTAATAAATAATTTTCTTGTAGAAGAATCCCAGGCAGTTTGACCACCACTGGATAAGAAACCGTCATGAAATGGGCTTTGTAAAATAGATTAGAGAACGAGTTTAGAACAAAGATATTAAAATATCCATTGAATGCTTGAGTTCTTCATCTACTTCTTTATGATAATTATAATAATTGTTGAAAAAAAAGAAAAAAATCTATCCAGTTATAGAAAAATACTTATATTTAATAATATAAGAAGAAAAGAGTTTATCAATTATAGTATTATGAGGTCATCAGATTTTGAGACAGATGTCTGTAGAACAAAGAAATATGGTGAGCAATACCTAAGTCAGTACTTAATTGGTTCTATGAGTGGAGAAAAATTGCTAAAGAAAAATGTTTGCTGGAAAAAAACACTGGGTAAAAGGAATAAAGTAGTATAGTTCTATGTGAATTTCAATAAACTACTTGAATAACTATCATTTATTGCTTTAAATATTTATTCCAAAAACAATTTGCAATGAATTGTCACTTAACTTGGAAAATAACTCATGAAACTACAAAGACCGCCACTTTTGAGCAATTTATTGAATGTAGATGTCTACTAGTCCTCCATAGAGTTCAGAGTTATCATCTAATCATAGTTGTTAACAATCAAAAAAATTTCCCAAACCTTAAACTATATGTTTGTGTTCTTATGCAATAGGGTGTTGCACATAATCACAGAGCTGACATAAAGAAGGGCAAAAACCCCACCCTAATTAAAAATAAAAGCAGATAAAAATAACAGAATTGTTTACAGATCCTAAAAAATGCAGGTAATAAGGCATTTGGACAGAACCACAAGAAGGACAGAAAATAGAAACAGGCACTGGGGTGAAAGTACACAATGAATCAGGGAGGAGTCACCAAACAAGAAAAAGTTGGCTGTACATGCAGGAGTCTGTACAGAGCATGAAGCCCTGGGGCAATGCTGGTTAACCAAACCTGATCTACAGCATTCAGCACAGGCTCTATCAGTGGTTAAAATAAAAGAAACAGACAACACCTCCCACAAAAAATAGGCAAGTAAGTAAAGTAAGTAGGGCATTCAGTGCATGATTGGCTGATACTAATTCTCAAGCTGAGACTTAGCAGGAAATGAGCTTCAAATAAGCTTCAGTAGTTGGCATAATCAGACTTTTATCAGTTGCAACTTCTCTGGGTTTGGCTTGCACACAACCGCTGTCTGAAAGGATCCAACAGGGAAAGGATGATTGTATCTGTTCTGGTCCCACCACCTGCTCTAAGGATGGATTCCCACTTCTCCAGTCAGCGAATTGTGTTCTACAACTTGATGCATGCCCCCTCGAGCAGCCTGGCCCTATCTATAGCACTTGGATATCACAGATGCAGCAATTATCCCTTGCAGCCACTTACTCCCAGGCATCTTAAACACTGGTGTATTTGTGCAGGATGCCAAGGGTGTGTTTGCATAAGGAGTTATGTATTATGACAGCTCGCTGCCTGCTAGGAAGGAGTTTGAAGGCTGAGCCAGGTGTAGGTGATGGGAACTGGCTTGCTTCTGCCCATAATGCTTATTGGAGCAGGCCATGAGATGGTTTTATCATTGAGTCAGTTCCAGGTTTTAGCTGGGTGGATACTAAGTCGCTCCATGAAGGATCCAGCATGTGCACGTGGGCAATAGGAGCAGGCCCAACTGACAGCTCAGATGTACCCAGAACTCATATTTGCCAGGTACTTTAACTCAGTCTTACCACCTGGCAACCCTTCAGAGTGAAAACAGGCACATCTCATCAAGGAAAACAAATGTTCACAGTCTTCACTGCAGTATGGAAACCTTCTTTCTCCTAATTTTCAAGTCTCCTCATCTCATCCAGAGTACTATAAATATTTACAAGGTTTTCCCATGTGCCTACAGAATGTAAATACCGAACTCGCAGAGAAATAATTTAACAAGATTCAGACCCAGGACATGCCTTTTTAATATCAGTATAAAAATAGCTGATAATATTCCCAATCTTACTATCCAGGGACATTATACCTGTGGCAAAATTTCTAGGATGAAATTATATAAGAAAAAACATGAACTGAGTGGTGAGACCACTCTGCAGTGTCAGTGTGCTTTGTGGACAGAACAAGCTCCCTGAGTGCTCAACACTCAGGTTGAAGGTTCACCAAGTTAGATCTGAGGGGAAGAACAAGGCTCTGCACCTTCTTTGTGTCTTGGCTGAAGGAAAGGAAGGAGGGAGCAGAATGCAAAGGATGGACTAAAACTTCCCTCAGTGCACTGCGGTTCAAGAGTTCCTTGATGCCTTTGCAGCTGTGCAAAGGTGGTGTAGGTTTTCCATTACTCTCCTGAGGGTAACAGTGGTTCTCTGCAGTGAGCTGGCATTTAAAGCCAGACTGACTGGCACTTCATGGTATGGCACCACCAAGCCAAGTACAGCATCTGAATTGGCACAGTGTGTGCTCTGTGAGACTTTCTGTGCCTTGCTTCTTTTTACAAAGCCTTTTTCTACTTGTGATGCACTGCTAAAAGTCTCTTCCTGAAGACAGTTCTTTTCCTTCAGAGTGGGACACTCTTCATTTTAAAGGTTGAAATCATAACATGGAGTTGTTCTGTTTGCTTTTTTTTTAATAATTTCAGCACATGCACATGCATTAAAAAACTAAGACTCAGATCACTATGCTGAGGGAGAGCTCAACCCCACCTTCTCAACATCCTGGATAAATCCTTTCTCTACCAGGCTACTTCGGGTTCAAATGCTCCTTGCTTCTGTTTCTGGAGCCGTGCCACTATACGATGCTGCCAGTTGTTCGTTTCTCTGTGTGACTCGTAGCCTCATGGTTAGATTACCTTTTCAGAGAAGGCAGATGTGGATTCGAGCCTCCATCAGGTTCAGGAGAAAAGGAGGAATACATCCCAGGTCCTGGTGAGTGTCCTATTATTTGTATAATTTGACACAGAGTGGGTAACACCTTCATCATGTTTGCCTTTGGAAGTACATAAAAAAAATTACAAAGTTCATTTGCTGTTTTTATGGAACCTCACTTTATTGCAGTTTGTCTTATTTTTAGATCAAGTACTGAATTGGGGTCTTTGTGGAGGTGAAGCAGATGGAAGGAATCAGGTTGGTGTGATGCTTGGGATATGTATGGGAAGTCAATCCTCATAAAGCAAATTAAAACCAAACAAGGTGATTGGTGAGTCTATGTGATTTTGGGGGTAGGGAGCATAAAGCAGACTTGCTCTTGCAGCATTGGATACAGAGCCACAAATTTGTTCCCAATACTGCTTCCAGCCCGGGCCCTCTTAGGTAGAAAGAAAACGGATCAGTTCTGAAGGATGTCTCTGTTCGCCTTTCATTTCATATGCACATCTCTGGTGTGTCTGTGGCACTTGGCACACTGTAGTCTTTCATCATTCCACAACTTGGCTTCCTGTGGTGTGAAATCATTAGCTGACAAACTTGCCAGGATTAGCTCTGCTCTGCGATGCAGTGGGGAGACGTCCCTGTAGAGTTGAGTTCAAAAGCAGTGCTGCCACCTAGACAGCAGATGCCATGTCAAGCGGCACTGGCAAACTAGGATATGGACTTTTCTCTCCTCTGACCATCTTAGCACAACACTCAAGATATCTCTATTATATTGTCCATTTCTTGTGATCTTGCTGGAAACAAAATCTACATTCCTTAAATTTGTGTATTGTATATGTTGTTGTCATGAGTTGTTATATGGGTGTGGCAGTTTAATGAAGATGTGGTGAGGAGGTAATGGGTGAAACAACTATTTCATAAGGCAGTAAGAAATGCTGTAAGATGATCTTCTGTCTTTCATTGGAATCTAGTGTGTTATTTATCAGTGAAAATACCATTGCAGAACAGGTTCATACAGGAAATGAAACTTCAGTGAAAGTAGATGTCAGATAAAATCAACATTCAATTTAGCTCACTCTGTGTAAAAGGAAAATATCCACAGGCTCAGGGACATGCAAAATCTTTTCTGGTTTGGGGCTTAAATTAACACCTAACTGAAATGGCTGTCAATATGCTTTAGTGATTCAGTGTACCAAAACTAAATTTATCTTCTAATTAAATGAAATAGTCAAAACCTAGCATTTAACTTGTCTTAATGAATTCCTAAAGAAGGGGCAGTGTTTAATAGCCTCTTCTGACTTAGTTGTGGTAAGAATGATAAAGGAAAGGAATTTAAAACTAGTGACTCTAAATGAGGGTTTTTTTTCATTTATAAGTGCAATTGAAGTAATCCTTATTTGTTTCAAAGTAATTTTGAAGGTGATGGAAACAGGTTTTTAACCATGCCAATTGGATAATCTCAAAAAGGGGTAATGATATAAAATTACCACTCCCTCCTCCAACACAAAGCAATTATTAAAATTTGTTAGCCTGACTGCTTGGGATTTCATGTGACTTCTTACTGCAGAGGCAGTGAACCTTACCAGCAAATTCCAATTAATAAAGAGGGCTTATTTTTGCTGCTGTACTTGATGGTCAGCTTTGTCTAAAGATAGAAAATCCATTTGAAAAGATTATAAAGCATGGTGGTTCAGTAGATGTGCACTTGCTCCTTTCCACTGAGCTTGATTAGCCTTTTATACCTCACAATAGTTTGTCTAAAAAAATTGGCAAATTTGAGGGAGTTTAGCATTTTGCATTTACAACAAAAGCCCTTGATATGGAAAGCCCATCTTGATTTGCTGTAATGCCAATAGCTCCCAAAGCCATGAAATATAGTTGACCAAGATACAAAGGAACACAAAAATTCTTGAAAATATTGAACACACCTGCAAACACTGAGGAATAATAAAAAAAAAAACCATTGGACATTTAATGTCAAAAATGTGCTGGGAGGAGCCTATTTCTCCCCTCTTCTCTGAACAGCACATCCATTCATTCCATCTGCTTTCCTCCCTACTCAAATCAACATTATTGCCCTACAGGATATAAGCTGTTTTTTCACCTCTCTAGGTCTCTTGGCCATTCCACAAGTGATACTAGTGTTAGGAGTCATACTGATTTCATCCCAGTCCTAGTAGTAAACACCACAGCTTTTGTCTCATCAACATATGGAATACAAAGGGTTTCCCTGTGCTTACATATTCAGCATTGCCAGGATCCATGCTTCAATCGTCTCTGGCCAGCTGGCATGGACTAGTCTTGTTCTTACGACTGAAGGCTCATAAACAAGCTTGCTACACCCCAGCTATTTATTGGGAAATAGTGCATGGCTTTTTTAAACTCTGGGCCTATGTTTAGGATTTGTTTGGGAACTGGTCAGGGCCTGAACCATACCAGGGATTGTTTCACTTCTTTAACAAGAGAAGGCAAAATCACAATGTCAGCATCGGTCAGCCAACAGAGACATAACCAGGTGGACATTTTAAGATCTTCCTGGATCTCTTTCTGGATCCACAGTCTCCTCTGGAGCTGGTGGGGCACCTACTTGTGGGGAATCTTAATTTCTCTCCTCCCAGCACAGGCAGTGGCAGTACAAGTGCAGAGGGGACCCCTCAAAAAATACTTCTTCAGTATCCTTGTCCTGTCTGTGAAAAAGGGAGCCTGGCTTTTGTTGTACAGGTACAGTGTTGCTTCTTTTGTACAGACAGTGGCTTTATTGTCTGTCCCTTTTGGGAAATCAAAAATTTCCCAGGGGTCAGAGACTGAAAATTTTTATTCAGCAGGGAAAACAGCACAGCAGAGGGGTTAAATTTTAGAAGATTCATTTCAACTAACACCTTTGAAAATCTGGCAAAATCGTATGTGTTTTCTAGTAAAAGATACTATTTCCTTTATTTCAGAAAGAGCAGGTTAACAGCCTGATATTTCCAACCCAATGCAAAGAGACCCTTAAGAGAGCTGAGGTGGCACTTTACTTAAGTCCCACGCAAATCTGACTCTCTGAGATTTATTTCTGTCAACTGACAGCCACAAACTCCAAATCGTGAAACTGAAGTGTAAAAAAAAATCTCTTTCCTGTATTGCAGAATAGATTGCATAATATTAAGCTTTCAAGATTTCTATTCCTAATTTTATTGTAGCCTTTTTTTTTTTTTAAGTTTTTGTCACACAGCAAGAAGGGCAGAGTTGCCACATCCTTGCATCTTGTGATGAGGTATGTAGGTCAGCTGAGTCCTAGTGTGAAAAAGAAAACAAAGCATTTCTAGTTTATGCCAAACACTTCTCCTAATTGTAGTACATTTAATTCATCATGGGCCTGTCAGATTTCAGGCAATAGAATAAACGGGCTTTCAGAGATGCTGATGGCTCCAAGTGCGACCCTTTTTTTATTGAAACAGTTTTTAGTTCTGTTTGTTTGTTACAGAGTATTTTCCTCAGTGTTGTTTTTATGCTGAACTGAGACTTGGCTATGTTCTCCTTTGGAATGTTACACTGTCATGTAAGGTCAAAAGGGAAAATGCCAGTCGGTGTTTCCCAGTGATTGTACACATGTAACATTATGTCCTTTCACTGAACTCAGTTTTTATTTCTGAGAAATAACTGTTATTTTAGCTTGCACCACCGCAGATATTATTAGTCATAAACATATGCAGCTGCTTATGTCTTATGCTCCATAGTCAAAGAAAAATACCTATTAACCTTGTCATAAAATATTATCAATTCTAACTTTTCAGAACCAATCTTCCTTCCTTCCTTCCTTCCTTCCTTCCTGCCTTCCTTCCTGCCTTCCTGCCTTCCTCCCTGCCTGCCTGCCTTTCTTCCTGCCTTCCTCCCTCCCTTCCTCCTCTCATATCGGATTTTTTCTGGGGGGATGGGCAGATAGGGAGGAGTGTAATAGCAAGGCCTAGACCTTGGACAAAGCTTTGGCAGTGACTGCCTGTATAACTGGTTCAAGTAGAGCTCTCTCATGCCTTTTGCTTCTAAAATAGAGATGAAAAATTTTACTTTTATCTGTAAATTCTTTAAGGAGTATCTGTATACAAATCTATTATTGCCTCTGCTAGAATGCCTCCAAGTAGTGTTTAGAAGCTTTTAGAAGAGAGGATTGGATCAATTCATTCTTTGACTTATTTTGAATCTCAGCCTTTTGAATGACAGAAATGCAATGCCCATTACCTTGGAGATGGACACATCTGCAAATCTGTTAAGTAACAGAGTACTGCTTGCACAAGCTGTAATTTAAAGGTTGAAAAACCTTGCATCATCCCTGAAATATAAAACCACAGATACTCAGTTTTCCAACACTGCATTTTACAAAGATCTGAGCCAACTCCTTAAGCAAGCCCTTATGTAGTCCTGCTCAGTCCTTTTGAAGGGAAACTCAGTGTATCTTCTTTATTTCAGTATTAATTTGTCTGAATAGAGACAAATTAAAAACTAAGAATATATCTCTCTTGTTCTGTTTGATTACTGGAATGTCAGTAGGAAAGGAATCTTCTTCATTACAAAATAATCTCCCTTTCACACATGACCTAGTCTGAGCACATTTTTAACCACTTTGCACTTTCCTGGTGCTATATTGCCATAGGTCTCTAGCTGCAACAGCCTGTTGGTTTATATCAGAGGTGAGATGTCATAGGACTCTAACTCCCTATGATAATTGTGAGGGTTTTAATTCTTTCTGAAATGTCCTTTAAATCCTATTAGAGAGGGAGGTCCAGCTACAAAATCGAATCACACATCTCAATTCTTGACAAATGATCTTGGCGTGATTACTCTTGGCATTCATTTACTGTAGGAATGTCATTAACCACAAATACAGGAGGCTTATTTTTTTTATTATGTTAAGGTACTATGTTTATACCAAGCAAACCCACCAGTGAGTTTCAGTGAAGCGCAATGCACTCGGGATGGGCAGGTATGGCCCAGTAAATAGCCCTGTATACACGCCAGCTCTGGTCCTACAAGCAATAGGTCTGTGTTAGCATGGCAATGGCCCAGGGTAAGTACTGCTACCTCTGAGGAAGGGCTAATTCCCCTAAGTGTAGTGCTACATTGACACTGCATTATATTGCAATTAGTCTAAACCAAGCTGAAATACATTTACACAGTGATGCATTTCAGATACATGCACACCCAGATACATGCAGTAGATAGAAACTGCTCATCTCCAAAAGTGTAGTTACACTACAGTGTTGGTGAGCCTTGTGTTTATCCCAGGTTCCAACACCTTGTATTGCAGACAGACTTGTCTGATGTGGAGTAGAGTGGTTCTTGCTGGGGGTGGGGGATATAACTGAGAACTGCTTTGCACTGGAGTACACATTATATAAAATGGATATAGTCCTGTCTATACCCCAGCCCTGCAATACAGGAGCCTTCATGCTTTGGCTGGGGTAAGGAAGACAGATAAACCATGTCCACCCCACATTATAAAAACACTATCCTTTGTTTGAAAGATTCCTGGATCAAACACCCATTTCTGCATGATGTGGCCATTTCAATTTTCCCTCCTTTGCTAAAAATAATCAATTTTTTATTTAGGTACCAGTGCGAGGTGGGTGGTTAGAAATATCTTGATTATTGAACAACTTGCAAATGGAATACAAATAACTTTCATTGATTTGGATGGCAAAAGCTAGGCCTCTGACTTCCGAAATTTAGCTTAAAACTGGAAATCAGCTCCCTTGTTGCTACATTTTGCAGTGAAGTCATAATTGTGCGTTTGACATTAGTCTGTTGCCATGGATAGTAGGAATCAGGGTAGGATGTGATGACATTAAAAGGTCACTTCAATCTCTAATAGCTGTGGTTCTGGAAATGACTAATGGCATTGTGCAGCTACAAATGTAGAGCTGGAGCAACATGATGAACTGTAACTGACTTGTATAAGCATAAATACCTCTGAGACTTAGAAGAAAGGATGACAGAACCCTATTAAAAAGCGAATGGACTTTTTTATTTTGTTCCTTTCTGAGAGAGATTGCATACCTGGTCATTGGAGAGCGTCATTTCATTGGTACAAAAATGTAACAGCAAAATGGGTGTATCAATAAATGTTATTTCTGGTATAAATCTATGATTGTATTTAAACAATTAACTCTAGGTAATTATTTACAGGGGATTTACTTGGACTTGGATTCTCAGCTGATCACAGGAAATAAGGGAAAATGTTTATTTTCAGAAGGAGATATTTGAAGTGTCTAACTGAAACCACGGAGTTCCTGCTTGATTTGGAACAGTTGGGCTTGATCTGGCAGAAGAACATGACCGAGTAATTCTGAATTGTTAACACAGTCCTGGCGGTTATGTCAGAAAATCTTTAGGGGAGGGGAAGGAGATGGAGCACAGATTTCTACTACAGCAAAAACTATTAAAACCAAAAGAAACAGAATATGAAAATCCTAAAGGCTATTTTGTAGAACTTCTGTGATGCTCTAATATAAACTTTTTATTTACTCATGCAGTTCATCAGGAAATAAAAAAAAAATTATTTAAAAAAACCCCCAAATACAAAGTCTTCCCACCATCCCTCTCCCTTATGTTTTATATTTTCTTCTACTTCCTTTCCCTTCCCTTCTCTTCCCTTTCTCCCTCCTTTGCTTCCTCCCTTCTTTCCTTTCTTCCCTAAATTTTAAAAGTGAGGGCATTCTAGATCTGTCTTTCTATTAAGCTGGCTGTTTCAGCACTTAGTTGTGTAACCATTTTCTATCTGTGATGTGTTTATTAACTATCCAGTGTTGCCACATGTTTCATTGCACATTTTGCATTCCTGAGAACTGTTTGTAGATGGTTTCCTGTGTTTGCAAATCTGGGCAGTCCAGCACAAGCTGCCATTCACTGCTGCTGAGAAAATGTGGTATCTCCTGGCCATTTGCAGAGGCAGTTGCTCTTTGCCTGCAGCAGGAGAATAACCAAAGGAAGTAAATCCTTTCTTTAATCTCAAGTGCAGAGGTAACTTTTCTCCAATAAAAAGTTTCCTTCTGAGGGTGCAGAACTGCACCACTGGAGCATCTGTCTTGTGTCTTGGCACATGCTAGACATGATCAAAGCAGCAGCTTTTGTTTAAAGAAATAGAAAAGTAGGGTTGCAGAACATCCAGAGATGGGTATATCACCACAAAGCAAGGAAGAATTGCAAGAGCCAAACTATATTAAATGGGCTTTTTTTGGCAGTTTGCTAGTGTGCAAAATAACAAGTTATATCAGGGGACACGGTTGTGGAACAGTTTAGTCAACAGATATTCTCCCCATTTTTCTCCTCCCACAAATTCCTTGTATAGATTTTGGGCATGTCGATTTTTTTTTTGGCATCCATTTTTCAGTTCTGTAGATAATCAGTCCAGACCTTAAAATAATGTTGCTATTTTCCATGACAATGAGAAGAAGCATTTTTTTACCAATATTTTTTGTTACTCGTGAGACAAATTTAAACTCTGCTATTAAATGACAATGAATAAACCTAGGCATCTGTTCATAAGAAAAAAACTCTCAAAATGAAGCAGATTTCATTCATACTAGTTCTACTTTTATGCAAACATAACATTGAATCAAGCAAAGCATTTCCATAGTATTTCTTTAAACCATTAATTAATTTTATATCATCAGTACAGAGAAGGCAGACATTCTTTCTCAATACACAAATAATCATTGAAATACATATTTTAGGCACCTGTTTTTTTTCTGGAACTTGAGCTCTCAAGTGTTGCATGTGAGTAATTATCAGTATCGGTGATCTCCACATGATTTTTTAATGCCTTGCTAAAAAGCGCTGATGTAACTGCCCAGAACCGTTTTCCTTTTTATACAGGGAGAAGAAAATCCCAAGCACTGTCATCATCAGCTGGCTTGTGTCCAGTAATTCCAATAATTTAAGTGATCAAGAACTGGGCATTAACTTCTCTTATATGTCAGGAGAGCAGGTAATAAAACACAACCAATCAGTCAAAGTGTAGCAGCTCTTTACTCTGTACTCGTGGGAGGAGAGGGTGAGATCACTGGCTCTGCGAAGCTGAAGTAAGTGACCAGCTGACTTCTTTGTTTGCTCGCCTGCGTGCTCTCCTCTGGCAAAGCAAGAGACAGGCACTGCTCCCCGCTACTTCAGGAATAAGGGGCTTTCCCATGGAGCCCCTCTGCACAATGAAGCTCAGAGATCTGGTGACAGTTTGTGTCTCCATAATTTCATTTTTTCTTACACCACACCTGAAGAAAGAAACAGGTTAATTAATGAGAAGAGTGATGCACAGCTTTAATTCTCATTGTTATGACTCTGAGCAAGGCCCCACGAGAACACTGAAGTAATTATGTTACATTTCCTTCTGGTTTAGCTACCAGGCCTGGATTTGTTCATAGAAGATTTTACAAGAATTTTTTTGCCGTCTTTAAGACTGGCATTCACCCTTTATGTCTTGGAATAGTTTAGAATGTGTCATTTCAATTCTGAAGAACAGATTCAGGCATTTATTGCTAAGAGACCTCTTATGAAAGAAACGATCGTACCTCCTGGGAGTTTTAAAATTTTTTCTCTTCAAGTTTAATGTGTCCATACTGCATTGTAATGGGCTACTTGATTTTGTGATTTCTTATTCAGGACCCAAAGCAGTCTATTTCAATTTATACATAATATGCATCTTTATAATTTGAGTTCAGTCTTCTTTAGAGCCATAGAAGGCACAGTACAGTAGGTTAACACAAAATGCGATGAACTGAATTCTTAAAATACAAGCCACACTTCTATATATTGTGTGTAATAAGACAGGATTTCCTTTTTCTTGTGCCAAATACGCTCTCATTTAAAGCACAGCTATGAGAAGATGTGTTATCAGTCAAAATTCAGCTTGGTTTTGGATTGTTAATCTAAAAAGAATCAAAATGAATTAATCTAAATAAAACAATGAAAGAGGAGTTGTGTCTACTTGTAACTGGAAGTCTGTTGTGATTTCCTCAGTACTTTGAGGAAAACACCAGTCAAGGAGGATTCCTCAATTGCTCCCTTCATTTCAGATAGAAAGGAAAATATGTTAAAGTATGTCCAGATAGAAACTGCAGAGAGGGGCTTAATACACTGTGGTTACTCAGAATTAAGATTAAAATGCTGCTTGATAGCCCCTGGCTTTTTTTAGTAGCAATTATTCTGAGTGCATGATAATACTTGTAAGTGACTGTGTGTGCTTTAAGCTCTTCACTCCTTGATATGCTCTTGAACTTGTGCCATTTTGGAAGGGCACTAAATCAAAGGTTTTGATGTGGTGAGACAGGACTGACGTTATAAAATTAACATGTCCTGATTACTACCCAAGAAACACAGACTCCCAGACAGTGTACGCTTTTAGAGTTACACTCATCGTTAACCGACATTAAATACACGCTTGTCTTATTAAAATGCTATTAGGGCTGTGACTTAATGATTCACTGTGATTTTACGATAGCCTGTGCTAAATATTTTAAGAAATTTTTAGTTATTAACTAGTTCAGTAGAAAAGGATTGTATTGGCCTAATATATTATTGTATAAGCGGTGTTTTCAGTACTGTTCACTGAGTATTGTCAGATACTGGTCTATTTGGTTGTATAATATCACTATGGTTTATCATATCCAAGACTCATTAATAATAAAGTCATTCAGTCCATTAATCCATTTAAATAACCTAAGAGAAATTTGATGTAGAGACTGAATTAAACACAAGTATGGTCATGCACATGCACACCTGTGTATACAGAGCTCATAATGAATTACTTTCAGAACATTTTAGTTACAAAGATGGAGACCAGCATCCAAAAGCTAAGCAAGACATATAGATAAACTATTTTGCTTTAGGTAAGTCTTCAACTTCTAAAAGTGTCTTACAAGCAGCTCTGCATCTAAGATGCTTACATTTTAATCAAGTGCTGTCAAACTTTTTGATGACTAAGAGAGAGATTACACTATAGCTGTTTACTCAAAGAATCCAATGGCAAATAAATTTTACAGTGTTAAAGGATGATGGAAATGATCTGAGAACCATTTGAGAATTCTTTCATGCGCTGCCAGTTTGATGGCCTAATTTGAGTAATGAGCAAATTTTGCTATGCCTTGTATATGGATTCTGCAAATACCTGGGTTTCAGATTTAGCATCACTGCAAGAATCCAGGTTTCTATTATCTGTGATAAATGTATATTACACTGTCAGATAAATTATATTATCCACTTTATCTTAAAAAAATGCATTCTAATACAAACAAAATTCAGAGTGGTTATTGGCTTTTATAGGATGCCAGTGGCCTTTATAGAATGCCAGAGCAAAGATCAAAAGGTTCTTTTGTGATCCTAAAATATTATAGGAAAAAATGCACAGATTCATAAATGGATAAGTAGATGATATAAGTAGCCACTTATGGAGGAATCCTGACATTGCTGGAGTCAGTCTTCTTCTTTCTTTCCGTCTTCATTTATCTTTGAACTTTCTTAACAAAAATTTTGAAAACTGTGTTTATGTCTGTGTGTTCAGCTTACTGGAGACAGCGGGATAAGGCAGAGACTGCAAAGAATATAGCCAGGTATGTCTGCTTCTGTCTGTGACCAGCTTACTTCTAAACATTTGAAATACAAATTCCCGATGTCCTCTCCTGCAAAAGCACAGTAGCAGTTTGTCTGTTGAACGTGTTCCTTTAACATTTCATATATGCAATTCCATTTTCACTGTGTCAATTAGCTTCAGTGAATGAATACAGCATAGTGCTGGTCAGCTGCTGTGAGGAATGACACAACTCTTGGTTCTTAATTAAAATAATTAAGAACAATTTATTAGAAGGACAATCAGTAAAAAAAAATTGCAAGTACAAAATAATTAGGGATCCAAGAGAATTAAAGCCAAAAAACTGTGTCCGCAGAGATTAAAGACTGGTCGGCCGAACCAGCTCAAAGTCCTCAATGCAGAGAACCTGCAATGCTGGGGTGAGTTCAGTTAATCAGAAGTCAAGGTAATTAACATTGTCTCTGCAGAGAAATAAAGGCCTGTGCTCCCAGCATTGGGCTTCCCCAGCACCTAGTCTGAGGTGAATGGCACCTCTGATCTGGTTTCCAGCAGTTTTATAGAGTCTGAGTCCCGCCCATGACTGCCCACTGCCCAGCCTCCATGGTCTTGGATGATTGGTGGAGTCTTGAGGTGAGGTAATCTCAGTCTGCCAATGGCTCGCTGTTGTCTAGGGGAAAGATGTTATCGGCTCCAAAGGTGGGAAAAGCCCTCATTAAAATTCCAGGTTGCCATGATGCTGAGTTGTAGGCCAACGGCCAGGTTCTAAAAATAGCTCTCTGTCAGTTAGAAGATCTGCTTTTTGGCAAAGTTCAAAACTCACTTAAAACTTACAAAGGTTAAGAACACTTGGTAAAAGGTCTAAAACTGGGTTATAAATATTTCAGAGAACTCTTAAAAACGGGCTAATTAACTTGGACACATACAGGAATTAAGACATTGTGGGTTTTTACACTTTTTAGGGACTAAAGAGGGAAACAAACTTGTGGAACTTTTATTAACAAGGGATTTTTAAGGAGGAATCATGTAAAACACTAATCAGGGGAATAACTTGGGAACTTAATAACTCTCAGCTGGGTTGAGGGTAATTTGAATAAGCAATAACTAAACAATTAACAATTAAAAGTTAAAACACTTAATATGCAAAGACTAACACTCAATCTGATATATGACACCTGGTTAAAATCCAGTCTGTCTGCAGAAGATATTCTACGCTGCCAAGACTTGTGTGATATGTGTGATATTAAACGCAGGAAAGCAATTGCTATCCTCCTGATGTGTATCATAAAGACATACTTGAAAGAACTCAGCTGAATAACTCTTGCTTTACAGCAGTTATTCACCCAGAAAAAAAAATTAAATGTGTGAATATTCCAGATTACAGTATTAGTTGGAATTTTACTTGATCAAAACAAAGTAGAATATAAAGGCAGCCTATTTGAGGAAAGAGTGGAAACAAGACAGGGAAATTTATCATGAGGGGTTTTCTGGTAGAGGAGACTGGCTCTAGATGGAGAAGATTTAAAGAAGTGGACAGAACAGCACAATGGAGAGGAAAAAAATGGGTTCTGTGGGAAGTCTCCTCCAAAATCTGCACTGTCTTGAGGTAATGCCATTATTCTGTTGAGATTGATGAGATTTTTCTCTTGGCTTTACAGCAGCCAGGATCTCACTCCTGATGCTTATCACTCATGCTTGACCTTTCAGGCAAGGAAGTCATTGCAATTTACAGTACCTCAAAAAAGAACCTTTGCCATATGACTATTGGGCTGAGTATGAAGACAGTCTTTATGTGTCAGAAAGGCAGAGATATACTTAATTCACCTGAAGTGCATCAAAGTCAGATTTCTGTATCAGATCACTCTGTTTACAGAGCAGGAGGAAAGCTGGGCATGTCTGGATTTATCCCACATGTTGACTCACAGCTATCCTATTGAGAGCCAAAACCACTCCTAGTAACACTTCCAGTCACTAACAGCAACTGCCAGCCAGCAAAAGTAGATAACAAGAGGTAAACTTTCAGTCTGCTTTAGCCTGAAACTTGAATCTTGGTGGAAAAGGGATTTTATCTGTTGGAAGTAGTAACTGGAGGCACATCAGGCATCCTCTATTCAGTGGTCAAGTCTTCAAAGGATTTGAGAGCAGTGGAAGTTCTTGCATCTGGAAAGCTCTCCTGAGCTACACTCTTCAGTGCCAAAATTGGTAAGTCCATGTTGTAGCAATAAGCTTACCTGAGGAACTTGAAATGGGAATTAAATTGAAATTAAAAAAAGAAACATCTGTGCTTGACTTGCAGTGTTTTCCATATAATCTCTGTTTAATTTACAAGTAGAATTTCTCCTGTACTCCTGCCATGTGTAATGTGGGCTCTGATTATCCTGAAAAGTCTTTCTTCTTATTTCAGCACCATCAAGAAACTCTTCAGTCATGTAGCTAGACTACTAAAAAGTTCCATTGACACAAAATCCAGTGCCTAAATACTTAGCAGAGTTGGAATAATAGGATAAATTGAATGCATGCCAGTATCTTCTGACACAATTTCAAGCAGAGATGTTATTGAACCTCTTAAGGATGTGTTTAACAATACCTGTATTCATCACCTTTTAATTGTAAATGAAGTATGAGTGACACTGTTTTATTATATTGCAAGGAGATTTTCATGCTATTTAACATGTGTCTTCTCCTCTAAAAGATGACCATAATTATAAGGATTGGGATGACCACCTCATAAGGGAAAAAGGACTAAGCTAGACACTACTTGTCCTATGGAATTTATTTATTTTTTAAACAATTTTCAAAAATCTTTGCAGAAATATATAGTATCCCACTGATAGGTTTAATTTATTGGCAACTGGCACTGAATTCCTCAAAACCTTTCCACCACCAAAGGTTTTACTTTACAATTGCATTTATATCTTGGCCTATCTAACCTTCATCGTACATATCATGCACAAACTTCCTTCAGGAATGTGGACAGTAGGTTTATGCACCTATCTGATACTGGGTCTTTGAGCTGAGCTTAGCATATGTTCCTACTGAATTTAGAAATTGTGCTTGTAGTCATTAATTCTAACTAATTGAATATATTTACCCAGTAGATAGAAAGTTATATTTTCTTGGATCTGGAACAATAGTCTAAGTTACCCCCAAGCTTCAACAGGTTTCAAGTTTGGTTCAGATTTTGACTTGCATTCCACCAGAATGAATACTTGCTCTGGCATCTGAGCTGATTGACTAAATCACCTCAGGCAGTTGAAATCTACTTCAATTCGTAAAATTGGCCTGAGATATGAATGTCTGTCCTCTCCTCGGTTACAAAGTGGGCATAGATGTGAACTTGGGCAAACATGCATAATGAAATTGAACAACTTATTGGTAATCAACAATGTTTTAGCTAAAAAAAAAAAATAGAAGAATTTAGAAGAAATGAAAATGTTGCAGGAAACAGGGTAGCAGTCACAAATGAAACAGCATGCCATGAGCTCTAAATAAAACTAAAGACGTCCCTTGATATTGTATCAGCTTCTTAACCCAGACCTTTCAAGCTCTGCAGACAGTACTGAAAGGGTGAGGGATGCCTAGGTCAGACTCTTTTGAAGCTGCATAAATCATGACTATATCCTATCAAATGGATGGTCTTACACCATTGATCATTTCTTGGAAGTAAGATGAGAAGGCCTGGATGTCCCACCCTGACCATGAATGCTTGGACCAGCACTGCTGTTGTGTGTCTCACTTCTGCTTTGTGATTTCCAATGTAATGCCACATAATTCCTCCTCATTTCTGTGGGCTTTTGCTGGAGTTGCATTCTGCATATGGACTTTTCTGGAGCAAATTTTTCCACAAGCAACATAATATGGCTACCATCCAAAGCTAAATATCATTCCAGTTCTCTTTCCTGAGATGAAAAAAAAAAAAAAAAAAAAAAAAAAGAATTATGATAAACAGGCTCCTAGTACTGGGTGATGAAAGGAGCAAAATTAGGGTAACTTTTCTAGCTCTGATTTTCTTTTTGCATAAGCAAGTGAAAGAAAAACATTACATTTCTATTTTCACTATTTTATTTGCTTAGAATCTGTAACAAGGAAATGGCAGCAGACAAAAGCAGCATTATATGTTCAACATAAAATTTTGCAAAACTGCAATAGAAATAGAGGGAAGATTGCTATGTGTCTAATTCAGGTACTAATTTTCATGGAAATATTTGAAGAATAGCCAACAGAAATGTATCCAAGCACTCTGAATAAAGGTATCCCAAAATTTAAATCAAGAAAATTAAAAATCAATTTTAAGAAGACTAAGGATAAAATTTTCTCTTATTCTTGTGTGAAAGAAGTGAGAATGATAGAAGTCCCCCAACAAAATGAAGTGTATTTTAGCTGCCATTCCTCCTTTCTGGGATCTCAGTCGTGTGTGTTGAGAAAAGCTCTTCCATTTGTTGTGCTGAAGGGTTGCTAACTGTCTTATTTTCATTGCTCTGTTTCCACCTAGTGCTCAAAGTGCACATTGCACCAAGCTGTACGTATGTTCTAGAATCCAGAACTGCAAATCGGTGTCGCTCTCTGTTTTCAGGGAATCTGCAGTACAAATAAGCAAGTGTAAGATTAATTATCACTTTCATAAAAAGCACCAGTTCCCAGAATAAAGCGTATCAGGTGTCTCCATGGTCTTTGCTGCACGATCTGTTCAGAAACAAGAGTGTCGGTTATTTGGTTTTACTCTTAGAATCCCTCTTGTGGATGCATTTTTTGTGGTAGTTCTCTTGTTAACTGAAGACAAATGAATGCATGTGAATAAAAAGGAACACCCATAGTAACTGAGAGACACTCATTACTCTCACAGGCACAAGTGTGTGCTCAGGATGAAGTGTAGAAAGGGATAGCTAAGACACCTGGAAGCTCTGAGGTGGACTATCATCCAGATACTTTCCTCATATAGCTCAGGTTATAAAATACCTTTCACATTTTATAACAATCATAGCATTTTGGTAACACAACTGGAGGATTCAAAAACTTGATTGTACCGCAGGATGAAAAAAAGGAGAGATTTTGTAATGGACTATGAAATTTGTATTTTTTTCAGGAGGTTGAAAAGAGCTAAAGACACAACTTGTGGATTTACCTTGCCAAATGTAGCAAGAGGCTTATGGACAGATACAGGCATACACAGACAGGACAAGTGATGTTTTTAATTGCTTTCAGCTTCTGAGACAAAATTTTTATGGTATATAGACTTATAAATATCAAAATAGCTAAATAACACTCAGTTGTACCACAGGCGCCATCTGAAAAACACAGTATGGTTATTTCTCCTGGTGTCTGATGTGTAGGAAGATGGAACCTCCTGTTCCACAATTTGTAGTTTGAACATTTTCTTTAGGAAAATGATGTGAGCTCCTGCTTTTCCCTTGTGCTTTCTCTTTGAGCGTGTGCAAAATATGAACAAGTTAATGCCCAGACTAAGAAACTGCAATGTCCTTGGCTTAGGAGAGTGTAATAATCGCTGGTCTACCAGGTAGGAGCAGCACAACTGTGGCCACCTTTTCCTGGATAAAAGCAGGGTAGCAATCACAAATGAAGCAACTTGTCATAAACTCTGAATAAAACAAGACAGACCTCTTTGAACTACACCACCTGTGATAACATTTATTTTATAATAAAGCTTCTGCAGCTTCTCTGGTTTATTAAGTGCCCCGCACTGACTGCTGCATTAGGCCACCCTGAAAACCTGTATTGGACCAAACTCCACCCGGATATTGGTCACCCAGTTTAGATGTGAGGCAGATACCAAGCCATGCAGATACCTCTACAGAGGCATATGTGTATGTCAGTAGGGAACCCCGAATACAATGGCCTGCCTATGGAATTTACATTTTTCTAGGTAGAGGCAACAGGTGGGCTGAAGTTTTTTTACAGTTCTAGTTTTAGATTTAAATTTCATTTTACAGATCAATTTTTTTAACCTTTCAAGAGACTAAGAGCATAGGACTGTATAGGTCAGCATTTTCTAGCAGAACCTCCTTGTTAAAATACTGTATTTTTTTTACCACTTTGAACATTGCTATGAACTCTGAGCTACAGAATGGCTCAAGCCTACACCAGTTTTTGTTATGCAACCTTCTTGCTTGAATAGTAAAATCAAAATTTATTTACAGTCAAATTCTCCTTATTCGTGAAATAATATTAATTAAATGGTGCTTTTGATGGATAATGAATGGGTAGGTGTAAGTGAACAGCATTATTTTATTATACTATCTGTTGCTACCTGAGCTCCCCATTCCTGAAAGAGAGTTTCCTGCATTGAAGCATAGATTTGGTTTGATTTGAGTCCATAAATCAGCTGGCAGGAAATGTAAACTAGGGAAGGGATTGCTGTGGATCTAACTCTACAGTACAGAAAGCAGTCCTTGAAGAGGGCAGGGTCTGTCTGTGGGGTCTGTGAGAAAGTCCCACCCATCTGGAAACAGCTGCTCTTGTCTTGGATCATGGTAAGGTGAGAGGCTGTTTTATTCTCTACGGTTGCCCAGACAGGTGAAGACTATCTGAGTCTTTGTATTATTTCAGACAGTGTGCCTTTCCAAGGGGATGGAACATAGGACTTTGTTACAAGAGAAAAAAGTACTGCCTGTGTCTGAAAGCAACTATAAACTGTTGCAAGCAGAATAATTTTTTTTTTTAAAGTATGGGAAGCCTCAGTATTATCCAATATAATTAAAATTAGTACATTTACTTCTAAATAATTATTTTTAATAATATGTTTAGTATTTCTTGTCTTATCATCCTTCAAGGAACTGCTCTTGGCAAAATAAAAACTTATTTCCTTGGAGGACTGTATTTATGTAAATACTTAATAGATTGTGATGAAATTAAATTAGTACTGTGTATCCTCTTCAGACTTGTCTATATAGTCCTGTCCTGTGATCTTTGCACTAATGAGTGTTTGGATGAGAATATGTGGGGGTTTTTTTGGGAGAGAGTGTGGAAAATTAAATCAACTAAATAAATTATCACACTTAAAAGTGAGGGGTAACTCTGCTTCAATATTTGTAACGTTTCACTGGCAATATCATAGTTTGAATCACTCTTTTTTCTTGCAAAGGCTGTCAGGAAGAAGGGCACTTCTGCTTTTAATGTTTTCCTTTATAGAGGCATGGACACACTAGATTAGACCCACACACCATCCAGGCCAGTAATTTGTTTCTGACAGAGCCCAGAGGGAGATGCCTCAGAGGAAGGTGCAAGGACCTGCAGTCAGAAGCAAGGGCACTGCTGTCCTTCTAATATTAAAGTAGTAAATCTGTCCATGCAGCTTGAGCAGCCTCCTGAAGATTCTAGTGGTGCCAGAAATAATGAATAAACCCTTCACAGATTTTTCTGTCTATTGCACTGAGTGATTCTGAACTATGGCAGTGGTTCTCAAGTCTGATCCTTCTTTGAAGCTCCAGTGTAACAAAATGGAATGGCTGCTGTGACTTGGAGGCACTGCATGGGGCTGGGAGGCAGGGGCTACAACAGCAGGGGCAGATACCAATCCAAGACCTATAACCATTCACAGCTGAACATGCCTAAGCATGTTTACTGAAAATCCCTATCTGCTGAGAGAGGTGAGCGGATATTTCCTTGTGACTGTTACAAGGGAGTAATCTAACCTCTTGTGTTGGTGCTGCTTTGTCACAATTTCAGAACTTGCAGTTGTCTTGGTCTTACTCTCAAGTTACTCCCTGAATATATGGGTAGGACTTTCAAAGGTCTCAACGATAAAATTAAAGAAGTTTGAGGGAGGTCAGACATAACCAGAGGATATGTGACCTCACCACGCCAGTGACGTGTCTGCCACTTACACTCAAAGCTGAGTCAGGCCATCTCTGCCTGCTTTAAATAATGCATGGAGCCAGAGATCCCTGATTATGGAGCCACCTGAAATTCCCTTTCCCTTTGTGCAGTCACCTAGGAGTGGTCAGTGCAGAATTACTGAGGGCAGGGATTGTCTTACATCTGGCTTGCAGGTGCCTTATTCTGAGCTCTGTCCATCTGGAACCTGAGACAGGTGTGTGTTCACCACTGTTTCCTCAAAGTACTGACTGAGGACCACTCCATTAATTACAAATTGATGAGAAAGTAATACAGGGGACATGTGGCCACCTTGGGATCAGAGACTCTGCATGAATAACCCAGGGGCCAGAACTGGGACTCCTCCTGGTTGTATGATGGCACACTTTTCAGGACAACGATAGAGAAAGCTTGCCATGTGGAACTGTAATTTTGTACATGACCATATTTAAGCTCAGTAAACTAATATTTATATTACACATACATTAAATTTACTGTAGAATTAAAACACATAAAGTAGTGCTTCAAGTTTCACTCATCTGCATACTATCTATGAAGTCTGCTTCTACTGTGTGGTCATATATTTACCTGAATGCATATTCTGTACCTTGTTGATAAATCAAAGCAGTTGAGTATTTTACCTTCCATAGTACTACTGCTAATGAGATACAGTACATCTGTACTCAGATTAGCTTGGATGTTCATCACTGAGCAACATCTCTAGTATTTACACAAAACTACAAGTGATTAAATACCTCAGTGGAAATATTGCAATATAACATGCCTATTTATTATGTTCCTCTCCTTTGCTTCTAATACATATTTATGCTTATATTTAAACATCTTCCTGTATATGAATTTTGGAATTTGGGCTTCTAATATACTTTCTTTCTGCAAACTTTTTAGTAGTAATTTCTGTCACAACAGAAGAATGAAAATAAATCAGTACATTTTAGTAATTACAAGAAATTATTTAGAAGGCAGAAATGGAGATGGTTTACATTTCATTGACTTTATAATTATAGAGTTGCCAATGTATGGGTGATCACCTCCTTCCTTCTTGTTTGTTATTAAATGAAGGGTTCAAGGAAGCCCTTAATTTTTTTCTACATGGTTGTCAGAGGTGGGATGTGGCAAGAATAGGAGAAAATGAGGAAGGAAACAGGTTAATGCTGTCACATGAAAAGAAATGTATATAATTAAAGAGAGAAAGCACGGGCTTCTTTTCAAAGTTATTAATTCTGTCTTGGTCTTCCCTCTGGGGTAGTAGCAATTTATATGGTGTACATGCAGCTTAGGGAGAAGAGAAATTGTCTTTCATCACAAGAAGCAGGACGGTCTGTGCTTTAGATGGTTGAATCTAATCTAGTAAAGCCACTAGTGCTGTGTGCCAGGGCTTAGTACTGGGGCTAAAGCTGTTCTCCATATTCATTAGTGATCTGGGCAAAGGAGCACAGTGCACCTTCAGCAGGTTCGCAGATGATACAAACTGGGCAGACTGGCTGGTGTGCCATGTGGTTGTGCCCCATTCAGAGTGACTGTGACAAGCTGGAGAACAGGGCAGGGAGGAATCTCCTCAACTTCAACTGTAAAGGCAAACCCTTATATCTGTGGAGGAAGAACCCCAAGCACCAGTACATGCTGGGGGCCCACTGGCTGAAAAGTTGCTTTGCTTAAAAGGTCCTTGGAGTGAAAGTTGTCAGGAAATGGAAAACCAGATGACCGTGAGCTACTAACACACCTTTCATGGCAAAAAAGGGCAGCAGCTTCCTGGGCTACATTAGTAAGAGCATTGCCAGCAAGATGAAGAGGATCCTTTCTCTCTCAGCACGGGTGAGGCCACATCTGGAATACTGTGTCCGGTTCTGGATTACCCAGTAAAAAAATGATACGGTTTACTGCAGCAAGTCCAGTGCAGTGATGATTAAAGTACTGAAGCACATCTGAAGACTTTGGAGGTCAGATGGCTTCTTTAAAACCTAAAGCGATAATAGTTCCTGTCATTCAAATCCTCAAATTTTACCCTTCTCAGCAGTGTCTGAAAGATATCAAAGACCATTGATATGAAAACAAATGTTGATATCAGAAAAAGTTACTCCATATGGAAAAGGACATGAATTGGTAATAATTAGCAAATTACCCATATATACCAAATGATGTTTTTACTAACCTTTCCCATATGTATGCATGCAGAGATCTGAACAACGTGTGATTTGTAGATGAGAGAAAAGCTAATGCAGTACTTCAAGAAACTTTGGAGACCTTCAGAAGGGCCATAGATGGTTTCTTCTAAGTGTTAGAAAGTCCTTTTAATTGAAATCCTGTGGGAGACCTCTTGTGTTAAAAACACTGTAGCTGTTAGGGCAGTGAAATTACTAATAACTATCACGAATAACAATATGACTGAATTTACAGAGAGGTTAAAATACTGGTTTTAAGGTGTTAATTGTCCTTTTGTTTCAATAGTTGTTAAATTAAGGTGTTAACTTGAAAGAGCTGGTTTCCTGTCTGATATAAACCACCCAAACACACTGTGGCAATGGAATGTTCTTGGCCTACCTTGAATATTTTTTTTCTCCACATGCTTTACTTCATTTCTTTTGATTATGAGAGTTGCAGTTAATTAAATCTTGATGTTTGGTGATCTGACCAAGGCTAAGGGATTGGAGAGCATGGCCAAGGGCAGGACAGGCCAGGAACAACTGTTACTTTTGGTGGAAATGTAGTACTAGATTAGTTTAAACTGATAAAGAAACCGCACCCTTGCTGTTCACTGCAAAACCTATTGTCAACACCCATTTACTGGATCACTGCACTGTACAGTTAGATAAATGACAGAGATACTGATTCAGGACAATCTCTGTGGTGTTCCCTGAACATGTAGTCCCTGCAGTGAGGAGGCTGACCTTGCAAAACCCTGAGAAACAATTGTATTGAGAGGCTATAACTGCACTTACCCCCATGCATGAACTTCTGAGTGTTGCTTGTTTGTGGCATTGTCTTCAAATCACTTGGTTCCCTTGTTTGCAACTCAGCAACCCTCTTTTCTTATCCTCTGTGTTTGCCTTTATTTGCTCCTTCTGCAGCATAATTCAGATGTTAATCTGAGTGTTTTTCTGTCCAAACACAAGCCATGTGGATGGAATAGCTGACATGCCATGCATTGTTCATGGCATAGTTCTCATGCAACATCACTGCTCATCCTGTCTCTCTTCATTTGATTGCAGTTTTTCTAAAGAGTACAATTTCCAGGCAAAGAATTTTCTATTTTTTACACAAACATGTCTACCACTGCTTAAAACCAGTGGGATACATTAACCTTCATTTACAAGGATACTGTTCTTGAAACCCTTTGTGAACACTGCCATGGAGGATTTGCTTTGTCAGTATATGAAATCAGACTGATTTTTGACTTTTGAGATCCTTTCCTGCTTACTTCCATTTTCTCTTTGACATATTTTTCCTTCATTCTTATTTCAAAATGCCTTCAGTTACTTTGATACCTGCTTCCAAGTATCAGTGTCTCTCTGCTCTCTGTCTTCCAAAGAGCAGCACTTGCATGTCTGAACTCCACTCTGCCTTTTCATAGACTAAATGTTGTTCTGGCAAACAGTGATCTGTGTGCATGTCATGGCGCTCCCTTATTACCTTTGGAAGGGGGAATTTAAAAGATATATTTACTCAAATAACTAAATACTGAAGAGGCTTCCTGGGAAGAGGTCATGACATGAGGCCTGCCAGAGTTCAAGAAATGTTTGGACAATGCACTCAGGCGCAGGGTGTGGTTCTTGAGGATGTCCCATGCAGGGCCAGGAGCTGGACTCAATGATCCTGTTGTTCCCCTCCCAGTCAGGATATTCTATGATTCTACTGGACCTTTTGGCATTGAATGTTTTTATTTTACAAAATTTTGAATAGCACTGTAAGTACTATAGCATAATGCCACAGGAGAGATAAATAAAATTAACAGATTTACCAGATTTAGGAAGAAAAATTGTTTTCAAAATGTTGCCTAGAGAATAAGGTTGAATCCTTCCAAACAAAGACTTCAGTGTTGTTTGCAATAATGGCAAATAGTTGTTCATATATACAGAATTTTGTATATATATTCCTCTCAGCTATACTAATCAAGGTATTGAAATGGATATTCCAGACATCTCTTGTGAAATCTGTTCAAGAAATTTTGCTCTCATTTTCAGCTAGAATTATCTGTAGTTCCAGTAGGATATGCAGAAAAAGGAAATACCTACTAGGTCTCCCAGGCTCAAAACCAGTGCTATGTGTATAAAAGATTTAAAATTACATCCATGCTCCATGCAAAACTTCTGAGAAAAAAAAAAGATTCGGGTTCAAAATCATGTGACTTTTCCAAGGTTCCTGGGAACTTCCAGCCCGGACTTTATACTGGGGAGTGAGTTTCAGACCTTGAAGTGGTGGTCCCAGCAACACTAGCAAATAACTATTGTACAACTCTGAGAAGAGAAATTGTTTGATCCAGAAGCTGCTTGTCCTCACCACAGCTATTTTTTGCAGAAACCCACAAGATTTTACTGGCTGAATTCAATGGCTTGTGTATTGAGCTCTCCAAGGAGTGCAAAGAACAGCAGTTCTGGCAGTTTCATTTCCCCTCTGATGGCAAAAATAAATAAAAAAGAGAGAGCAACACTGTGACACATAACTGCTACACTGGATTTTGTGGTATTGTTTAAACAGAGAGTCAGTGTGCAGCTCAGCTGTTTGTAACCACAGAAACAGAAAATGTTATTTGGAAGGAGGGGGGATGTACACCAAACCTATTATGTCTCAAACCTGACAGTGTTTCTTTAAAATGTTCTTAAACCTGTTTAACACACCCCGACTTTTCACCACTCCCTGGGAACATGCACCACTTACAGCAACTTGTAAATCAAGAAAAACCAAACCCAGCAATTTATTCTCCAGTGTGCACTGGATATTTTCACACACCCAGCTTGGCCATATAATTAAGTTACAACAAAGCTCACTAGCTCGGATCTTTCTGCTTCAACCTAAAATGAGTTCAGCACTGTGAGTTTAGAAGTCTCAAATATTCTGGAGCAGAATTGCATACTTAAAAATTGTATTAAGAAAACTAAGAAAATATTTAGAATTCGAAGGTTGTGATTTATGCACAACGCTATGAGGTTCTGTTCACAGATTCATAGAAGATGCCAAAACTCATTTATATTGTTTTATCTGAAGGTCAGGGATCTGAACAGAGTGAATATAGCACCTACAAGTAAAGCAGTTAAACCCCAAAATTCAAGACTTGCTGTTGCTATAGCTAGAGGGTTCAAATACAGAAAAACATGACATATTCTTTCTAAGAATAAAAGGAATATTTCATTTGTACCCATAAGTGAAAGGGATGGAACTGTCAGGAAAGCACTGTTTTTTTGGTTTTTTTTTTCTCTCTTCTCTCATCTTATAATTTCTCTGTGTGGCAGACTCCTACATGGCCAGATTATAGTTTTCTAGTCACATTTTTTGTGTAAGTGGCCACAGTGCAGCAGGGGAGCACATTTTTATAGATGTAGTACTGTTGAGGCTGCAGAATGAGCTTTGCAGCTTGAATTTTGTCCAGACAGAGGGGAAAAAAATCTGTATCCTCGTTTCCTTTTCCTTTTAATTTGACAAGAAGCCATTGCTTTCCGCAAGAGGAAAAAATTATTTGAAATCCTGCCATTACATGGAATTCATCTGACATGTATAGGTATCTACACTGTAGATGCCTAGATCTGACTTGTCATTTTTAGACTTCCTTTCATAACAGTGGAGAGAAATAGCAACTTCCACAGCCCAAGCCTCTGACCTACTTTAATCTGTATTTGTGTGAGATTACATTAGGGGTGTTTTGAGTGATAAATTTAGAGATAAGAGCCTAGCTTTTGATGTAGCCTAGCTTTTTTTTGCTAAATAGGACCTATGATGGAAAGTCTCACCCACCTCTGAGGAAACAAGTGTTTGAAAATAGATGTCACTGGTTTGGCGTCTCCTTCATTGAGTAGAATTCAAATTATTTACTTACACATTAATTGGCGTTTAGCTCTCTCAGGCTAATAGCCTGCATGGAGACCCAGAGCAGCCTACACCTGAAATTACTGGGTTCTTCACATTATGCTCTTACTGCACCATGGCAGGATCTGGTACCTGAGGAACTTATTTGGGCCTCTGTGATTACATCCAGATAATTATAATACTTCTGTTCTGATCCTTTCCCTTGTAATATCATCCAAATTTTTTAAAAATCATCCCGTTTCAAAGCCCAGCCTTGTTTTCATTTCACTTAAAAACAGCAACAAAAAGAAATGAAAAAAACTTCAGTTAAATTCTTCTTCATGTACTGAACATTAAAACTCATGTAAAAGTTTTTTCTGCCAACATTCTTTCCAAAGTACTCACAATTTGGAAAACAATTTTTAGAAGAATGTAATTTATTCAAAATAAAATGGAAGGAGAAGTTGATATTTAAAATGTACTAACTTCCACACCATTGCAACTGTCTATTGGCCAGTTTATAATAAGGGAAAAGTATTTTGAAAAGGCAAGAAGAAAGCTCAGTGGTTTCTTCAGCTTCTCAGCTCATAAGGCCCTGTTTGCAGATGTGTTAATTTAGGAAATGTATTCTCCTTTCCTTCACATAGTTTGTGATTGAAATATGCACCTGAATTTTATTCCTTGGAAGATGCTTGGAAATGCACTAAACCTTCTACTTCTGTGGATAAAGGAGAACAACAAGACAGCTGAATTCTTTTCCAGGGAAGCTGGAAGGGGAATGTGGAGGGCTGATGCCATTTCTGTGATACCATTTTCAATTTTACTCCTGCAGATGACATACATTTCAACACATATCATAAATCTGCTTTGCTATTTTTTCTGTTATTTGAACAGGTGAGCAATTTTATTGGATTGCAAAGGTATTTATTAGTAAGGAAAGGGTCTTAAACATGTACTAACAAAGTAAAATTCTCTCCATGTTTACATATATGCATACTCTCCACATTTGTCCTGTAAATAGAGAAGAAAGTCATTCTGAAGAAAGTGACAATGCTGAATGACTCTCAGCTCAGGGGCTGAATGAAAACCCCTTCACTAAGGCTTATTTCAATACCTAACAAATCAACATTCCACAGAAAAATGGTATCACTTTGATTGTATTGCTAATTGTTTGCATTATCATCAAAGAATTAGGAAATAATTTTAATGCAATTTTAGTTATGTGCCTTATACAAATTTTGTTCATAGGGTCATAACATGACAGTGGCAGTCCTTGGTCAGCCCAGTACTCTGTCTCCAACTCTCTGTTGCCAAAAGCGAATCTTCAGGAAAGAGTGGAAGAGCAGGGAAAGCGTTTAAGTTGCTTTCCCTAAGTGTCCTTACAGTCTCTATCAATTTGCTTGTCAGGCTCTTCTTTAGCCCAATGGAGTTTCTGCTTGTTTAGTAGCTATCAACATATTTCTTTTCCACAAGCTTGTGTCTCACTGAGTTATTTGATGTATGGGTACACACACATGCCTATGTAAGTACGTACATGCCTACACATACACACACGTACACATTTTTAAGTTCAACCCCATCCTTTCTGATTCCCATTTTTGGTCTTTGTCTTATTTTTGCAGTTATTGATTTTAGAACACATTTTCTAACAACTCTTCTAAAATAAGCTGTTTTGTGCTAATTATACCACAGCCAGCATCTTCCAGGAACAGGGAAAACCCTTCCTTTCTTCCATGCCATATTCAGCTTTGATGTGGATAGAGAACAGGATCTGGATAGAGAATAGGATCACAATCTGTAATGTTTGGCTAGCATGCACAGCAGTTAAGTGTGCTGATAACAACAGTATGGAATGTACGTGTCAAAGGAAGATTTAATTAAATAGGTAGGATATTGTTTCATTGGGTTGTTTTGATTGGTATGAAATTTCCATGTAGGTTTTCAAATGACAATCAAGTTCTCAGACAACTAATTTGATCCAAATAATAAAAGAAAGAATTTCAAGAGAAGACTGCTTAGCCCTAGCGGAAAATCCAAGCACAATACCAGGGCAAGGAGAAGAAAACCAGTCTATCAGATAAGTGTAATGTGAACTTCCTCACATGGATATCATTCTGTGGGGCAGATAAACCTCCTTATGTCTGCCATAAAAAAGTACAGCCTGTGGGGGTTGTCTCCTATGTATTTACAGCGCCCAAGACCAATTAAATGCTGTAAGAAAATTTCTGACAAGGAGCAGGAAAAAACTTTCCTCCTTTTAACATTGCCTCTTCTAATGTCTTTTAAAGACAGGGTTTTTCCTGAGATCAGCACTGTTTGTTCTTTCCCAGAGCTCTCTCACTGGGGATTTGATAGAAATATTACAAAGTTATTCTTTAATGAAGAAAGCACATCTAGTCATAATTCTCACACTCCCTCTACTACTATTGGGCGTAATTTGATTGTCATTTCTTTAGCCACCTGTGTGAATGTTCTTTGTCAATTCAGATACTGGTAACAAATTAACTATTTGTCAACAAATAGTTGTTTTTTTAAGCTATTTGTCAATAACATAATCTACAAAACTGGCTACAGCCATTCAGCTGGTACCACACAGATGTCATTTGACTTAGATTTTCAGCACAATTTTCCTTAAATAACTGATTTCATCAGTAACCAATAAAACTAGTAACTGTGTTCTTTAGCTAGGGCAGTAATGGCAGTGGTGTAAGACCAAAACCCTAAAGTTTAGCATGTTATTGGCCAGACTTTCAGGGACTTCTGAAATGTATTTCACTTATTTGCAGACTAAAGAGCTATTCAAATTGTGGGAAAATCAGGCCCGCTAACATTGAAGACTGTGTATCTCCATGAAATGTATTGGCACCTGCTATGAACAGAAGACACTGCTCAGACATCTTCTGTGGCAACTAGATGATGTGAAAAGGTTTAGACATTTTGCATACTATTTATGGCATTTTTTCTTCCTCCTTTAGTTTATGAACTTTGCCACACCCTTCAGGAGAACAATGGGCTGCAAATATGTCTGCATTGTGACTAAGGTTTTCTTAGCATTCAAAAAATGCATATGAAAAAGCTCTGACAGTGCTCCTTCCTGTATTCAGAAAGGTGTGGTTAAAAGATTGCATGCCTTACTTTAACCAGTCGAATGGTCTTCCCCAGTAACAGCAACCTACAATAACTAAAGGAAATGGCTTGGCTGGCAAAAGTTAATCCATAAAACACAACATTATCTCTGGTACATTGCTGTACTCACTCTGACAGTAACTTAATCTAGTGAAAGTGTTTTTAAGTTCTTCTGCCTCTGCACAAAAGCTGTTGCTACATAGTATTAAAAAATAACTCTCATGCCTGCCTATTTTAATCATCCAAGTGATGAAATACTGAGAAGTTACAACATAAAAAGAAAAATGAGAACTCCATACATAATATCTAAATATTAATTTCGCCAATGGTGAGGCCAGTATTTGTATACCATAGTAGAAGGACTGTAGCATTATTTTCTCTCTAGTGAATATTTAAACTGTCAGGAGGTAGAAAACTCCAGGTAATTGTGTTCCCTCACCCAAAAAATGATAGCTCAGTGGTTAGGGTAGCCTGCTGGTAAAAGTAGGCTGTTGTCAAAAGGAGGAATGATTTGAACTTGGGTTTAGTCTTAGCCTAAGTGACCTTTCCAACTGGCAAGGTATTGCTTTCTTGTTCTGTTCTTTGAATGAGTGAAGTGTGTTTAAGGAGTTAAAAGAGCACAGCTGCCTGTCTCAGCATTGTAAGACCACCGAAGAAACTTGCCATAAGATAAGCCACCACAGTGGGCACAGAAGGGAGGAATTTGAGACAGGAAGGCCCTAATTCCAGGCCTGGCAGAGGCAGTATCTGGTTAGCACATCCTGGTTAATGGATCTGGACAAAAATTCTCACCATGGCAAACTGTGTGAAAAAAGCAATAGTTCATATGCATATCACTGGTCAAACAAAAGTCACCCCAATTATGGGACAGATGGCATCTGCAACCAACAATGGCCACCAAGGCCCCCCAGATATGTCTCCGTAGATACCTGGAACTTGGGCTGTATAAAGGTGGCACTATTGTCTGAGTATTGAAGGATAAATTACTTGTCTGTAGAACTTGCTAAAGTTTAGGGCTTGACATACTTCAGTGATCTCAGGCCTCGGGGGAGCTTAACAAAGCTTGTGAAGAAAAATGTATCACTGATCGTGGACAAAAAGAATGCAGAGTTTACAGGCTACAAGGACATTTGGCAGAACTTCCAAGATAAGAAGGAACTAATAAATGCAATTCATGTGGGGCGATCACGACCACCGACTCACAATCCACTGACCCAAGAAACCCACCACATGAAAAGAAGAGAAAGACTGAGTATGCAGACTAAATAGCTCTAGAGTTGAGGGAATCATTTAACCAACAGAAGATAGAATACTAACTAATAAGAGATGTATAAATGAAAATTTTGAACAAGCCCGGGACGCCCATCTCTCTCTCTCTCTCTATCTCTCTCTCTCTCTCTATCTCTTCCCTCTTTTCTATTTCTTTCTATCTTTCTACCTCACACTCAGTTTAAAAATAAATCTGTATTATTGACCTGGGCATATGGTCTCTCTCATTTGTACCTAAACTTGGGCAGAGGCATCTCTTAATCATCGAATTTTAACAGCATGAGCCTTGCATGTGGATTAAGCAGAGGAATCATTTTTGAGCATGAAGGAAAGAACAAAGTTGTTACAAAGGACGCCAGGCACTTGGCACTGCCAGTAGTTGCCCTTTGCAAGGCAGCCCAGGACATTGCTTATCTACCTTTAAAACCCATATCCTAGTAGGAGCAAGGAAGCCCATGAAGAAAGGGGCTTTCCATCTCACATTAGGTCATTAGTATATTTTATTTTGAGGTGTCTATCTAGGAGCAGGAGGACTAGAATCTTCAGGGAAAATTATAATGTTATAATAACCTGCCCATGGAAAAAAGGCATACTTCTATTTCTCCCTCTGCTCTGTGTTGCAGTCATGAATGCTGCTAGGATTCCTACAGCCATTTTTAACCTGGTTCTGAGTCACATATACCTCTTGGTAAGGGTGTACCCACAGGCAATATATTCTCTTGGTTAATTATTTTGACCAGAGTGAAAAGCAACCCTGTATAAAGAGGTAGCACAGGTCCCAACCATCAGCTTATTTTATGTAGGGCTGGACTGGGAATTTAGGGAGGAGCAGGCCTTGTGTTAGTCACCTTCAAGAGGAAGGTGTCACCCTATGCATGAGCATCACTTCCTTTTCTATTCGCTGCAATGGGTTCTTTTTTTGCACAAGAGGCCCCTTCCCTTTTGACTTAATGTATTAGAACTGCTGCCTACATATATAGGTGATCTTAGACTAAGCTTAAGCGAGAAAAATGTACAGGTGGCATAGATGTGCAACGCACCTCCCAGATAAAGATTACATTAACTAGCTGTGTTGGTCTGCTAAATGCTGCCTTGAAGCTGGACACTATCCACTGCCAGCACCTATCTATATGTTTCAGTGTTTATTTGTAGTCATTTTTGACACGAGATCTATTGAACATAATTAACTTTGGAGAAATCAGGGCCAATGAAAAGGACCATATTGGTGAACTAAGTAGGAGTAGGATATGGGCCTAAGCAACATCCTCTGTTTGTCCATATTATTATCATGCACAGTCCTTGACAAAGTATTGTTCATGCCAATTATCTGTCTCTGAAAAAAGACTTGGGCATGAACAGATCCCTCTGTTACAAGCTCTGGACTGCTTTCAGTAGGAGTGTGGATGAGGCCACACAGGTTTTTTTGAAAAGCAGCTTTAGTGATATAGGTACAGAACATGATGTGCTGCTTGTCCTCAGGCCAGATACTGGGTTTTGGTATGTTTCATTTAATAGCATAAATGTAGCTGCTTTATCCTGTCTTGAATGAAAAAAAATTGAACATTACTTGCTAGACTGCCTTCAATCTTCTGGACATACCAGTTATTGAATCTTATAACCCATAACACTGTAGTTAACCAATCCTACCTGGAAAGTCTGAAGTATTACAGGACTTCTCTTTTGGAGGACTGAGTGTATGAAAAAATGTATTCAGTAATGTATTCCTCCCTTTTTGGGAGGAGTCACAGAATCATATTTGTCCAAAAAGTTGTCTTGTGAGTCACTGCTCATTCCCAACTCTCTGTTGTGAATCTATGTGAAAGCTTGATAGAGCTAGGCTACATTATTTTATTTTCATGATGCCGTCTTAGAAACCTTAATAAAGATGTGGAGGTAGCACAATATTTTGCGGTATGTTTTGTACTGAAAAATGGAAAACCAACAAAAATTGACAAGAAAATCATGTAGAGGAAAATGCATTTTACTAGCAATCAAGGGACATAGACTTTTTAGAAAAGTGTATGAGCTGAAGCTAAGAACACTGAACACAATCATCTTGTTCAGAAAACGATGTGAGTTGGGGAGTATGATAATTTATTGCCACTGTAGGGTGCTATAAACATTTGACTTTAATAACACTGAATAAGCCATCCAAATCTAAATTATGGCACTTCTGAAATACTTATGTTCAGTTTTCTCCCAGTGCTACACTATTTTAAAAGTCAACATCCCCTACTGGCAGTTTCTTAGCAGACATGGTGAGAATTCCTTGGATGGCAAATAAGCCTCCATTGTTGATGAGGTATTTAAAAAGAGCCTGCTTGAAATGTCCTCCAAACTGTGTTAAAAATCTAAGCTGCAAGAGACAGTGGCCTCTGATTACTGATCACTAATTTGTCCCTATTGCTGGTTATTAATAAATGATAAAGAGGATTTAACGTTGGGAGGAATTCTAAGATATTTCTTTCTTTCTATCATAAATCATGACAGGCCACACACTCTCTAAAATCAAGCTATCAGAATGATTTTGATGGGGTTATATCCAGTTATATAAGCCTAGGATATTGCCATTTATGTTAGTATCTTTTTTCAGAGAACTTCCTCTTTTTCTTGAGAGAATGATAAGCAAAAGCAGAGCATTTACTTAAGTCCCAGGAAGCAGATTATTGATAGATAGATATGAAACTAGTTACTGTCAGCTACAAGGCACCTTACTGGTTGAACTAAAAAGAAAAATTTGAAAAATCCTTGAAATGTGATAAATCAATAGTAGTACATGACCCAGTGCAATGATTAGCTGAATTACGTGCTTCAATTGATAGTCATTGGTTGTCAATACAACTTGCTTGTATTTTTGCATTGCTCTTTTCTGACACTATGGAAAAATCTGTGTCTAGACTACTGTCTGTCTGTGCTTCAGCTTGGATGTTTTCTTAAGAGCAAGAAAGGTAGTAAGGGCAATACAACTAAGTTCTGAAATAGTCTGAGAAATTAAATTTCACTATATTTCACTTCTGTTCTTCCTTCAATTAAATACGGACCTTATACTAGAGAATTACAAGAAAGCTGAAACCTGACAGCAGAACAGTTCACACACTCTGACCATTGCTGGATTTGTGAGTGTTACTTGTTATACTGAGATCCAGAGGCAAAGTCTGAGTTCCTCTGAATTTCTGAAAGCTGAATTTCTTCAGAGTATGGGAAGTTTTTTCATGGAAAATAGTTATGGGTCATTTTCACTGTATGAAACATGTTTATGCTGAAACTGTTTGATTTCTGATACACAGCACTGCATCATATATTCTTTATTCATTATGAACAATGCTTGCATGTGGTTACAATACAGAAAATGAGACAGAATGTTTAGTAGTAAGTCAGATTTGCTTTAGTCTAAAAAGAGTTTAAATGTTTTTTTCCAGCTTTGAAAAATTAAGTAATCAGCATAGCTAACACCAAAAATTCACCAACCAATGAATATACTGGTTGTTGCAGACCAGTCAGTAAAAGACAGCTGGCCTGCTTTATTCCTAGGCTGAGGTCAGTACCACTGCTGGAATTCCACATGTATGCATTTTCCTGTAGACTGTCTATTCTGTCACACCAGACGCCAAAGCCTCAGCAAGGACTGCCTTAGAATAAGCCTTGGGCTTATTTTGGGTAGCAGAACTGGCTTGCTCTGCCCCATAGTTTCTTTTCTGTGTTCAAAGGCCATAACTACAGGAAAATACCAATTTAATTTCTCCAGACTGTATTGTTTGCATCTCTATTTGTGTTTCTCAAACACTTTGGCTAAAGAAGGCAGTGCTGTGAGACAAGCGTATCTCTGATTTAGAAGTGGAACTTGTCTGATTGAACGTAAAACAACAACAAATTCATACCATATAACACCTGAATTGTGAAAGAAAAATGTTTCAAAAAACAAAATATTCCTAATCTCAGGTGTTATTATAAATCAAAGCTAGATGTCCACTTCAAGTTCAAGTGTATGTAGATTTTTTAAAGCTAATTCCCATTTAATGCTAGTTCTTCATTTCTTATGAGGAAAGAAAGACATCTGTTTCATATGAGAGGCAACTAAATTCTCAATATGTCTATAAAGAGATGTATTCACAAAAGTTTCTTCTTTTAAGATAAACACGTAGTACCTGAAAGTCCCAGGACTGCTGTAAGTATTTTTGACTTTAAGAGACACAGAATTTGAGATGTACAAAATCTAGAAGTGTTTGCTTTCTCGTATTCCTTAATGCTGAGATTTGTGGTACTTAATAGTTTATACGTGGTATTTTCTTTGCTGCTCTGCTTCGTCAGCTGTATTTTATCAGATAGAACCGATGGGTAGAGAATAGCTTCATGCTACTAAGTACCACGCCTATGAAAATGTAAACATCAACAAAAATACAGATTATTACTAAGTTAATTCGTGTCAGTTTGCTTTGTTTGCGTTCAAAGAAATTCTTAATTTTCACAAAAGACAAGGTTGCCCAGCATCTTGCTAAATGACCTCTTACACATTTCATTACAAAAGTTCCCCAAATATAAAATAAGGTGGACTTGTATAAGATACATTAAAACCAGCTTCTGTATCTTAAACAGAAGCATGGAGCTGTATACAGTATTGCTATAAGAAAAGTATAGATTTCATACTACTGTATTTACTAATAGTAAGGCAGCTCTTAGCCTATAGACAAACTTATTTGCAGCCATTTTAAAGAAAGAAAAGTGAACACAAGTTCTCCCCTCCTTTGTTTATTGCTGGCAGTACTGACAGAGAATGCAAATACGCAGAGATAAGAGAGACTTGCAACAAAATCTCCTGTGGGAGGGATTTCCCCCCAGATCTTTTGCCTCTGCCTACATACTCAAATGGTGAAAATATTTAATGCAGATCAGATCCCAGTGTGTGTTCCCGACTTAACACTTCTGCAGAACTTTTCTCTGTTGAAATATGATGTTACTTCGTGTTTGCCCATGTAAATACCTGCAACTCTGTAGCTGAGAGGCAGCCCTATATCTCTGCAACACGTATTTCAGTAGAAAATCCAAATGACTGTAGTATATTTTTCCAAATGGTAATTGCTTGGTTTTCTGTTTCAAGGTCTGTGAAGGCAGTTCATTTTGTGAAACCCAACCCTACTGCACTTGAAAAGAACAGCAAGCACAGAAAGATAACAACTCACCCGTTCTCTTAATTGATCTGGTATTTCTACAGGGTGCCACCCTTTTCCACACCTCCTACCTCCTCCTTAAGTGACTCAGCCTCTGAAGGAGAAACCTCCTTACTTTTCAGGCAGCTGGATGGGGAAGAACAGTTCAGCTCTCAGTCTGCTTTGATCGTGCTTCCTCCAGGTTGACTAACCACACTGAGCCACGCTAGGACACTGACTTCTACCATACCTGGGTAAGGACGTTTATTATTCTGGTTTTATATACCATGGAGGGAAGCTCCTACATTTTCAGACGTTCTGTGATTTCTTAATGTCCAGTTTATGATGCCACTTCAAAGGATCTGATTTTCAAGAAGTATGGAGAACTTTACTATGAAATTGCAGCTCTGAAAATTTTACAGTTTAGGTGTTTAGAGTCCCTGGACATTTCTGACGACTTCTGTCAATGCCATCTTAATTTCTTCATTGTTTATATTATATTCCTAATTGTATTTTATTCTAGTGATAATTTGCTGTTGATAAACTCGCTGTTCAGACCACTTTTCATGAATGGCTGTTTTAATGTAATTTTTGCTCTTTGATTCATTTTATTGTTTATTTATTTTCATTATTTGGAATTTTTATCCCAAATTAATGAGTATTTGCTCCTTTCTTATTTTCTTGAATTTTCTTTAAGTTTATTACTTTGGAAAAAAACCCCAAAACAACAGTTTCCTTTAATTTTCACCTTTGCAAAAATACCCATTCTACTTTAATACAAGGACTTACCTATACAATGACCGGAACCCATGTATAAACAGGAAGGGTTGTTCATCAGAGATCGAGTGAATTGAATGACAGAGCTGAATAAAGAAAATTAAAATTATCACCCCCTTTTCTACACTCTATTGAAAAAAACCCTAGCATTTAAAACTGATCACGTATTTCTAATTTGAAAATACACACAAATTTGGATTGTGACTTAGCTGATTTTACATTAGTGACAGTTCCAAAGCTTCTTTCAAAACAGAATCTCCTCTGCCCACATCTTGAAAAACCAGTTTTGAGAGCTCTTTCAGCTACAAATACATGAATGATTGCTGTCATACATTCATGTGTTTTCTAGTCCTACCTTGCCTATTTTCTCTTTTACAGAAATACACGTTATTTCTGTTTTCTGTCTGAACTATTTTCTGTGTTATTAATTCTGTGGGCAAAACAGTAGAGTAAAATATTCATTTAAACACAAGGTATTATTTCCAGAAGTTCATAAATGTATTATATGTCTATTGCTCTGATATGTAACTCTTGGAAAAAAAAAAAATCTGTCTAGGAACATATTTCTGTGATTCTTTAATGTCTGTAAAATAAATGTAGTAATTTTTAAATGTAGTTTTCAATAAAAGGACAAAAATACTAACTAATTGCCAAACAAACAGAATCATGTTACTTGTGGAAATTGTGTAGGGAAGAAATTAGAGCATCAGTTATACATATAGATCTGCACCTGACAGCAAGGATCTTTAAGGCTATTTGAAGAGATCATATTCTTGTCTGTAATAACAAGTTTGGATGTGTGAAGGATTGTACAGCCTTGAATGGTTCTGACTGTGGTGGTGATTTGCAAAACAGCCTTTATCTACAATCAGTAAATTCTTATTTGCATGTAAGTATAGGTAGGCCCATCTGACAGCCCAGTCACAGCACTATTGTTGTCTGAGGATTGAAAGGATGGATATGGACAACAGAAAAATTGGTATTGACTTCCAAACCAGAAAGATTTTACCTCACACACTTACAGGTGCCTGTGTAGAAGAACAGCTGCAATGATGTGTGTCCCTGGTGCCTTAGTTACAGGGCTTGGAAATCTTTATCCTGTATCGAGCCAGAATTACTTTATTCAGTTGCTTGCTCACACTTACTATATTCAAGAGAAATGATGGAGAAAATAATGAAGTTTGCTGACTTGAAAGTTGTTAACTGAAAGCAGGGAGATACTGTTCTGTGTTTCCTAACTGTGATTAAAACCAAATGTGCTTTTCTTCAAACCGTCATGTTACCTACATTCAGCTCACCTAAATGAAAGATAAGCCACATATAGAATTAACATTAAGAGTTACAAAACAAAAAGTAGAGCTGAAGTAAATCTTCAGTTCTAATGGAATAATTCTAAAATTTGAGCTCTGGTTACTCACAAAATACTGACTATTCATCTTACTTCAGAGCAGAACAGTTCTTCAAGAAGATGAAATTTTGGTGGCAAGCTTCGTATTTAGGATAAAGAAAGAACAAAGTATAAACCTATTTTCTTTTTCACATGGCAAATATTAGATGCTTTCAAAAAGCTGAAACTTGAAGGACATGTAGCAAACAGTAGCCAGCAAGCTGTGGCTGTGTAGAGCCACATATGAAACCTGTTTGTTCCAGCTGGTGTTTCATGTGGACATACCAATCTCAGCAACTTCTCTACAATTCAGGCTGGTTTAGCAATACACCACAAGAAGTTGGATGACAGGAAAATTCTGAAACATTCCTTTTTTAAAATTAGTTGTTCAGCTACCACTTTTTGTGTCACCCAGTTCATTAATAATAGCGGGAAATTTGACATTTTAGGCATTTGCATTTCGCAATGCTTTATATAAAAAAGCTCAGCATAAAAATAAATATTTTGACTTTTCAGAGAAGAAGGTGTATCTCTCTCGGCACTCCTTCAACATTTACTATGTTGAATTCCTTATTATACAGTGTGATGATAATGCAGAGGCCTCCTGCCTCTAAGCTGTGTAAATTAATATTGCTTATTAAAAGAAAAATACATATCAACTGACTAGTTATTAATAAGGTCCTAATCACTGTCATAGCTTCAAGCCAAAGCACAAAGATGTTTTTTGGTTGGAACTAGTTCAGTCTGATGAGGAAAACATGAACCTTACAGGAAATGCTTCTATTATTATGTATTTTTTTAAATACAGCAATGCATATGTGTGAAGCCTAATCACATAGACAGCTACAGCCAAGAGCAGGAGAAGGAAGGCAAAAGGACTGTGATGGAGGAATGGGTGTGTTCAGATGATCTGAAAACTAGAAGGTCTGGCTTTCAGAATTTAAGGCAGGCCTGAGACTGCTGATCAGTCACTACAGGAGATGAAAAGGAGATGTAGATGTGTAAATATAGGTATCTGCGATGAAAACAGTGTTGGAGACTTGTGCTGCTTTTGGAGTAATTGCTTGCCAGATGGACTGGCAAGAAATTAGATGGACTTTTGACTTTCCCTGAAGTCATGTCTGAAGTTTTTTTCTGAATTTCTTTGGGATTATGTTTGGATTTCCCCCAGAATGTTTGAGGGTCTGAATCTAGGACTGGCATGTCTTAAAACCATTTGGGAGCTGCTCACTGGACTGGCCAGGGCAGTTTTAATTTTTGCTTAGAGTTTCCTGACGCTGTTTTTAAATTCAAATTACACTGGAGTTGCATTCCTGTTTGTTTTTGTTTTGCATTCCAGCTGAGTTGTTTTGCTTCAGTGGTTGAGATCTTATTAAGAATGTCTGAACATAATTTACTATTACTACAGCATAGTATAGAAAGCTCTAACTCTGCTTCGCACAATTTCATTTGCCAAGTTAAAAACTTTTTTTTATCTCCCTATGGTCTGAAGATGAGTGTTCACTGACCTGTGTGAATAATGTGACAGTTCCAGATCTTTATGAGCTGATATTTTTAAACTAATGTGATCCTCATAATCTCTTGTCCACTCCCCTTTTCAAATACACAGATACACACACGGTTCAGACTAGGGAAGACCTAGTAAAAATGCTTTGATGAGCTGTATTCTGCCTCTTTATTCAAGATTCGTTTCATTTCTAAGATCCTAAAATTTAAATCTTACTCTGATGATTCTCCATTGTCTGTGCTACAGATTAAAGTAAGATTTTTTTTTTTTAAATTTGCATTTTAAATTTTAATGAATTAATCTTCGATATGCAACTTGAAAGCTCAGAGGCAAGAAGCAAGCCTTAAGGACAAAATGGCAGTATTTTGTAGGACTAAAATGCCTGGGTTTAAAATTTCGGAATCCCTGGCACATTTTCAGTGCTGATTGTAAAAGGGAGTGTACCTGTTTCTAATATTTACTTAGGCATATTACTTTTGCATTGGGAGACTATGCAGCAGTTTATTCTGAATGCTCTACACATGTGCAACAGAAATATTTTTTGCCCTAAAAACATTAAAAAATGAATATAGGATCAGAAAAAACACAGTTTTAATTAAATGTTTGAGGATGAAAGAAGCACACTTGCTGGACCCTCTCATAGATACAAGAAGAGTTGCAAACCTCTTTATAGTCACTTTTTATTTGGTTTAATTTTCACAAAAGAAGTCTCCTTTTTCAAAGTTTTATGATTCATTTCCCTTAGCAAATGGCTTTAGAAGTACTTAATAGAAAATAAATGCAAAATCCTTTTATACAAACTACTACTTCTTCTTGAGATGAAGAAGTGCCAGTTCCCAGTGCTTGTAAAATATACTGAAATATCAAACCTTCGATCATCCTGGGACTGACTACATCAGATGTCCAGCTGTACCTAAGCTGAAAAAGTAAATCAGAGACCTCTCTATCATCCTGGGATGATGGAGTTCAGGAAAATTTTAGTATCAGGATTGCTTGATAACCTAGCTGAACAGTTTCTAGGGAATTCAGTTCACATATGCTTAAAAGCTTATATAAGTATTTTTAAAAGGTATTTTATAACCTATTGCAAAATAACTAAGGCTCACCATAGCCCCAAGCATATTTTTATTGTGTGGGAACCAGCTCCAGCAGTCACATGTTTTCTACACACACTGTGCCAATGCCTGCTTGATACCAACAACTAAGGTAAAAAAAAAAAAAGGAATGAGGGTAGGAGCCTTTCAAAATGCCAGAATTTTAAACTCTAATGAATATTTGGAATTTCACAACTGCTTAAGATACATGCAGACTTTTGGACTCCAATATTAGTTTTGTATTTATATTTTTACTTTCTAAAAAATCTGTAGTTATTTACATCCAGATTTTGGGTTACTGCTTCTTTTTGTTTGTTTGCTTGTTTGTTAGTGTTGGGGTGTTTTTTGGGTGCCTTTTTTTGTTTTTTTTTTTTGGGGGGGGTGTGTTGGAAATTTTTTGTTTGTTTGTGTTTTTAACATCATAAGCTTTTTTTAGTAATTGTTTGGCAGTAAAAGCATAGAAAAGAAAAATCTGCTCTAGTGCAATCCTCTGTGGCATCCACAATGTTTTATTGTCAGTATAAGCATTATTCTTAAGCTTTTGCCAGAGTCCAAAATCATCTTCACTTTCCATCAGTAAAGAAAGAGCCACAAACTCCAGTGTCAATCTACTCTATTTTAGGTGTGTGAGCAATACACTTTACGTCTGCAAAAAGAAAAAAATGTTCTCTGTGTCATCCAGAGAACCAGGAATGTTTCTGATTTATAAGGACTGCTTCTGTCACAGAAACAGTTTTCTGGTGCTTCTGTAAATTTTAGCATCCTGACAGTGGAACTGGTTGTGAGCTTTCCAGCACAACATTGTTTTCTTGGAAAATGCTGCTTTACAAGAAGGAATCCATTTACTAAAGAGGGTCAGTTTTGGCCAAACTCTTAAGTCAATGTTAGCATTTGGGGCTTTTTTTTAACTTAAGGGAGAATTTTCTGTCATCAAAATGTCATTATGTTCTGCTTGATGCTTTCTCTAGGAAAGCTGGTATTCACAATCCAGTTTCAAAGCAAAACATGAAATCTTTTGAGTGGCTCAAGTCCCAAATAATAAATTTTTTTATTAATTATCAGTCTTGGAGGCTTTTAACCTGATTTGCGGTAAGGGAAGAAGTCAGTGACTGGAAAACTGTTGCAGAGCAGCAGAACTGCTTCTGTCTTGACCCCCTGTGATATCTGCTGGCCACAATCTGTGAGACCAAGAAGCAGGGCTGGATGAGTTCACCTGTGCTCCAGGTGCTGTGCCAGGGACTGATACCATCTCCCTGTTAAGCTCATCACCTCAACCCATTCTTCAGTACTCTGTCTTGCCCGCTGAAGGCTCTTACCACACCAAGTGTTCTTGGAAGAGCTCCCAACAGGGAAGGGGCAGTGTGACAAGGCAGAGGGGCAGGGCAGGAATGCACACAGTCATCACCAGGCAGGCAAAAGCCACCACCGTGCCCCAGATTCAGCCTGAGAAGGGCTGCTGCTGGCCGTAAGCCATTCCACCCTGTCAGGCTAAACTTGTGCAAGGAGGTGATTGAAGCAGACAACAAAGTTGATCTGTCTTTGGGGCTGATTCCTGGTATCGCTGTCAACCCTCACTTCCTTTTTTTGTCACGTTTTCTTTTAGATTCCCGCAGAAGGACAACATCCTACAGAGCAAATGTCAGCCTTCAGCATACGAAAACAGTCTCCTAATCAAAGCGGTAATACTGAGTCTCCTCCATTTCCTGCTCCCGGGGCACTTGGAGGCTGAGGCACGGCCTCCCTCCTGTCCAGGCCTCGCCATGGCCCTGGCACAGCTCCCTCACAGGGGAGGAGGGTGATTCGGGCCACTGCGACCCGTTTCAGATGCCAAACTATTGGTGTTGTGCACAAAATGAGGCTGGCAGGGATTCAGACCAGAACATCCCACTGGGCAGCGGAGTGTGGTCGAGTGGGGAGCTGGGTGGTGCGGGGCAAGGTGGTGTGGTTGTCATGGAGAACTCACAGGAGCAAGGGGCTGCAAGGGCAGTGGGAAGATCCACTGGTCTCAGCGCCGTCTCTTTGACTTGCACAGGGAAAACGAGGAGAAATTGAGGAAATCTAGAATGGGGGAAGGGGAGAGAAAAGCTGTTTAGTCATTGTCTGATGGGATGGTTTGCTCCTCTAGAGGAATAAAACTAGAGGACTGCTGGAATTTGCTTTCTGTACAGAGAAATGTCCAGAGGCAAACTAGAAACATGATGAAATTTTCCATTTCCCTGAACCTCAAAAATATTTCTGTAGACTGAAAGGTTTTTGAGATGCATGAGGACCTGGTTTGGGTGGGATATACCAGGCTTACAAAATTGGTGTTGCTACTTCAGGGAGCTGCTTGGCTCTGCTGTATTGAGGACATAAATTTTTATTGTCAAATTGAGACAGGGATGAGCTGCATCTGCCTGTGCTCATGTGACCTAATCTGTTGTATCAGATCTATGTTTAATTTTTTAGCTGAAGCTTGGGAGAAAATTCATAGGCCAGAAACGAGTACTCTTCTGCAAGCCCAGGGCCTCAGGCATTAGCAGAGTGCTTGCAATGTTTCTTGAGAAGAAAACAATATCTATTCCTTGTCTACCACCTTTATAAGAGGTTTCATGAGACCTTCTTTGCACTTAGCAGTTTAAAAAACCATGATATCTGAGAAATCCGAGTGATTTTTGGGTAGGTGATATCAGTTTTCCTAAAGTACTATTGGTAAAAAAGACAATATGGCACATGTACAGTTAATTTTAATAGTTGGATATATACCAAGTACTTCTTGATTATACAGAAATGCTTATGTGATGTTCATATTACTGAAGAATTTTTCTTCAAGATTCAGAGGAGGTAATGGCTGATAGTAGAGCAGAGAGTAAAATATATTGCAGACAGTTGAAAGCATCTTTGGCTAAAACTATTAGGATGAAAAAAATGCTGGAATAATTTCCCCCCCTTTAGCTGCCATCAAGTATCCTTGCTGAAGAGAAGCTTTCTCTTTGGCATGCATAAACTTGAGCTCACGTTTTTCCTACTTCTGAAAAACTAACTTTTCCTTTGTTTTTTTTTTTAACAATACAAATAATTGTACCAAATTAAAAATCTTTAAATATTTATGAGAAATGAGAAAAGGTACACATTTTTAGAGAAAATGCAGTTTATATGGTCTTGTTTTCTAATTAAAACTATCTCCATTCTTGACAGTGACCATGAGACAAAGTTATTGTTTAAAGTGGTGAAGGTCTTTCCTCTTTTCAGTTTGCAAGAAGTGTTTATTTTAATAGATAATCTAATGAACCACTGGAGCTATTCAGACAAGCCTGGGATGCCTTCATTTTTTTTTAAGTCTTTAAAGTCAGATTTGAATAAATATTTTTAAGAGAAGAGCTAGCTCAATAGGCAGTGAACAGGCTGATGCAGAAGTCATGCAGTGAGGATAGATTAGTTTTTGTTAATCTACCATGAATGTCAGCTCATTCTTACAAGCAACATTTTTCATGTCCCTGGTCATTTGTCAAATGGCTGGATCTATGCTGCTTAAAAAGAAGAAAGGCAAACCTGGGCATCAAGGCCAAAAGATGGAAGCACACATGCGTGCTATCACAGCCATGGCTTCTAAAACATTTATCACTTTTCTAGCACCTCAGTCTTGGAGAGAGCAAGTCCAACACAGAACCAGAGAACATTTGCAACTAGGCAGACGTCAGTGATGAGTCCAAACCTTTCATTCCTTCTCTTTCACTTGGCAGTATAGGGAATTGAAACAGGCACAGTTAGAATTACAGACAGATATATATATACATTCTTAGACTGAATTTTATCTTTGTACATCAGTGTCTACTTTTACAAGAAAAATGTATTTAAAAATTCACTGTTGGCCATTGTCGCTTAAGATAAATGTTTTGGTGCTCTATTATGATTTGGTCTTCCACTCACTGTAGCCATTTGTCATTTTTTAATGTTATCACTATGGGTGAAGTTCTTGTATTAAAAGCAAGAAGTACATTTTCTTATAAATCAGAGCAGAATGCCAAAACACAGCTCTGACTAATGACGTATTACTGACTGAATGTGTTTTCTGTGGAGTGTGTTCTTTCTACACACAATTTTTACAGTCTAATTACTGCACACCAGATAGTGATGTCTTCTGAAATTTGGTGTCTCCTTTTGCGTGAATCTTCAGAGTGTGAGGAATTAATGGAGAAAACGGTGAGGGTCTTTAGAGGAAAACACAAGATCCTCTGTATTTTTCAATTTTTTTGATTAATTGGTTGTATTAACAAGGATTTTACATATTTAATTTTTCACCTTCTCTTCTCTGGATAAAATTTGGGGCAAATATAGAAATTAAAAAATGGAATTCATATTTGCTCTGAACTTCTAGCTTTTCATTTTAATAGGTCATGTTAAAATATCACATCAATATTTCTTCTCACCTCAAATAAGCTGACGATATGAAACTCAGGTAAACTGAGAATACTGAACAATAGTTGTTGCATATTTTTGCTAGCAAAAGGGGCCAAAATCCTCATGAAACAAACCAAAGGAGATAAATGTCAGCTTTCTAATACAGGGAAGAATCCATATTCTCCAAAATCAAGTGAAAATCATATTGTTACTTCCCTAGTACACTAAATATCAGCCTTGTTGGACAATGATATTTTAGGATGTTTTCAGAAGTAAATAAGTCTTCCGTGTTTGTTCAGCATGTCAGTCTGTCTCTCCCAACAACCTTTGAAACCATACACCAATTTTAGTTAAATTTGATGTAAAGGTATAAATCTTAAAGGTATTGCTTTTATTAAAGTTCAGTAAAACTAAGTAACTGACTAGAAGAGAAATTCTGTTCATTTAGCCTTTCAGGAAAAAGCTTTAGAGGGAGTCTGACTCTTTGTGAAACATGAAAATCCACATATTTTGGGCTGGTTGTAATTGGAGAGCCATGTGGTCAACTCAAGATTAGCCTTCCTTCAAAATTTGCATCTTGTCACACATCTGCAAATACAAAACCCACAGACAACACCACAGGAAATTTGGTGTCAGGATTCATTAGTTTGACTTTCCTGGGATTACTGTGGTATGCAAATTTCATAATTCCTTTATCAGATCTGTGATATGTGTTTTCATTAGAAATAGGCAAAGCAGTTTAATATTAAGGATGAAACTGAATTTAGTTTACTATGCTGGGCTTCTGCAGGCCCTTCAAAGTTGAAGCCACAACCTTTTTAAGAAGCAATCTGCACTAAATAGGTTATGATAACTGAAAATTCAATCTGTATTAAACTTTTATGTATTTCAACCTATGTAATAGTACTTTAGGTTTCCAAAGTTTTTCCACATGTTAATTTTCACGACATTTCTCTGCATTTGCAGATAAGAAGAGCCCCTCTGTTGCAATTAAAAGCAGACAACAGGCTACTCATGATATTAATAAACGACGGACCCTTTTGCAAGATAACAGCTGGATAAAGAAGAGGCCTGAGGAGGAAAGGTAAGAAAAATATGAAATGCATTTCTTCCATATTTAGTTCAGTATGCCATGTACCTTTGCATGGAGCATCTACTTTTGCATGGATGGTATCAACCAGAACTAGGGGAATTCAATCAAATAACTCTTATTTATTTATCTTGATGAGGTATTGGTTGCCTTTTGGAAGTATTAGTTTGCTGAATATTCACTGACTGTTTTTCATTGGGACTTTTGAGTGCTGAGTATTTGATAAGGTTTTGCTCTACAAGTAAAATCCCACATTTCACGTATCTAGGTTGCAAGACTATGATCTGACTTTTTATAAGCAAGAAGATTATAAATCTGGGCAAGTTCTTTTAAGGAGCTTAAGTCAGAATCAGTTTAAATTTAATGTAAACTAGGACTTAAATTACAGCAGAAACAATGTCTTGAGACTATGTTATCATTATCTGGCCCATGAGCAGCATGTAGGAAGAGATAATTCTTACTGCAAAATGTCTGGAGTCTTCTACTGCAGAGTTCTGCAGCTGGTGCAATTACAGTGGTAGTGGACAGCTGTGAAATCTGATTGAAGACAGAAATCTTTTGCCAAGAAAAAGTGATCTCTTTTTAACACTCACTGTTTTTCTTTTGCTTGAAGTGCTGATGAAAACTACGGAAGGGCTGTCCTTAACCAATACAAATCCCAAGATAGCCTACACAGGTATGGTAGAGTATCTGTACGCCTTTCTAATGATACCAAAGAAAACTTGGTATCCATTTACTATATCCTGTATATAGCAAGAGCTTGCTTTGTTCAGTTTTAGTCTATTCATATTTTCACTGTAAATCAGACTCCAGTGTCAATAATTGATCACTGCAGTGGATCCAGGGTTAGATCTGTTGACACCTGGATGGTCTAAAACCCTGTATGATACTTTATCTGAGACATAAATACTGTTTTATTAATGATGAGTTTTTTAATATAACCAGTGACCAAAGTGGCATTTCTAAATTTTTTATTCCAGCAGTAGCACAAATGAAAAGGAAGATCAGAAAGCTGTACTTGGACGATACAGATCTGATACCACCTTGGACAGGTAGGGCTTTTATTCTGGATGTATTGTGTGTTGTGATTGTCATACCTGTGAGAGGTCTTAAAAATGAAAGCATGAATGAAGTCAGTGTTTTTTTTAAAGTTTTTGTATTCATTAAGCATCTAAGTAAAAGACTTTGAATGATTTTTGCATGAATTTTCAATGAGACAAATGAAAATATGATTTGAGAAAAGGTTCTTTTGATATCATCTTCTTTTTTTGTACCTGTTTCTGTATATTCCTTTCCTCATAAATGTAAGTATCTTTCCACAGATGATAACCACTCCTCCCCAATTTCCTCCTTTTCAAACTCAAAACCAAAGTCATTATCTCCAACAGCTAAGCACAACATGGCTAAACCCATAGTTCTTTGCAAATACTGTGATCAGTACCAATATTGGAGTCGTGGTTGTCATACAGGTGCTTAATTTGAATGTTCTGTTCAGCCTTGACCTCTGCTGGGTGAAGGCATGACCATGCTTGTGTTTGTAGATTCTTTGTGTTGCATCTTCAAAATCCAGCCACCATTAACATCTGCTATCCAGAACATGCTGAGGCTGTGAGATCCAGCACTTAAACGCACACTGTGGGAAAAGTGCACTTTGTTTAGTTGGGTTTTAGCACTGTGCTATTTCATTTCATGATCCTTACTTCTCTTGTAAGAAACAATGCAAAATTGTTACATAAAATGTACCTTCTCCGCAGGAGTTTGAAAAAGAATAGGCTAGAGACCTGTGCACTATCGTCACCCTGCCTGTCCGACAGCCAGTGAATGCTGCTGTATTTGTTCAATCATCATGAGGAAGCCACTCTATAACTTCAATTCACCTGTTGCTCTTCTCTGTATATTTTCTATTTCTATATTAGTCTTTTTGGTCTGGGAATCGAAATCTCCATGTAGCTATTTAAGATGGGTGCACACCTTGTATGTACACAGAGGAGTAATAACAATGATTTCTATTTCATTTGCAATTCTTCCCCTTGTACTTCATAACACTGAGTTTGCTCTTTTGAGTCCTGCTAAGAATTGAGTTTTAATTTTCACAACATTATCTATATAATTCCAAGATTTCTTTTCCGTGTGATAATTGCTGGTTCAGAGATCAATTGTTTCTCTTGGCAGGCATTACTTTGCATCTAAGAAAAGTGAATGTCATCTGCCATTTTAGAAATCTGACATGTTAGCAGATGACTTCTGAAAAGCTTTGCCATTTGTTTTGACTACCATTAAGTAATAACATTGGCAAGCAACATCATCTCACTCTCCTCTTTTCCAGATAATTCATGAACACATGGAAGAACATAGGTCTTGTACATATCTCTCCTTCCACTCTGGAAACTTGCCATTTATTTCAAAGTTTTGTTTCCTATATTTTAAGCAGTTATTTCTCTATTTCCCATGGGAGATCAGTTTACTTAAGAGCTCTTGAAACTGACTTCTGTGAAGCTTTTTGGAAATTGAAGTAGCATATATCAGCTGTGTCACACTTACTCACATGGCCACTCACTTCAAAACAATTTTAAAATTTGATTTTCATGCCTCAAACCCTGATTACTAATTTAGAAGTCACAGGACAATTCCAGTTTCTACAGTGTCACTGAGGAACACTGGTTTTTTGTACTCGATATCTTTTTGGTTTATGCTGAGATACTAAAGTATCTGAATTATTTGAGGTTGTAAGCTGACTATCTTTGTGTTTTCATATACACAAATATCTAACATAAAGGGTTCTTAATATGCAACTGATGACAGAGTATACCAAAAAAGGAATTTAGGTGTAAATATAGACTTCTGAAAACTAATGCGGAACATGCCATAAAGGGAGTGAATAATGATGCTTCTGCCTTGAAATTACCACAGTGAGGAAGCTGCAGTCAAGTTGTTTATATTCCTCAGTCATCAATAGTCTTTACAAAACCGGAATACAGCCATTCCAGGATTAATTTGTGCACACCTATCGCCAGCAGGCAGTTTTATAAGGGATGACCACATGTTCTGCAACTCCTCAAATTTGCGACCTAAGATATAAAAGGCTGTGGTGATGTATCTTCTCTTAGTACCTTTTTTGTAGTTGAATTTGGTACTTCTGCTTCCTCTGTGAAGGACGTTCTCCACTTGGTATAATTCTCTTATTTTCTTATAAATTATTCCTGACAAGCATAGCCATATGCTGGAAGTCTCCAAGCTTAGAACTGACCAGTTTGCAGAACACCTATATGGTTTATCTGCCTGTGTGGAAAAAACACTTCGGTTTTTTTGTAGAAAAGCCCTGAAGGACTGCTCCTAGTAGATGCTTCTAGAGACGAATTACCTTGGTACTGGAGATCTCTCAGATCTGTTTACAGCAATTACAAGTCATCTTGTGTTTACAGTATTATGTCATGTTGCTTATATGGAAAATCATTTCTGCCTAGATAAATTTCTGGAAAATGACCTTCTTCTATCCTGCAAATGGTCCTAGGGAGTTACCTGTTTTCAAACTGGATACTAGAACATCTTTTCACAATTCTGCTGTGCATGTCTTCTGGCCAGTAGTATTCCAATAGGAATACTGTAGTATTCCAAGAGGAAAGGATTTAAGGAATCTGGCTCTATCTAGATAAATATATATTCAATATCTAATTTTCAAAATGACAAAATAATAATTGAAATATGAATTAATAAAATCTTTGAGGACTATAGGAATAATTTTGAGCTCTTCATTGCATGTGTAAATGTGCAAATAATAACATATCTAAAAGCCATATTATGTGCAGCTTTTTGCTTCTTGGATACTGCTATAACCATGTCAAAAAAGGTATTTTTTGATATGAATTTTGCCTAACCCAATGGCTACAAAATTTGAACACCATTTTCCATTTTAAAAATCTGGGAGAGATGTTGCAGATAACTACATGGAATTTCACCATTGGCTGCAAGCACAAGAAAGTGCTAAACATATTAAGTTGTTTTCAGAAAGCCATAGATTGATGGCAGTAGATGCACGTGTACTTGTACTGGCATGTAGATCTACACTATTTCCAACTAAGACAGCAACTGCATTGTGCAGATGATCACAGACAGCCTTTCTGGATGGGTGGAAAAAAATTATTTATCCTTTTATTTCTCACTCATTATTAGCAACTAACCAAACATTTGACGAAAGGTGGGAGAAAATTTACAAGTCAGGTAGTGATGAAAATTACATTGCTATTTTTCCATGTACTAAGTCCAGAATAGCTTCCAGAAACACTTAAGTCCTAACTGCATCTAGAGCAATTAGATCTGGATAGATGGGACTGAAGCAAATGACATATTTTCATTGTTTATTTATTATTTATTAATAATCTAATACTTTGGAATGATAGAAGTTACTAGGAAAGGATCAGAGAGCAAACCAGAAACCGCTGCAGTGTGTGGTATGAACCTGCTTTCCACGTCTTGAACACTGCATGCATCATTTCACTTATGTGAAGAAACTACAATAGAAACAGGAGAAGAAATTAAAGAGGGAAGTGAGAAAGGATGGAATAACTCTCATGTAAAATGTCTGAAAAGACAAAAATTCCTCAGCTTGGGAAAGAATAATATAGGGAAACGGTAATGGAAGAATATTTTCTGCTTGTTGCACTGCTAGAATGAGGAGATACTCTATAAATGTTTGGATAATGAATTAAGGGGGAAAAAAAGCTATAGAAGAGAGAGAGAGAAAGAAAGAAAAGGGAGAAAAACCATTTATTTTTCCTTTAATGCATACATTAATTATAGGAGTCACTAGCACAGGACACTGTGGAGGCCAGAAATTTAAATTGGTTCAGATAAACACTACATGTTTAAATGGCCCACTGATCCAGGGGTGTCTGTTGTAGACAATGTTGTGGGTGTGAACAGAGGGTATTATTTGATTCCTTATCAGAAGCTTGAAAGTTATACAAGGAGAAGTTAACATAATACTTACCTTTCTTCCACTTTTTATTTAAAGCTTCTGCTACACTGGGCAGCAAGGGAGTAGGATGCCAGATAGAACCTTTAAGGCTTTAAAATGAGAAAATACAAAACTATGTAAAGCATTGTGCTGGAATTTTGAAAACATGTGATGAAATGTGAAAGAAATGCTGGTTCATTGGCGAGCGGGGAATGAGAAGGAACGCTCGGGTTTGCATCTGCAGCAATGCCAGCAGGTTTAGCGAGACCTCTAGTGATCTTCCCTGCAACTGTAGCTGCTGTCACAGTCACGAGCTGCCCTGACAGGAGAGGATTCTTTGCAAAATTGCAGTTAAGATTTGCAAAAGACACAGAGCACACGCTGGTGCAGATTGTGTCCCAGGATTCCCTGGAAGGCTTTTCATTCAACTGTATTCTGTGCTGCTTGAAGGCAGGATACAAAATGTTTTATATGTAACATCAGATTATAGTTCTAGGATTAATTATTTTGCATCTGTAGCTTCAGTTTATGGATGGGAATAGATAAAAAAAATACATGTAAGTTGTAGCTCAGGATGTGTTTCAGCTGATTGAATCAAATATTTAAGACAACCCTGTCAGCTTAGTATTTATCCTCTATTTCAATGTACATCACTTTATATTTAAGCTTTTCAGAGTCCCCCTGTTCTTACTAAAGAATATTCCATATATAGGAAGAAATCTGGAATAAAAGAAGAACCTAACTGCTTCAGCTATGATAGCTACATGGTGCATTTCTGTGAAAATTTTGAAGGGTTTTAGGCGGTAACTGTAGAATCCATAAAGGGCTTGAAAAATCATGTGTTTGTTTCTTCATGTAAATTTCATGGCTTAATGAAATCAGTTCAAGCACAAATAATCTAAGTTTGTTGATAGAAGTTATTCCCGTAGGTCAGCACCATGCCTTGCTAGGGATTTTGCACCAGATTATTTTCACATCACATGGATCTATGAAATCTGTAAATAAAACAAGACCGTTGCATCTCTCCAGGGATGGTGAGGCAGAGGAAAAGGCAATAGCTCTGTGTGTGCTGCTTGACTGAACATTGCTTTCTTTCTAGTATTCTGACCTAATTCAAAGGAGTTGTAATAAATGTTTAGCAACAGTGAAGTTTAATGCAGTATTATTGTTTGAACATCATCTTTGAAAACTCTTTTTTAGTGAGCTACTTAGAGTCTTCAGGTAATAATGCACTAAAGTGATATAATTTCAGCTTCTGTTCTCTACCTATTTTGATACTGGGATATTTTTAATCAGTACACAGGCCAAAATGATACTCTGTCTTTTGATTTTATTGAAAATGGATTTTAAAAAAATTTAGAGTGTGTGTTATAAATAATTTCTGTGTTTCCAACAGAATTCCAGCTGGAAATGATACTGATAAAATAAATAAGTCCCCAACTCTCAATCATAAGCAAAACAACAGGTACGAATTTCAGAAACGTTATAATCTAACTATTATGTATTATAATTTATCATGTATTATTTACCATGCATTATCATCTAAGTGTTATATACTATCATAACTTTAGAATTCATGTACATTCCAAGATTATATTGAGAAATTATTTGTATTGGATATGGCCTAGTGTAGGCTTCATTTGGCCACGTGACCTCTGGAATGTAGGCATATATCTAGATTATCACAGGCTCTTTTTATAGCTGGTGAGGAGAAAAACATGTTTTCTTTAGAATAAGAGGAATTTTGCTTGAAGAAGCCTATTTCTCCACACAGATTAAAAGGGAGACTAGTTCAGATTACACATTTACTCAGCATAATGATTATTTAATAATTTTACAGTATTTTAAATACAAAAAAGAAGAGAATAAGAGTATTTTGAAAAGTGTGGGTATGTTTTAGAGCTCTAGATTTCTCTGCATAAAATCTACCAAATACAACACATAGTTCTGAGGAAGGATACATGAAAAAAATCTATTTAATGCTTTCAGTGGAAAATGCCATTGTACATTGCCAGTGGAAAACTTGAGAACCAAAACATAAAAAAAATTTTTTTGATAGGATAGATTATTTTTCCAGTGGAAACCTTTTCTTTTGTCAGAAGGCCAGTCTTTTGTTTAAAACAGTTTTAATTTAAAGCAAGTTAGCACAACATTGTTGATACGTTGTTAAAAAAGTTGCTATGATTTGGAGGTGGCCACTTATACAGGTAATATGATTCCACAACACTGAAAAATTATTTTCTAAAAAACTTACACTTATTACCTGATTGCTTCCCTTCATTTAAGAAGGGAAGTCAGAAGAACTCAGCCACCATATGTGTAAATGCAAAGGGACAAATGCATCGCTTTGTGCCTTCATCAATGTCAGTAGAGTTCTGTCAGTACTAAATTACACAGATCATAGTTGCTAGAGAGCACAGCAATTACAAGTCATCTTGTGGAGAGTTGTGATATTACTCTGAAGAGCAAATCAGTATCTCTGGCATTTACAGTTCAACGGAGGTCACTCAAATTATAATTTTGCACCATTATGTTGTAAATCATAGTGATGATGACACATGAAGCCTCATATAAATTGGATTTTATGGGGTTTGTTCTGGAGATGGTTTTTTAACAGACCAACAATTAGTTCTGAAGTGGGACTTGAGAGACTTAAATTGTATATATTTTTTCCTGCCAGAGAGCAAAATGATTTGTAAAGTGCTATTCTTCAATTACTGTTATTATGAATTGCCAATTACTATCATTAAGAATTGCAGAGGATAAGACAATAACTTTTTGATAAATTTTATGACAAATTACTGGCTTGGATTTTATATAGGTTAGTTTTACAAACATATAGCATAAAGCATTTTATTTGAGCAAGAAACATAAAATATAAAGTATGAAAATGAAAGATATTATTATTATAGTGTTTGGAGACTAAAGTGTAGGTACAGAAGTCAATATTCTAAGAAGTCAGAAATTTGGACGTCAAGTAAAAATGCAGCTGTCTAAACATCAGAACCCTTTAAGGTCTCCCACATCTTGTGTCCTTTGAGGTATATAAACATAGTTATAGCATTTACCATACACATTTGTATCATTCTGATAGCAGAAACCGATTTCTTGTAATTTATTTTTTTTATAATTTAAAATTATACTCTTGTTCAAGATTAACTCACTAAGTATATTTCCTTAACAGACAGTCTTGGGCTCCTAATGCAGCATCCACAAACACTGCAGCTACTTCTCCAATCAAGAAAAAAAGGTATTCATTACCACCACTGCTTGGTTGCCAGAGGGTATATAGCACTGTATTAAGCCTCAGTAATATATCACAATTACATTAAAAAATTACCAACTTCCTCCTCCAGCACACTCAAACTCCTCAGCAGACTTCAAGAATTAAACTTTTACATCCTCTGTCTTTTTCCATGGGATTTAAAAGTTTTATCTCTGTAGACCCAGTTTTGTGAGCCCGGTGGACATGGCACAATGGCTAACTCTTGGCTGCAGCTCCTAACTCAGCTGGTGTACTCATTTTCAATGTCCAGATTTAAAGCACTGTAGCTCACTGTAATTGTGAAATCTCTGATGCCAAACTTGACCCTGTACTGTTGCAGTGCATATGAATCACGCAGTTTTCTGAACAACACACAGCTACCTTTAAAAATCTGGATTTCAGATAGCATTATCTGGGCAAAAATAAAAACAGGGTGTAGAACTAAGTACATTTTTAATTTAAAATGTACTGCTGGTGATAGCCATATTTTTCTGCATCCTTCCCAGCTGCAAATTCTGTTCATTTGTGATATTTTATTTCATATTTCATGCATAAAAAATGTGATCAGTAGAATAATGAATGTAGAAATTAAAATGTCATCGTATTTAAATTAACATATAGACCTGTTTGTTTGGTGGAAGTTTATGGTGTTTTCAATCCAGGCTCTTGAAAGATATGGAAGGCCATCAATGAATTGTACTGCTTCTGGTGTAATTGTTTTTACTTCACAAACAATTGCTGGATTGATAGTTTTGAGGGTAAAAAAAAAAACACAGTAAGAAAAAGGAACTGAAAGTGCTTGTGCTGTTTATGTGACCTCTAATAGCCTGATTGTATTTCTTGTGTTGGTAATTGACACGCTTTCCTTTGTGCATTTTATCTGGTTGTTCTTTACATGAATGATCCATTTATTTGTACCACTCAGATTGCAGAAAAAACCACCTAGACTCACATTTTTCACAACAAATAAAATTACTGTAGTATTTCCTATTCCATTCAGTTTTCTGTAAAAAATGGTCTAAAAAGTATCAACATGCAGTCTTTGAAAATACTGATAATTTAAGAAAAGTTCCAGGTATTTTTATATACTTCTTTTCTAATATTCACAGTATGCTGTTCAGCCCCAGAGCATTAAAATAACACTGAAAATTTTGTTTATTAAAATGTACAGGCAGTCTTGGATGCCTCCCCCAGTTTCGAGTAGTAAGACCCCGACAGAAGCAGAGGAAAGCAAACGGTGTGTATCAGTGATCGCTGGTTGTTTCCTAACTCTTGGCTAGAGCTAATTTTGGGAGCAAGAAGGCAGGGCAGTTCTTTGATCTACTGAGTTTGATGCATAGGATGCCCTGCAAAGAGCTCTTGTTTGGTGCTCTTTGCAGCCTGATGCCCAGCATTGACTAGGGCCTGAGTATATGAAGTGCCAGAAACTTGAGGTTACATTAAGTGGTCCCAAATTTTTTCTGTCACACATGCATTCTTTCTCCATGGTTTCACTTTGACAATTCCAGTTAATTCTCCTCAAGGCAAACATGTTGTAGAGAGACTGGCCATAAGGGCAGGGATCTGTTGCTGCCGTTTGGGTTCACGGTCAGGCTCTTGGCCCTTTTGGGTATCAGCATGAGCAAAACCTCAAAATCTACTAAGTTCCCTGTCAGCAAAGTATCCAAGAAATAGTTTAGAACAAAAAATCAGACTAAAGTTACTTGCAGATGCATGTTTAATGTTTATTTCTGAAGTCATGGTTGTTTCCTGGCAGAATAGAAAGAGAACAGGGAATGTTTCTTGTGCTCTTACCTAAAAGCAGAATATGGATGGTGTCAAATACTAATAAATAAACCTTCATGATATTCTCTGCTAATGTCCACTATTTGCTGCAGCATGGCCTTCTGCTTCCCTAGTTTTAATCTGGGAAGTTTCCAGCGTGAGCCTCATGTGCAGCAATGATGAAAATTAAATGAAACAGAAATGAATGGATATGCTGTGATGTTAGGTACAAGCCTTGGTAGACTATTGCCCAGGGAATTTATGGGATGTATGGCACTGGAAGACTTAAAACCAAGTTTAGCAATTATTTTAAATCTTATTCTGTGTTTACTACCCTCTATCTGTTTGGCCAAGATTCACTCTCCACCCAGCAGAAAGATGGCTCTTAGATGTTAAAGTTTATTTTCTTTGAAGTCAGTCTTTATTAGATGTTCTCAATGTGCCAACTGAGAAGAATTTATCTGGCTTCATTTCAGTATCTTGCTAAGATGATGGTAATTTTGAAAGAATAGGATAATGCTCTACATGGCATCCACCCAGCTTCCAATAGCAAGCTGGAATTCCTTTATTCTTCTCAACACTAATTATCCAGTTACTCCTCCAGTCTCACAGTTCAGAGAAGACTGAAAACAGGCATATTCTTTCTGAAGCTCTTATGACTCTTCCTGGATCCTCTAACAATGCTGTCATCAAGAACAGCTGGTAAAAAGTGATGGGCATTTAATGATTACTTGGTTTATGTTTTAAAAGTCCTTTGAAGATGTGAAAGCTATTTAAAATTGTGAATATTACTGTAACTAAAAATAGTTATCAAAGGAAAGCCTTTTACTTGCCTGTGAGTTTCAGGAAATAAAGTGCCATGCATAGATGCTAATAAGCACAGTTTCTAAAGGTCACTACCAGTCTTAAAGACTGAGCAAAGAGCTATGTCAGCTATGTCTTTTCTTCAAATTTGAGAATGGCTGACTGATCTGCTATCCTCAGGAAGGGAGTCCAGCAATCCAATACGTGGGCTTTCTTGGTCAGGGTTAGTTATATACTTTTGTGATTCTGAGATGTGATTCTAGTCTTCCATAGTTAAACATGATATATAAACTTCCAGAGTTCTTTGGAACTCTGGAACTCAGTTCCCACTTGATTAAACACACTTTACAGAACACTTAAAGAAATTGCAGTTGGAGCTAAGATTATAAGCAGCTCACTGTATTTGAGTTTTACGGTTGTGAATTGTGTGCTGAAAACAAAACACTATTAATCAAAGTGATTAACTGGAGAATGTTAACTGAAGATTTATTGTCTTAGTAACATAAAGAATATAGTTTGAATTTAGTATTATGCTACTTGAGTTAAAAACATATTCTGCCTTTTAAAGAAAAAAAAATTATCTTGGAAGGAAGGGAAAGTAAAAGTAATTGCTGTTGATTGATCTAAATCTTGCAAAGTGCTTCAATACTTGCATTTTGCTACTTGCTTTCTGAAATGTTTACTCTTCTTTCTCTAGAACCTCTTCAGAAAATTCAGAGGCTCCAACAACGTATGTCTGTCTTACTTTGCTTCTTAGTAGATTTAGAAATGTACCACACTCCTTTGCATAAGCCTTGATTATTATTTTACATTTATTTATAATACAAACTATATATAATTCACCTGTGAGGGTTCCTCTATAGATGACATGCAGAAGTGCATGAAGAAGATTTCCTTCCTGCCAGAAATGCAATTATTTGCATATATATTAGAACATTTCATTGGATATTTACTCAAATTGAAAAAACATTAAACTGCATAAATGTTAAAAACTACCTCGCAATTTTAGTTCCAAAGTTATATATGTTGCTAATGCAAATACTCTTTTATATGCAACTGATACTCTAAAGTCTGTGAGAGAGTGTGAGCTACATGAAGAAAAAGTGTTAAATCAAGAAGCTCTGCACGTGGAAAGGCTTGTAATAGAAGCATTAACTTAAGATGAATTGATGGAAAGTACTCTAAACTTATTCAAGTGTCTGAAAAGGTTGCTCTAATTTTAGAAAATAAATTTATTAAATTCATTAATTAAATGTACATTTCACATGGTCTAAATTAAGAAAAGGTTACTTAACCAACCTGCGATTTCATGACTTATAATTAAGACAGCTATGCAACATGTCATGCTTTAGTTGCCATACGAACAGAAAAATTCTGTAAAAGGAGCAGGTAACCCTCATCAACTCTATCTGCCACCTTCTCCCTTTCTTATAATTATTCATAATTTTAGTATTCCTGTAGTGATCAATTTGATTGTTCACATAAACAAAGAAAAATAGGAAACTGTAAATGTTTGCTTATTTAGCTTTTAAAAAACCAGTGCTTTGCTAGTTAAATAAAAGTTTTGTCTTTATAGATAAGATTTGTTTATCAGGTAAGAGAAAAGGTTTTTCAACTTTTTTTACTGCTAAAGTAATTTTTGAACAGTAAAGAAACTCCACTTTATTACTATATCCATACTAGCAAAACAGCTAGTCTTGGCATATTAGTTTTCCAAAAAGCTCAGTTGATGTGGTAATCTAGTGAACTAAAGCATTACATTTCTTGTTTTATATATGTATAATTCTTTATACACATATTATATGTATTTTTTTATAGTATTTAAAGAAAAAAAACCCAGAAAAAATTCTCAAAGACAATGCAAACTCACTGTGGTTACACCTGAAAGAAATATAGTATCTACAGTAATAAATCATTTAAGTGATACAATGTGTTTTCAAGTATCTTCTTGTGCCTTAAGTATGTTTTCACCATTCCTGTTGCAGGGCTGCCCTTTCATCAGAACAGGTGACCCGTCAGAAATCAAAGTCTGATGTGGACGATCAGGCTACAGCAAGGTAACGGACAGTATAATCAAAACAATGTTTTGATAAGAACTGATTAATGTGATATTAAGTACTCAATTTGCTTTATTTCTATATTTGATGGCTCGTTTGGACATGGTGTTTGATTAATGCAGGACTTACCCAGTCCTAATGAATGGCCTAGAAGTACAGACTCTGAGTTCCCTCTCATTGACTTGCTAAGTTATCTCAGATGTTTCATTTTTTAATCTTTTAGTCTATCCAGTCTGCATCTTAAAAAGCAGCATATAGGTAGTTGCTGCAAATGTTTGGAAAGAGAAAAATCGGGGTAGTATGGATTATACAGTGTATTTTCTTTGCTCTTCAAGACATTGTGGGTGAAGTAGTAACTACACTTTATTATATATATAAAAAACCCCCAACTGTAGTGTTAGCATTTTGAATGGTGAAAACCCAACATCTGCCCTTTAGGATGACAAAATTAGTATGTTTCAACAGATGGACTTGTTTTTGAGGGATGAGTTAGATGGCATATGTACTAATCTTTGAAAGTCTGCAGAATACCATAAAAATCATTGGTGGAAAAGATACAGAAATTTTAAAATTTTTTTAACTAAAATTTCAGCAAATTGTAAGGTTCTGTGCTGACAGAGATGTTATCTTTTTCAAAGTAATCAGCAATAACTACCCCATCCCTGGAAGTGTTACAGGCCAGGTTGGATAGGGCTCTAAGCAACCTGGTCTAGTTGAAGATGCACCTGCCCATGGGAAAGGGATTGGAACGGGATGATTTTTAAGGTCCCTTCCAACCCAAGGGCATTCTATGACTTTATGATTCTATAAACAAAAAATTTTACTCTGTGTCCTTGACCAGAGTAAAAAGCCTGAATATGCAATTAAAAATTGAATTAAATTAGAAACAGATTTCTAGATATGCACTGAGAATTAAAATAGCTCATTTGCAGTTTCTATGTGGAAATATTAAATGGAGCAGACATTAAAATTAAATTAGCTAATTTTATTTAATTTGATACATAAAGTTCAGTTTTGTGAGGTCTGAAGTTCCAGTCTATACTATTTTGAATCCTGTTCCCCTCCCCCAAAGTCCTCAAAATGTAAAACCAGTACAAAATGACTAAGAAAGCATCCAAAAGATGTCTGACAGTGTAATCCCTAGGAAAAGGGGGAAAAAAAGCAATGTTTCAGAGAAACATTTTCCTGTCAACAAATGTGACAGATCTTAGAGAATTAAATACGCCCAGTATTAACTAGGGAAGTCACGGCCATTCTTCACTGCTAGGGGCTTGTTAAGGTCTGACTTAATCCTCACCCTCAATCAGTTCACATTCATCATCCCCTGGTTGCTCTCATTACCATATCAAGCTCTGTATTCCTGTCCCTTCATTGGTGAAGAGCTGGAGGAATATTTTACTGGTCTACAAGTTTCTATGGCAACACTGCACTGCTATTTGTGTCAGTATATAAACTGTAAGTAGTCTGTAATCTTAGTGGGCAAAATTTAGGCCTCTCTACTGCTGCTATAATTCCTTTACATTTGGCTGGTGCTTCAGATGTCATCCATCTGCTGCTGATGGGTTAGCTTCACAAAACTACAGATTTTTGTTACGTTTTCGCTAACCAGAAATGTGTTAATCAGCTGCCAGCAAAAGTTCCCTTTTGCTATTAAAGATTTCACATAAATACTACATTTTTGGCAAAAATGGTTGTGTCATACAGGGTAAGTAAACAGTTACATGAAGAGTCTACATAGTAACATCAGTTAGTATTAGAATATGATTTTAAATTGCATCCTTTAGTTACCTATATTTTTACTTGGAGTAGAAAGATTTTCAGGTCATGCTTTTAAAGTCAAACTTAACTGATTACTTGTCTTTCATTCAGGATTCTGATAGGGATGTTAAAGGAATAATGAATTAATTTCAGTATAAAATAAGTGGAAAACGGCAATTGGCTTTCTAACAAACTGGTCAGTGATAAACACAAATCTTTCAGAAGGGATTAACCTGGAAAGGATGTCAGATACTCTCTTTTGGCTAAAATTGTAAAAAAAAAAACCAAACCCAATTATTGTTTTTCTTTTAAGGACAACAGTTAGATCTGGCATCCAAACACAGAGTGTGTGTGTATATGTATACCTATCTCACCTCTGAAGCATGGACATATGGACCTTCACCTGTTGGATATGATTAAGAGAATGGAATAGGCATCTCATGATGGAATAGGGCATCTATAGATACTCTAGGCAGCATAAGTAGGCTAGGACACAGAAAAAGTAAAGATAACTACTGCCTAATAATTGTGCATCTTTCAGAGCATAACAGGTCAAATCAGCTCTCTTGGTATCTCACAAATGCAGCAGCAGATGAGCACTACACTGGATACGTACAGAGACATTTTTCTGATTTCCTCAATGGGGGGGGCCTTTTATTCATTGCTTATCAAGTCGTTTTTGTGCTTTTTTCCACATCAGTGAAGATGGGAGATTCGCACACTGCATTTTTCCATTCCATAATTGTAGTAACTATTAAATGCAGGTGTTTAAAAACTGGCATTTTTAAAAGGACAGTATTCTGCAGAAAATCACGTTAAACCACTTCAAACATTCTGAGGGTGTTTTACACAGTTTCAGTCAGGCTTTCATTAATGATTACAGTTAGTATTAAAAACATCTGTGTTTCTATAAAAAGGCTTTTATAATGGGGTTCACTTGTATTGAACTACACATCGTTACAGAAAGTAATGGTATTTGGCATAGTGAGCAACATTTACCAGGGCATTTACAAAGTTATTACCACCAAAGGATGCAGAATAATCAAAAAGCCATATTTCCATAAGTTCATAAACTGCAGAACTAATGAATTTATCTTTTATTTTTCATAGATATATCAGAATTAATTCATGTTAGACATACCTGAGGAAAAGCTTTTGAGGGGATAGTAACAGGGGCTATACAAGAGATTAGAGACAGATCTCACTCAGCTCTTAAGGCATCTGTAGTGAGATTGGTACCAGGGAAAGACTATTAGTCTGTAGGGGCAAAGGGCGTATTGCAGAAACGCTTACATAAGTATGTCTTTTTTGGTATGCCAGCTACAGAAGTTATCTTGAAGAAAGTATTTCAGCTGTATATTTGCAAGTATGTGGGTGAGAGAGCAAATTCTAGGGAACAGAAGGGACTAGAATAAATTTTTCTGGCATAATTAAGAGAATCCTATATTCTGTACGTGTTTTTCCCCTAGTGTACAGTGTGACTCACTATTATTACTCCTGTCAGGTAGTAGAAAATTCAGACAATGCTGTAAATCTGTGTTTACTATGCTCCTTTTTAATGATACTCCTATTTGACCCAAGATGTGTTCCCAGCTCTCATTGCAACAGATTGTGAAAGAACAACACATTAATTATCTGTGCTTAAACTAACTATTGTAATATGATCTCACATTTCCATGTCTATCAACATTCGGGAACTTTGAAAGTGGAAAAAATACTAGATCCAGGGTTTTTTTTTTAAGTCATTAAAAAAAAAAAAAATAGTGAATTACGATTGACTTGGAATTTTCCAAACCAACGGAATTAAAACCATGATGTCAGGTCTCCTAAATGACCATTAATTGACAAAACTTTTCTTGTTCTAGAGCTACGTAAAGCACAAAACTGAAAGAACATGTAGGTGCATTTTGCAACATTGGCTAGTTATGTGTTCTTGTTAGACTGCCATCCCTGGAAGTATACAAGGCCAGGTTGGATGGAGCTCTGAGCAACCTGGTCTAGTGAAAGTTGTCCCTGCCCATGGCACAGGGGTTGGAACTGGATGATCTTTTAGGTCCAGCCCAAACCATTCTATGGGTCTATGAGATAGGCGATTCCAAAGAGCCACTAGAAATATTCAAAGGAATTCTCTTAGGTGGGACTAAAGTTTAGATGGCAAAAATTTAAGGCATGGCTCCTGCCTGAGTAATTTCTGTGTGAATATTCTTTTGGGATGTCTTCTATTTGCTCTGACTTTTTAGCTAGACCATCTGGAGACCTCTAAAATTTTCTGGAGCACACCTGTGTGCCTCAAAAATCGTTGGAAGCAAGGATACTGAACAGAACTCATATAAGCACACCCATCATTCACTAGCTTGCTTTTGCTACAATGACAATTGTTTCTTTATGGTAAAGTGAAGTGGCTTTACACTTTCTAAATTGCTTTTGATAGTATAAATCAATACAGTAATTTTTAATTTTTTAAAATTTTTTTATTTCAGCAGAAGGCCCTTCCAAGTGACAGGCTCCTTCTGTCTCTCAATTTTGATAGATTTGGCATTCACTGTAATGCTGGTTTGCAGCTTTTCTGCCTGTGGATACAAATGATTCACTGTTGCACAGCTTCTGTGAAGAGATTCAAGCACATTATTCCTAACTGAAATGTTAATACAGTGTTTCCAGGGTCATACGTATCCTTCCAGAAAAATGGAATAAGTTGTCTTTTTCCAGTGATCTTTCCCAGTCTATCTCCTATAAAACATTCTGATCAACAGCTTCTTCCTCTGTATTTAACTCCAAAATCCTCTGGGCTAAGCATTACACTGGTTTTGGCACAGTATAAATTGGCTTTCACAGTTGACTGCATTGCTCTTCTGTTCCCTACCCTCAGAGGTTATTGATGAAAGGTCTGAGTGAGGGCTCCTGGCACTGATTAGTGAGCATAACAATGTGGAAGGAAATACACCCTGCTCCAGGATAAATGCCAGTCTTTCCTCAAAAAATTCCTTTATTCATTCTCAGTTATACTGGTCAAAACCTGATACAAGGACAGTAAAACAGCCATAACATCAGATCAAAATTCAGCTGGGCCCATGATGTTAAACTTTACCCAGTAAGATGCCTGACACATTTAATATACTCTAGACCAACTCTTTTAGTTCAGAGTTGGAAGGTCCACTTGGCAATTGGTTGTTTTTGTCTTGTCCTGTGCTGACATGACTAGTTCAGAAATGTCCTTATGGTTTTAGCCAGACTTTCTTAGTGAGGTCTTTGTGTATTCCATCATGTAAGAAGAAGAAGCTGTCGATCGGAATTCTTTGTAGGTCAAGTGGGAGAGATCACTGAGGAAAGGACATCAGATGCAACTTTTTTGGTATCACATTTGAAAATGTTCTATGTATCTTATTATCTATTAGAAAAAGAGAGTCCTCTCAGTAGTTTTTATAATTCTGGTCAGTGCTTTTAATCAGAAAACCAATGCAGTTCTGTTAAAAACACTGTGCATGACTCCTTTAACAGAGCTGCTTCTGGATTGCTCATGATTATGTTGATGATGACAGAGTGACTAGATTCAAAACCTCACTGAGTATGCCTGGATTTGACATCAAGTGGCCCAGTCATTAAAGGCATTCCAGCAAGTCTGAAATATGCATGGTCCTTCAGACTTCTAGTACATATTATAACACTTACAATATTGGTGCTTGGGTATTATGTCAACTGTTGGTGTATCAGCAAAGATGGATGATGAAATTCTAGGCAACAAGGCAAGAATGCCTTCAAGAATTAGGGAATATTTGAAACTGGATAGAAGCTCAGGACTTTAACAGATTAGGTAAATATTCACTGAATAATGAGGCAGTCGTGGGCTCATACTCTACTACCTCATCCTTGAGGTTCAAGAGCTTAGCTGGGGTCTGTTTAAAATTTCGTTATTCACTCCCACAATTTCACTTCAGCACTAAGGACAGTCAGAAAAATGTGATCAAACTTTTTAAGATCTATTTTTATTGATGCTTTCTTCATTGCCTTCAGAATTTGAGAATACAAATATTAGAAAGATTTTCATTGCTTTCTCTAAAGAATAACATCACTAAAGCTTTTTTGCCAGTGTGATTCATGTTTCCTGCTTCTATGCCATTGGAACTTTACCTGAATGTTTTCAAGATTAAAAAAAAAAACCCCAAGAAATCAGAAAGAACTATGAGATGTGCATGAATGTGTGGATCGGATTCATTTGTGTTTTCCATTTTGATGGTGATCTGACTTGGCACCAGTTACACCAGAATTTCAGAACCACTATCCACTGAAATAAGTGAGATTCACAATAATCACAAGCATAAATCACAGAACAGAAGGACTGAAAAGTAGTAGATCTCTATCTCAAGCTGAGTTAGAAATCAAATGCAGACTGAAAAGCAAAGCGAAATGTAGACAATTCAATTTCTCTAACTTTTTGATACAGAGCGTAAAAGGAAAAAAAAAAATCACACTTTGTGATTATATATGACATTCATTTTTCTACTTTTAAAGATTGCTTACTGAAAATGTCCACAGATCTTTCTTACATTAAATCAACAAAGGCATGAGGTATCTAACGTTAATAGAATCAGGTATTGCCAAAGACACTGTTCCATAAAGAAGGAACATTTGCTGATATTGATATAGGATCAGAGATATTAAGCTTTTGAAATTTAGCTGATTTCTGAAGAGCTTGTCACACAAGCCTTATATAATTTCCCTTTCTGTTTGTGTCTGAGAGGCATAGGGGTCCAAGATATAGGAGAATAGGAATTCCTGGTTAAACTGAGCCATAAATTTTGCATGCAGCCTGCCTTGACAGCTTTTTTTAAACCTACTTTACTTACGTTTTTTGCTAGTCTTTTATTCTGCTGGACTGTCTTCATTAGTTGTCAGATTTCTAATCCTATTTTACACAAGCAGCTAGAGGCAAAATAGCAGACAGCAGCAGCAAAGTTCCTGGCTGACAAGCCTATAGCATGAGGCCCTCAGTGGCCCAGTTGCACATGTGTTTTTCTATCCTTCAGGGAGGGGCTTAATTTGGATTCACAATGCTATTTTGAGCATTTTTCTGCAAATATGTTGTTAAAGTCAGAATAGGCTTTTTTTTTTCAGCAGGTGGTCACTTACAAACAGAAAAGTAAATTAATCAATAGAATTGTCTTCCATACTTTAACAATAACAACAAGCGTACCTAGGTCTTAATCCAAATCTTAATGTTTCTATTTTATAAATTAATTAATTTTCTCCAGTACCTGAGATCCTTTTGTACAATATGTGATACAAAATTTTCTGTACTGCCATTCCAAATATTTTTATGTAGAATACAAAAATACATGTTAGTTATTCTGAGTTAGGTGCTCCTAAAAACTTCCAGTCATGTTCTGAGTTTTTTATTAAAATATTTCATCCTATTGAATTGTGAGCAAACTATATATTCTCCTCCTGGCAGGCTGTCTGACCTACCTCATTCTCATCCATTTCAAAAACATTCACCCTAGGCAGAGTGTTCACAGGATTTAATGGCTGTCTCAGAAAATACTATACTTGGAGGTGGCATCCTTTGGAATGACCTATGAAAAATGTCAACATCCATTACAGGCCACCTACCATATTTGAAAGATATTTCCCCTATATTGTCTAAATTGCTTTGTATAGAAGTTTTATGCTGCTGTTTTCCATCATCATCTATGTTTTAAAAAGTTGTTGACAAATGTAAGAAGTATGAATTCAATTCAGCCAGCCTTGGACACCAAAACAGTTTATTTTTTCAAGTGAAAATTATACTTGCAACTGGAAATCCTTCTCCACAGGAGCCTTTCACTGCATCTGATACTCTTGATACTCAAAAAGCTTTTTTAATGTATGAATATAGGTTAGTGTTTTTCTACTTTAATACTTGTCACCTCTTTTAGAAGTATTAAAAATGATCTAAGTTATATTGTTGATTTTTAACACAGTAACAACTCTCAAATGAAACCTAACCTGTAATTCCGTTTAGGTTCTGTAATGCAGATCTACTCTAATTTTTAATGTGAGGCTGGATTATGTTCTAATACCAACACTGGTTGATAGCACTGTGTGCTAATGCTAAAGTAAACGTAGCTTTGCTAACAGAGATTTAAAAAGTCAGCAAAAGTATGCCACGAGCACAATCAGATAAATTCTGAGTTATGCACCCTGTCATGCAGTTTTTCCTACCTTACATTTTGTCCTTTTATAAATAACAGCTCTTTAACTTTAGTTGCTAATAACCTGAACTATGCTCGAACCAGTAGCTTGCAGTAGTGTATCCTATGTCCTCTGCTTTTCACTAAGGCAGCCACCTCAAGGCAAAGAACTTGCTGGATGTCAGTCCTGGTTACTTGCTGCAGTCATGTCAGGATGTTTCATGAGGGTGAAAGTTTGAGAAATGTTACCAGTACAACAAATTAGTATCTTCCAAGGTTCTCTTTTACAGAACTTTTGTTTCATATGAGCCATAACCTTTAGCTGAACAGGTCAGTCTGCTTGTATTTTTGTGTGGAAATCTGCAGCTGCAATTGTTTCTGTTCACTTATTAGGAACCTTCAGAGTTCATGTTCTGTGAATCAGGCTGTAGATGATAAGGAGTGCACTAGTAGCCTCACCTAGGTAACAAGTAAAATCTTCCCTGCAAGCCAGTCAGTGCACTGGGGTGCTCAAAGCACCGACAAGAACAAAATAACGTGGCAGGAAGTAACAAAATGCTGTCAGCTGCAAAGTCATGATGATTTAAAGATTACAGAGGGGAACCCACTCATCTATCCTTTGAGTTGCACCAAGGATTAATGTGGGCCAGTACATGCATTTCTGAAGGAATAGGTCTTAAATTACTGGAAATTTCTTTCCCCCAGTATTTCCAATCAGGCAGTAGGTCAAGTTTGAACTATTTTAGATAACTCCTCATTATTTTTTTGAAAACTGTGCGAAGTGAACAAAGCAATTTAAGGTAAAGGAAATCTGAAGTTACGTGGAAAGAGTGTTAAAATACATGTGAAAACTTAAAAAGAACATGTTTTAGAACCAGAATCTTTCCTGCTCATCTCAAAGGAGCTTCTTCCCCCCGCTTTTGACAGAAAGTTGCTGCCTACAAGAACAAATACATGGGTGATATAACTTTTCAGTGTTCTAAAATAAATCTCTACAGCATTATTCATTCAATTATGTAGTATTTGATACTACAAAGATTAAGACAGAAAGTTCTAGTATTTGGGCCTTGTTGTGGGAGCATATTTTATCTGCGTTGTATTGGACTGTTTTGGTAAGAAGGCTTCTTCGAGTAATGTATCTAATTCTGAGAGAAATACTCACAGAAATTATTAAAAATTACAAAACTTAAAATTGAAAAAAAGTGAACAGAATATTTTATATCTACACTATGAGTAAAAATTTCAAATATATCTCTATTACTGAGCTAAATCTCATTAAAAGCATATTGGAATGTGGTTCTCCAAATGCTTAACACGCCTTTGACAATCAGACATAGGAAAGTACAGACACAGTGGCCTGCAGGGCACAGCTTTGCTACTGTCAGAGCTTTTCCATTGCTCCACGCTGGGAAAGTCGGCAGACGTCAGCAGAAAGGCTACTGATAACTGTGCTGAGTAAACTGCATATAAGCCTGTGATTGCAGCCGGAATGAATAGGAGCCCCAGATCTGCTTTCTATGTTTTGGGTGAATATACAATGCTGAGGCTGATGTATATGTGCAGGTTGCACAGCACATAAAGATCATAACTGAGATAGCTGCAATTTCAAAGCTTCAGTAGACTTTGTAGAAGACTTTAAATGAACATTTAAAATACCTCTAAGAACAGAAATGAATGGAGGATGCAAGAGACAAGAATAATAATGCTTATTTTACTCAAGCCAGACACATGCACAACTGTTTTTTTTGGCTTTTTTTAAATAAAAGTCACAAAAATATCAATTAAGTAACTACCTGAGCTCTTATTTACACTTACTATAATTTTAGTGTTGCTACCTTCACGTAGGGAGGAAGCAACTTGCCATCCAGTTCACCAAGGAAAGGATATTTTTGGATAACTGCAAGGCTTCCGTTTCTGAAGGAATACTCTGAAAAGTGATAAATCTGTGATGATATAAAGAGAATTTCCAAAACTATATAATTTATTAATGACTGGTATGGAATTCTAGCTAAATGACAGTAGACTCTCTTTACGCTGAACTGTTTAATTCCTAAACAAATGGAGATCTTGATAATCTTATCAAAGAGAGCCCCAAATCTGATAAACATGATCAAGAAGAAACCTGAAAGGCTACCTTTATCTTTCATGGAGATGTTGTTTCATGACAGAGCAGGTCAGAATAAAAAGTCAGTAAAGAAACATACTGCTATTCATAAGGAAACATAAAGAACATTGTTGATTGCCAGGTTATAGAACAGGTCCTATAGGAGGTCATATAATCAAAGGCATCGTTCTTTCCCCATTGCTTGCTTTTGAGAAGTAAACTTACCATTTTTTGTAGCGAGTTAATGTTATTAGATGCTAGCTTTTTAAGCAAAGCTGCTGGAAAAATTTCAGTAGAGGAGTTTGCATTTTGAAAATGCATTTTCACAGAAATGAAATGCTTTACAGAAATGTTAACACCAGTACAATCCTTCGAAGGAAAATAAAGGTACTCAAAGAAACACTCCATGTTTTGCCTTGATACTACTAAAAGTTCAAAAGTTCATTTAAAAAGTATGAAATACCTTAATTTAAATTTCTGTTTTTAATAGTTGCATTACATTAATATATTTTTAGTATTAGTATATTGAAAAAGGGAAAATTAATTTACCAGACAGATCTAATTCAAGGAAGATTTTTTTTCTTACATCAGATAGTAATGATAAATCACATTCTATCTCTTGTGTGGAAGTGCAAGAATCAGTGGGTGTAACTAGATCTCAGCATCCCTCAGTTTAAACATTAAATTTCTTGTGAGAAGGGAGAGTTTATTTGGGAAGGACCTGGTCTAGACAGCCTACCAAATAGACAAAAGAACTTTTTTTTTAATTTATACAGAAAGACCTAGACCATAATTACTTTTTAGTTAAGATACGATTCACTCACATATTGGCAGTACTTGGTTCATTGTACTATGTGGTTAAGATTTTTTGTTATATCATAACATCTTAGAGGTCAGGCACTCTTTGAAGTTGTCCACAATGCAAGTTCAGCAGGAATTATCCTTTTTGACATAAGTACTAGGTGTAATTTCTTGCTTCCAAAACATAATTTGGTGCTTTTATTCCAGAAAGAGTATGTGCTTAATGTGCATATGGTGGGCATATTTCTGTATCTATACCTTTGAATTACTAAAATGATGGTCATCAGTTCAATTTTTTCTTTCACAAAAAATTTGTCAATTATAACTTTTTCTAAAATGAGTATTTAATTTGACTAATTGACAGCTGGCTATACTAATTGTAATTTGATCTGGGTTTTGTTCTATCTCTGAAGGAACCAAGACCTCGATAACCTCAGCAAAGAGAATCCAAGTTCTTTCACAAGTGACAAGGAGTAAGTCTTCAAAGTTCCTCAGGCCGTACTTTTCTAAGGCAGTGAGTAGTTTGCAACTATGAGAATGTCAGGAAAGGTAATGTTGCTAATCTGTAAAAAGTTTATAGATTAATAAATAGCATTCCTTATACAGAAAGATGAATATAAAAATACAGATTAATTCACTGGCATGTGCACTACCAGCTGAACAAGTACTACCTGTGGCAAACTTTCATACATGCCCTATGTGCTCCCACAATTAAACAGTTGCTGAAATATTCTGATACGGTTAGAGAAGGGGCAGTAAACAAAATACTGTAGAACTCATGGATGGTAAGTGTTGCCCAGCAAGATGTAACAAAGCATTTCAATCAGCAAGGGAAGTGATCCATAGAGAACAGCTTGAACTTTCTTTTCTGAATAGTGTGTCAGTTCAATGAGTTTCAAGCCAAGTTTCTGGAGGTCTGCAAGCAGCCCTCCAGCACAGAGAAAGGGATGAACTGGGGGGGTACTGTGCTACTAAGAGCTGTGTAATATTTGTCATACTGAGCACTCATATTCTACAGATAAATTTCAAGAACCGTGTTCTAAACAGTAACAGCACATAAATGTTGCCAACCTGTGCCCATCTATTTTGCAGTAGACAATCTTACATATATGCATACATGTACATATAGATGTACACTTAGCACTAAACTCTGACTTAAGTATCTTTTTTTTTTAAACGTTCATTCACAGAGAACTTATTAGGATAGAGTCCAAGGCTTTGAGACACTACTGAATTTTAGGAGTATCCAAAATTTTAAGCCTATCATGGATTGAAGTGACCAAATAATGAATTTCACAGAGCTAACTTGGCCTTTTGTTTTGCTCTCTACTTCTATTCAAAGAGAATAATGGGGCTTTTCTTACAGTAGTTACGGTGTTTTTCATAAGTCATTCCATTCTCTGATTCATTGAACCATTTTAAAATAGTAAGGAAAACAGAAGAAAACCCTACCCTCTAGTTTAACTGTATTTATGAAATCAAAGAAAATGTTTCCTTTGTGTAAAATATGTGAATCTTCAGATACTAACATTTTCAACATACAGACATGATCAGTGCATTCATTGTTACACAGAGGTAATTTCTTGTCATTCCAGACACAAAATTTTGGACATTTGGCCATATATTTAGGTGTTACCTTAAGAAGCTAAAGTTTCTTAGTTTAAATAAAAAATCATTTTTTCAAATAAATGATGCAAACATGGATTAAGTAGCTTGGAATCTGCGAATTAATTCCAAATTCTTTGAAAGTTCATGTTTCTTCTTCACTGTCTTCATTGGCAAAGAACAATCTTAAACCATGGCATTGATACAATTTTAGAAAGCATTTTTATTTTCTTGGATATACTAGATAATACTTTTTATAAATAAATAAATAGTACAGAACTTTATCTTGCTAGGGGAAAATTACAAACATTTTTTCTTCAATAACATAAGTGTTTGCAAATTTTGAACATAAAATTAACTAACAATTTACTTTTTTCTTTTAAATGGGTGCATAAATATATTTCTTTCTTTTACGACATTTTATCCCTTCCTAGACAGGGGGAATATCTTAACAGTTCTATTTGGATTTCTTTCAGAGGAAAAGACCTTCCTGATTTTACTGGAAAAAATACTGCTGATCAGGAAAATAAGAGGCAAGCCTGTCATAATCTTTCCCTTATACACTTATAAAATATTTATGGTTGATTGGATATTAGCATTAATAGGTACTGTTCCATAAAAATCTTTAGATTTTTATTTGTTTTCAAATGAGAACCACAGTGACCTTTTTTCAAACTTAAACGATTTGTCAATGGGTAATATCTTTTATTATAGAGCATTTAATATGCAATATTAATGTAAAATTATATTTTATATACATATGTTGACATATGAAATGTGTTATATTAAATAAGCTTTTTGTGGAGCCAATGATTGATGAGTTATTGGTATAAATGTGGCCATATAGACCTAGAGATTGTATACAACCCTAGATAACAGCAGTTGGAAGAGGGATTTGGGCTGGATATGGTAACAAAGCAAGGGACACACTTTGGCAGCCATTTCCATAGCTCATGGTACTGTTGTCTGAACTGCATCAAAGTCTGTTTCTCAAGTTAAAATGACAGAGCCACAGTCAGTTTGGAAGATGTAGGCAGGACCTTCACCTGTAGTGTGGCACCACAATGTGACACAGTGGTCATAAGCTGAAACAAGACATTCTGACTGGAGTTATGGATGGCTGTCCAGCAGTGGAGCAGCTTGCTTGGAGAGGTGGTGCCATCTCTCTCCTTGAAGGTTCTCCAGACCCAACTAGATGAATACCTGAGAAACCTGGTCTGACCTCAGTGCTGCCCCTGCTTGGAGCAGAAGGTTGGACTAGAGAGCTCCTGAAGTCCCTGAATTCCCGCCTGAATTATCCTGCAATACTATAATGGACTTGACATTTTTGAGTCATTTGTAATTCTTTTGCAGTGTCACATTGGAAAGAAAATGAAAAATATTAAAGCCTGAAGAGACGACTACTCATTGTAGTCAGGAGTCTTACCTGAGAAATGCATACAATTTTTTCTTCTTCAATGTAAATAATTCAGTCCATTTAATATGTTTAGATTAAATTAAATACTTCTATTAATTCTGAAGTTTTTCTCACTTTCAGAGAGGAGGACCATGGTGATCACACTGAAGTGAAGTCTGCTGATGACCAAAGTAAAAAGTGGTGAGACTCAATTCATAGTTCTCTCTAAAGATTAATGATCAAATATCAAGACATGTAGCTGTTTAGGAGTATCAGAAAATGTGAATTCCTAATATAAGCAAACAGAATTTGCCCAATGTGAGATATTTCATTATTTCTAAATTGTTTATTTTTATAAATAATAAATAATTTATAATTGATTATTTCTAAAATGTGCCTGATTAACCAAATATAACAATAAAGCTGCATGTATTTTGATAAGAAATGACTCAAGCCTATAATCTTTCATGGAGAATGAAAATGACTAGTGACAAGATCCTCCTAAGTATTTTTGTGTTTATCTAAGTGTTCTGTGAATTCAGCTGCTGGCATCTCAAACAAATATAAGTAAATGAATTCCCAGTATAAAAGCTTTACTGCTACTAAATTTCATTATTTACAAAAGGTAGGATCCATTTTGGTCAATTAAAGTGATATTAGTATTATGTTTTTAGGTACCAATCTGATGGTATCTTTTTTGAGTCTTCCATTTAGTTTTATATGCACATGAAGAGGAAGAAAATAACTATCTGTATACATAGGCAGTTTTACTATTTTTTATTAGAAAGTATTTTTATCCCAGCAGTTCCACTTGACAGTCTGACCAGGGAAGCATCTCCAGTGAAAGAGTTTCTTTCAGTTCTGACAGGGGCCTGCTCCATCAGGAGTTGGGCACAATGGAGGTGCTGCTTCTTGCAGCACTGCTCTGCATATAAAGCACAACAAGCACTGAGCGAGGGGCGTTCAGCAGAGCCTCAGTTCTTGGCAGGCTCACTGAAATAATCAAGCTGCAGCCCACACATCCAGAGTTAAGGCATATAATGATCATGTTGTTCCAGAATATAACCTTTGGCAGAACCAAACAAGAGCAGCCTTTGTCTGAGCTGCTTTGTAAAATCATCAAAAACATTATTAGCACGTATACCTTAAATCCCATAATTTGTATGACAAGGTCTATTTTTATGTTTGTTTGCCTGACATGTTTTGTGGCGGGGAAAACTGCAGGAGGCAAGGTTTCTCTTGCTTGATCGTAGTCCTGCTTTTTGAAACAAGTCTACATATCTGTTTAGTTGGTCATTTCTAAAAACATAACTGTAGAATATCCAACAAAAGAAAATTTGGAACTAAAATATAGTAAGCCTAAGAATACAACATTATGGAATACTGAAAAGAAAATGTGGAATGCTATCAACGACTGAGACATTATTGCGCAGTTGAAAACCCCAGTGGGCACTTTGAGGAAACTAGAGTTCAATTAAAGTTAGATGAAGTTTCCAATATGAATATATATCAATATATCAGCATAAACTGGAAGACTTAAAATTACAGGTCAGTGACTGCATTATTTTTCACCAGCAACAATTTAACAAAAATAAGATAAATTTCTTTTACCAACAATTTAACAAAAATAAGATAAATTTCTTTTACCTACTTGTTCTAGTCCAAGCTTCTGCATTCATGACTTAGTGTAAATTAAAACTATGTAGCTGAAAATGATTTCCAAAAAGTGTTTCTTTTCTTGTTGTGTGGATTCTTTTTTATTTTAGGATAATTGAGAAAGCATATGAAAACCCTCCAAGGGCTCCAAATAATCTCCCAGAAACAAACTGCTCTAGTAACAGTGAAAGAAGGACCAGGTACTGTGAACAATGAATTAAGTAGCGTAATGTCTAAAGTGCCATTTCTTGGAAAAAAATTAATAAAAAACTTTTTTATGCAAGAAATTTAGGGTATACTTGGAAGCTCACATTGGTCTCTGGAAACATGCCGGCCCCTTTCCAAATCTGCTTCCAGGATCCCAGGCACAGAAGGTCACAAATCCTAACTCTAGTGCACAGAGTGGGGAGCACAAGACACACCCTGAGTAGCTCTAGAAATGTAGCTGAAACATAAAATTTAGGACAGCAGCTAGGCCAGAATTCTTATATAATCAATAGAAAAAAGGCATTTCCTGAATGCTCTTATTTCTTATGAACTTGTTTCTTTGTGAGACTGTAAGGAAAACATTACACTCTTCACTCAAGTGCCTTATTAAGTTCTTAAACCTTTATGGGACAAATCTGAACCCATGTATCATCAACCTAATCACTGAAACTGTGGCATGGGATTCTGACTTTTGACCAAGATCAAACTATTTTAAAAAACATTTTTCTTGCAATGCTCATGCTCTAGCTGGATTCTGCCTCTACAAACCCACATACTGCAAATCTGAGTGAAAAATGTGACGTAGGGATATTTAATAGAACTAGTTGAACACCAGGTCTGTTGGTAACAGGAAATAATTGAAATAAAAGAAATTATATCTTTTTCTTTAAGGTCAAAATTACTTTCAAGAAATATGACAACAAAAAACACAACATATAGTTCTGGAATGAAAGACCATTTTGGATTAGGAAAACCTCTCTTCTGTATCAATCCACTCATCTATATGGATTAATTAGGTGTTAATGTAGGAAAGATTGTTTAAAGACATAACCTATACGTTGTATTGCTGTATAACAGTTGCGAACTGCCTGAGTCAGGGCTGATGACTCAGCAGGGAGAGGAGAAATCTTCTACTGAGCCTTACTGACAGGGAAAGTAAAAGTCACAGTCTGGTACTTTATGGAACCTATGGTCAGTGTCCCCATCCTTAACCTTATGCACACCTGATCCTTACTGTGGATATAAATGGGCCCGGAATCTTTAATCTCTGATATTCTTACATTTGCTGTAGGAGGTTAGAGTACAATTGAAATTTGTGTATTCTGAAAATTCGCCATGACCTTGAAGGAAAATCCCATAAACTGACTGAGAATAAAAGCAAAGCCAAAGAGCATACAATTTAAAATGAAAAATGAATATTCAACAGGAAAATTATTTAGCATTTTTCAGAATTTTGCACACATACAGGCTCTGAGTTATAATATTCTCTTTATCTTTGAAAGTCAAAATAGAGAACAGTAATAGAAGAATGGCAGGGCAAAGTGCTGAAATTTGCAATGTTACCTTACAGTTGACAGAATGTATACCCTCTACCTGAAGTTCTAATCCAAATTTAATTCATGAAAACTTATTAAATGAATGGTCTTTGTAGGTTATTCTTTCAGGTTTTATGCAGTAGGTTTATTGTTACAGAGGGTTTATTGTTAAGTAGGTTGCTGTATGAACAAGTCACACCATAGCAAGTAAAGGAGTGACTGATACGAACGGAAAGAAGGGACGTGATCAGATGCACAGTTCTCAGGCTATACTGGGACTCGGTTTTCACTTGGTGTCTCGTCAAGCTGTCAGACGATGCATTTATTTAAATGTTCTCAGTTTTCTTACTATTTCAGTTGACAAGGTTAGAAAATGATGCTTTGGAAATATTTTTGCTGTAGCTTCAGCATTTTTTGTTTTATACACTCCAGTTATGGTTTTTTTTCCTAAGCTGTGGTTATATATATGTTTGTGTATTTCAACCATAATACCCCAGTCAGTTAGTAAAGTCCAAGGGATGCTCTTCTCTGTAGGAGGACACTCAAGGAAAGTATTTTTCTCTATACAACTTCCCGTAACATAGTGTTACTTTCAGGCATGCAGCATGCAGATACCCATATTAAATTGAGTGTGCAATGCCTGAGATTCTGCAGTTAAATACAACAAGTTAAATAGAAGATTTGGGAAAAATAAGCTTAACAACAAAAAAAGAAGCACAGGCTCATACTTTACAGGAGTAGAGAAATTATACGCCTATGCCACTTTTCACTGTAGCAAGAAACTTTAGGCAATTGCACGACCAGTATACCCCACCCTGTGACATGTGTTGTGCACATTCTTGGTCAAGAGAATTTCTCAGCCAGAGAAACCCTTTCAAAAGGTGATCACTTAGCTTTAGTTTGCATTCCTACTTAGTAAGCTTACTTTCATCTCACCTGAAATGTAAATGACATCAAATGTTCATTTGATGAGATACATCCTCTGTGGTGAGCAAACCCAGGTTTGTTACATTCTGATTAAATAAAAAGCCTATTTTTATGTTCTATGAAACATTAATAAAACGTTTATCATTTCAGCTTATCAGTAACTGTGCAATTTAAAGACTTTTCTGGTGTTGCACAGAAATCAAATAAGACATGTACTTTACAAAATACAGGTATGTAGAAAAGAGTATCTGAGCTTCATAAGACCTTACACATGTTATCAATCTGTTATATTTCCCTGAAAAAAACCCAGTGTTTGGTAAATACATGATTATAAACAATTGCTCCTAACATTGCAGAACATTATTCTAGAGTGATATGAATCATGTAATAATTACTATATACCTTAAGAATTTCTGGAGAATAGGATAAATAAATCAATTGAGAAATCTTCAAAACATGTATGGCAATATTACTTCTTCAACTGTCGCATATATGTCCATCCCTTCCATGGAAACAAAACTGACATTTAAGTAACTTGGAAATGGGACTTTTAGAAATGGAAGATTTAACTTCCCTGATAATTAAAGTCAGTATGTTCCTTTCTACTCTGATATAAGGAACAATACAGTTACTGTAGTGAACACAAATCACACATTGAACAGCCTGTGCTACAAAAGACTCTCTCTCTAATTCTAGGGACATGTTGTAATTTTGTTTGGCTGTTTGACAGCTCTTTGAGGACAAGTGAAAGAAGCAGAGGAAAATGAAAAAATGTAGTCTGTCACCATTTTCTGATATGTATCATTTAGGCTGAGATATCAGTACAGGAAACCCAATACTGTTATGCAAATTCTGCTCAATGGGCTTGTGGATTTAATTTTGAAATGTTAAGAATCATTCAAAAATAGACCACAGTCTAAGGACGCTACATTACTAATATTACTATATTACTAATTTACACTTTTTATTTGATATCTTATTCTTGATGGTTGTAAAAAAAACCAGAAAAAGAACTCATCACAAAGTATGATTTTTTTTTTACAAGCATGTTGTCTTAGTTTATTTTGCATATTAACATCAGTGTAGTGAAACCTTTAAGAAAATGTAGTACTATATAGTGATTGCTATGCACTCTCTGCTTCACAGCAAATCATCATATGGTGCCTATGAAGAAAATATAACTGGAAATACTATCAAAACTGTTTATTCTACTTCTGATCGGTAAGTACACATTAATAACATCATAGAGTACCAAAGGACACCGACATTTACATAAGCATTCAAGTCTTCAGACAAAAGAGCGCAGTGGAAGTCACCATCATGAGACAGCTTTTCATACAAAGCTCTCTTTCAGTGAGATCTTGCCATCAAATCATTACCACAGTTCAGCAGCCTAATATTATGTTAGGCTTGTCACAGCTGACATTTTAAAATATCTATAGAAACAAGAACCAATGCCTTAAGTGACAGACTTGGCTTTGTGATTCTGTAGGTTTCTATCTCAGGCAGCTGCTTACTCTGCAAAATTTCCTTCCTTTGTAAGGATGGTCTCTGTAACGACCAAATTTATGTACAAATGTGGAGGAATAAGTTCACATGACAGTGCTGTTGAAAACTATTTTCACACCAGTAAGATTCAGGATATTTGCTCAGTCTGTTATAACTTACCTCATGGGGAAAAATAAGTAAAATTAAACCTGGAAATACCAAATCAGAAAATCTTGTATGCTTTCCAACATAAGGATGAGGAACTCTGGGGATGATTAAATATTAGTACAGTGGTTTGTCTCTGACAGGAAAGGAGCAAGACCCATTGATTTTGTAATGCTAAACCAACACCAACAGTTATATCCAGATAAAGCAGAGAGTAATGCCACCATCACAGGAGCATGTGTATGACACCTGTCAACTAGAATGGAAAAAATACAGAAATGACATTTTTCCACTAATGGCCATTGTACAGTTATACAAATGTCTTTCCCACGCAGTGTGCTAACCTTATCAATTTTCTGCTTGAGATTTCAATAGCAGCTCTTTTTCTGACAGCTGATGTTATATTATACACACAGGAGTATAATTGGAAAAGATATATGTACATACTGCAGGAAGCCCTTGGGCATAGATGCCAAAATGATCTTAGATGCCTTGCAAATTTACTGTCACTCGACTTGCTTCAAGGTAAGAAGATTTCACCTGCTACCAAGAAATATAATTCGATTGTAATACCTGCATTATAGTACACATATAATAAGAGATTATTTAGGCCTTAGGCCTTCTCCACCTGTGAGAATAAGAAGGCTTGAGACTGGAGGAGAAGGTTAATGTAGGAAATACTAATCTCTCCATTTCCCACTCTTCCCTACACAATCCCTTCCTTTTTCTTTCTTTCTATTGCCCGGTCTCCTTCTCCCTCTCCTCTCCTTCCCCTTGCCTCTCCTCCCTTGCAACCATAAGCAGGATAAAGGATGCAGCTGAATGTATTCTTAGAGTCCTACATGTTTTCAAGCCTTCAAGTCTGATACAATGAATTATATCAACTTACACTTTCTTCATATTGTAAAATTTTATTCAGTTTTTAATGAAATTTTGTAAATGTTCTTCATCGACATCTAAAACAGTCTTAATTATTAAAAAGTAGGCAATTTTTTCCTATTTCCATTAGGAATGAAAGCACAAAATAAAATTTTTTTTGTTTGCAATTCCAAACCCTAAGCCTCAGCCTAAAATTTGCTCTTAAGCTTTTCTCAGGGTATGCCTGGCAGTGCTCAGTCCCATAGTCTGTCTTCTTTCTGCCTCATTTGTCCTATTTCTGCTTGCATCTACACACAGAGTTTGTTGTTCTAACAAACAATACTTGGCAAAATCACTGCATTAGCATAGCTCATATTTCTGCCCAGTCCTGCACAGCTTTTACTTCTGCTTCTGACAGCAGTTCTCATCCCTATTTACCACATGAAAAGTAACACAAATCAGAATACAGCAGTAACGTTGCACTTCGCATGTATGAAGCTGCACGTGCTTTTTGTTTACTGTGGATTTTCTGAGGTCTGTGAGCACTAGAAAAGCAATTTCTTCATGGGAACCACTATGTAATACCTCCTCCATACTATTATTACAAGTAAATATAAACGCCGGTCTGCTTCCATCTTCTTTAGACAGATCAACCCACATAAAGAAGAATGGGCTTTTCATTAGTTAGGAATAGTAACATGTTGGCAGTAGCTGAATTATCTGTTAAATATTTATGCTTATTTTTTAAACTATACATTTTTTTGTTACCTACTATCAACTGGGGACCTGTCTGGCCAGGAATATTCAGCTTAATTTTTGTATAACTAAAAACTTATGAAAGCATTGGCAAAAAAATTAGACGATTGATGTAGGTCTGTGGTTGATGCTTGTAGTTATGTATTTAGCTAAGTAGTGCAATTTGTCATCATTAATATTCATTTAGTTCCTTACAAATACCCTGTGTCCATTAGAGATTTGCACACAGCTGACAGCAGTACACCATCTTCATTTCCTTTTAAAGGTATATACCAAAAGCGTAAAAATTCTAGCTAATATTGGTGATCAAAGCTTTGAAGACATGGCCATCCTTTTGCTGATTTGAACAAAGAAATATAAGATGAGTGAAGACAGCAGTTTGTTTCAATAGCACCATAATACTAATGCTGATTTTTACTTACGAGTGGATAAAATAGCCGAAGAAACCAGAATTTACTGTTCTTTTATTAGATTTAAATACATACATAAATAAATAATATTATCTGGGTATCAAGATCCTAGTTTCTGTATCAAATTACCATGCTCCTTGATCCATTGTAGGCTTTCTTCGTGATCTTGGTAAGGCAGCCTCTGTGTGTATCTGTGCATTTTCATATGTGAAACATGAGCAATGCTCCTCGACCTCAAAAACTAGCTTTTTTTGAGGCATTTGTGAAAGCAGTGTCCAGATACTGCAAGAATGGGAGACCTGGTTAACTGTTAAGATAAAGCGACATAAAATATTTTGAAATAAGCAGGTTTAGATTCTTTAAGAGCTACTCTGAGTTGGATCTTTATGTGTGATCTTGCTTCTTTTACTCAGTGAAGAAAGAAAAGGATCTCAAAATGTTGATTCATCTTCTTGTAGGATAAACCCCTAAGCTAAGAAAGAGCAAGTACCCTTTGGAATTTCTGAGTAAAGGACAGGATTATTGAGTATAATGAGTACCTAGGCAACCAGTTGAGACATTGGTATCTGATTTTTTAGATGTCTAAAGATGAGACAGTCAGATACCTAACTTCCTGTTCTCTGAAACTACTCTTTCAGAGATCATTTTTTATCCTGTAGTACTAATAACCCCTATTCTGGTCTGGGGCTGCTTGTTTCCTAAAGGAAAGCATGCTGGGTATGAGTATTAGAGAAATTTTTCATGTTACTTTTTCTTCATTCTTTGACTGGTGTGTTGAAGTGCGAAGTATGTAAGAGACCTCTGGAAGATCTAAAAGCTGGAGACAGCATTTGGATTTACAAACAAACTGTGCACTGTGAGCCTTGCTATTCCAAAGTTAAAGGTAAGGCACAAGACATAAAATACTGAATGTAGGAAAAACAATTTAGTGAACTTCATTCAGATGACTTCAATATATGACAACACAGCTGTTGCTTTTGCTCATTTGTGCGAACTTAAACTTTTTCAAAGTATACAGTTCAGTAAGTCTGGGTGCTTAGGATGATATCCAACCCCAGGACCTAGACACGATTATGTTGTATCTGTGAGGGAGATCTTGGTCTCATTGCAAGTTCATCTCTTCAGGTGTCACTGCAGAGTTGTACCTATGCAATCAGTAGAGACACCTGGAGTGAGGCAACAGCACCTTGCCCTGGAAGTGAGAATAAATTGCAAGGCCATGTGAGAATCAGATTGTTCTATTGAAATGAATAAGACAGGGTTCAGAGGTATTTTCACCTAGTGGAGTAATTGTGACCAGTAGAGAGAAGATACAAAATCCATGAAATCATAACAAAAATATTGCACTGTGATTGTGATTCTTAACTTTGTGAGGAGCAAAGTGAGCAAAAAAATGTGCAAGGCAGGGAAAAATAAACATTTTGTTTTATTAATTTTTCTAGAAGTTGCTAGATTTTAAGTCTTCTCCCTTCATGGCAATCATTATTTCATAATACAATAAATCAGTACCTCTGTACCAAATTAAGGCAAACAGAGATGTAGATGAAATGCTCTGATAAGCTGGTTTTCAACTATGTAACTCTGAGATAAGATCATGTTAACTAACTAAAATTATATTAAAAATTTGTTTTCTGAAAATAGTTTGTATTATTAAGCCATTGCAAAATCTGATGGGAATGGCGAATTTTGCAGCTAATCAGATTAGAAAGTTAATAAGGCATGGTAACAGTTATAACACTGTAGAAAGACATACCAAGGGTCTGTATACTAAGCATAATAAATTGACATGTCCTATTTTATGAAATTACAAGATAAACAGTCGTACTTCAGTAGACATTCTAAAAAAGAAAAAAAAATTCTAAAGTTTCCTTGTAGGACATTTAGAGTATACTGCTTTGCTTGGCATCTCTGACCAATCTTTTCTCTCTTGCAGAAAAATGGATCTACTAATTTTGACATACAGAACGCATGATGAAGAAGTTACTGTTGTTTAGTTAATTGTACTGGCCTGTTAATTCAAAACACTGTGGGAAATTATTCACTTTTACTTCTGGGAGTTTTCTAAATGAAGTCCTACTGCATGGTTATCAAAGGAATTAATTTAACGAGAATTTAGATGCACTTTCATACACACATTGCAGGAAGCAAAACAAGATATTGGTCAGTATATTTATCAGATCTGTGAAATCACAAAATCGTACGTAAAATCAATGATAAATTACTGAAATTTTCTGAATGTCAGGACACTCCTACATATTTTGAAGGGGCTTCATACATGTTTTGAAGGGTATGTATTTTCTTTTGTGAAAACATCTCTCCTCCAATATAAAGATCTGTTGGCTTACTATAGCATGACCGTACGGGATTCATCTTGTCAAGATTATCTATTTAGAAGTCAGCAATTCAGTTTAAACTAGTGTTTTCATGAAGAGGGATGTGGGTTCATACTCCACCTTCAAGGAGAGACATCAACCTCCAGAGGAAGGTTCCTCTCAAGTAACTTAAATTATAAGTTTGAAATGAAACAAATTATCTTGGGAAAATGCATCTCTATTACTGCAGGAGGATTCTAGACAAAAATTGATAGAGGGTTTTAAGTAGAACAACCCCACTCCATGTTTGTAATTTTGGTAACTATTTTATCATTTTTTTAAGAAGTGCACACTTAATAGTTGACATGAAATAATGAAATACATACTTTGCATGACATTATGCTGTATTTGTCTTTCCTACTTTATTAAATTGACTATCTAAACACTTTGGATGGATTCATCTCGCCTAAATTTATATATCTACAGTGTAGACTTTTGTTTCTGAGTAACTTGATCTATTCTGTCTTATATAGAGAAGCAGACATTTTTAGGAAGCAATTCAATTGGTCAGATTGCAAACGTCCATTTTACTGTGACGTTAACCCTGTATGAATGTACATCTTACTTCCACAGTTTGCAAAGGAACCTGGAATGAAGAGCTCAGATTTCTAGACATCTACACTAGGTCAGATACACTCCTTCCTTTGAGACTACAGTGAAAGTATTTTCCTTTTGGAGAGTATATGTGTATACAAGTATAGAAATCAAAAGAAGAATTCATGCTTTGTTGTAATATGTTGCCGAAAATAATCAATAGTTCAGTAGCTTACTGGACAGGCGAAGGTATTGACTACTAGTCTTTGTCATGAGATGCTTAGAAGATTATGGTTATTCAGAACTGATTTTTCTGCCTTACATCTCAGTTTAAAAGGACTTCCTGGATATGACCATGACAGAGTTAGTGTTTGGAGGCTACTGGACCTAGGCAAGAGCTTAGAAGCATGTGAAGTATTAAAGCCATAGATTAATAATGGTGAGTGGCTGTCCCAGTCAAATTCTCTCTCCATGACTGCACATTTCATAGTGGAGGCAGGAGGTATGGATGTCAGTGTAATTTAAACCATTGGGCCTGCAGCTGGATAAGGATGTAATCGATCTTGTCTGGCTTAAAGGATGTTCAGACTGATTATGCAATGGAGACATGAGACAGTAGATATTTTGTTTTGTTAATTTTATGAATACCTTATGAATTAATGTCAATAGCTCAAATAAATCTGTAGTTATTGATATTTTTTTTCTGGTGTGTGTCTCTTGCTGATGACATATCCTAGTTAAACTGTATTTGTTATAACCCTGTGTTTTACCAGGAAACAATGATATTTGCACAACAATGTGAAAAAAGTAGTGGCAAAATTTTAATGTCACAAATTCGGTCCTTTTGAGAGACCAACAGTTATTGCTAAAGCCCAGTTACAATAGAAGATGTTAGACATTCATTTGAGCCAGCACATTAGAATCTAGGACTTCCTAGTGTTTGAGGGGATGAGAGATTTTAGTTCACTCCCCTAGAGACCAGGAGCTCTGGATGAAAATATCTGCTACTTAAATGCTCACTGACAGAGAAGTAGCAATAAGAAACAATAAATAATAATTCTGTGCTCATTAAGTCATTTTACCATGTGGTTTTTTGTTAGTTTTTATTGTATGTTGTAAATTGGCTAAGAAGAAACACCAGGTTTGTGATTTACCATATAAAATCTGGCATAGCAGTACTCATTAAGAAAAATCATATTAACATCTCAATACCAATGTATCAAAACTTAAATGTTTTTTGTCCTTTTTGCATATCATTAGTCTGTGGTGTTTCATTTCCCTTTGACTAGTCCTTCCATGAAACAATTCAAATGAAGAGTTTGCTGGCAGCTGTTTTAATGAACGTGTTATTTTCAATAATGCATTAAATTAGACTGAAAAGCTGTATTGAGAGATGATGTACTAAATTATGTGGGGGTTTGTGATTCATCAGGCCCATTTTTTTCAGTGTGTAATGGATACTTCATTTTACAAAGCTGGGGCATTGCTCTACCAGGAGGGGAATCAGCAATCAGAGGAAAGGAGTGAAATAATGCATATAATGCAAATTGATGCATTTAAATATGTAGATTGCTTCAAAGCTACTGATATTTACAAGAACAAGGAATGTCATAAGAACATCTTTGCTGTGTTAATATATTCTGTTGTATCCTATGTAGGTTCTCAGAGAACACTCAGCCTGAGCATCCCTCCCTATCAGTGCTTGACACAGGGTGACAAACATCTGTAACACTGTCCTCTCATCCTCTTCCTCTTGAAATAAACATCCCTGTCAGTTTGACAAGACGTACTCTCTGTTACTTCACAGTCTCCTTAGCTAGGCTTGTAAAGAACATCAAATGGATCTCGCATTTATTCCGTAGGTCACCTCTATTCCTTGCTTCTTTCCATAGGGATGTGTATAGTGTTGGGATAGCTTCAGGTGTTCAGTATGTTTATTCAGAACAATAAGGTCAGAACTCTGCTACTCCACTTGCCTTCCCTGATATTTGGTATTTTAACACAATCCTGTTGTTTAGAATTAAAAATACCCACTTTCTTGGTTGGTTTTACTTTCTGACCATACTTGCATATTGCTCATTGTAGCTACTCTGATACACCAGGAGGTGCTTTCAGTCTAGTTGACACCAGATTACAAGGGACAAATGTCTCCTTTTCTTCCTTCTGCTGCACCAAAACACCTCATTTTTCTTCACAGCAGCAGAGACATCCATCATTCCATAAAGCCAAAACATAAAGAGACCTAATATTTAGGTAGGTTTGATGTGCCGAAGTCTGAATAGCTCTGTTTAGCTGCTTAATTGATGCAGAACAACTGAGTTCTTAAACTGATAAGGTATTTCTTTCTTTGACTTCAAAAGCCTTCTGTTTTGCGCTTTGCCTGCTCTGAGCAACTCGGCTCTAATATCCTACACCAGTAAAACTAGGACTTACAAACATTCCTTGCATTTCAGGGAGAAGAATCTGCAGATACTCTCAAAATATGTTTGGCACAATCATACCTTCTTGGACATCGCAGTAACTACCACCTTTTAAAACCTTGGAGATGGTGTTCTCCTCGGAACATGTGAACTGGGCCCAGAAATTGGGTGTGCCAACTTCAATTTCTCCCCCAACATACCTAAGCAGGTTGTGTAACACAGTAGAACAGCTGGGTGTGTGGGATAAACAAGATGTTCCCGGCAGTCTTTTTGCCATGTTCCCTGCCCAGTGCAGCATGGATCCTTATGGCTCATGTTCCACTGGATAGCCACACTGCTTGCACATTCATTACATGCTTATTGATAACTCAGGAATGACTACTGAATAAAAAATACATAGTCCTGGGAGCAAAAACCAAATCCTGGAACTTCACCATCTCATCCAAGTGGTCTAATTCATAATGAAAAGCCATATGAATGATTAGAGGGGTTGTCTACACTCAGATTTGGCTTGAGTAGGACAGTGAGGGAGTGGAATTTTGAGGGGGATTTCTTCTCAAGACTATTACTAATACATCTTCATATGATGATCTCTTCTTAGTCTCGGTATCTTCTTTGTCTTTCCAGCCTCTGAGCTCTTTTGGACAGGAGCTCTCTCCTGTTTCTGCAGTGTCCAGCATGGCAGTGGCCTCTGGGTGGTACTGCTGTACCTATATGAGTGATCCAAGAAAAATTCAGTTTACCTCCCTTTCCAAGCAAGCTGCTTGAAAATGGCATATTTTTTCATGGGGTTTTATAAGTGTGTCAGTTATAAATTGACAACGACAGTCTTGTAGGCTGTGCCAGGACTTGAAAGCGACTGTTTTTGTCCTGTTAGAATCAATATCTGAATATAATCATGCCAAAAGCACTTGTCTGAGTCTTGGCATTACTGTGCAGTCATCAGACATCTGTTTAGGGAGCTTAGACAGCTATTGTGGTCAAAACAATTGGCAGCCAACATTTTAAAACTACCTACTCAGGAAAAAAGAAGACACAATCAGTTCTGAAAAGAAAGGACAAAATTTTTCTGGCATTCAAGCCATTTTTCCACATGTTCAAATACTAAAAGAAGCAGAAAAGAGAGAAAATATTATGAAAAAGATGAAAGTATTATGCAAATAAGTCAATTAAGGAATTTTTAAATTAATAGTGTTGTTGTAAATAATGGTACCATTGAAATTAATAGTCGAACTTGACTGTAAGATGAACATTCCAGAAAACATTGGTCTGTCTTCATATTTTCTGGTTCCTCCAGGGAGTTTCCACCCATGGAACTTTGAATTATATTATCCCTGTATGTAGCTCAAATCTTGGAATTAAGAATGAGAACCCAGCTAACCATATTTGTAACATTGTAATTTCAAATAGCCAAATATTTAAACAATACTTGGGATATCTACAGAAGTATATGACTGATCATGCATTTGGACACTGTTTTTATCTGTTTTCACAATTGAGAATGCATTTGAGCATTGACTTTATCCGTTTGCCCAAGTGATATACGTGAAAGTAACAGTAAAGCCTTTTGTAGCAAAACACCAGTTTTCTCACAGCAGAATTCTGTCTGGGAACAAGCATACCAATTTTGACATGACTGACATCTGCAGAAAGCTGCAGGAGGAAAGCCAGGAAGGAACAGTATTTCTTCTGCCTCTTCCACTCTAGTGAGAGATGTCCCAGATACCCAGTCAGAGGAGGGCACATACTTGGAGAACTGTGGTTTCTGGGATTTCATTCGGAGACCACCTTAAAAACTCCCCTGCCTTCTAATTCAGAATCAGAATCTCCTCAGTAGGAACATAAATGAAACAGGGACCGAAGATAGTAGGGGCTTTGCTTCCCATAATGAAATTGGAACAAACACAAGGAAAAGATCTAGCTAAGAAGAATACACTCTTTTTGTAATACCACAATTCATACACCCTTCATCAATCCAGTGAATGTACTCAAGAAATACCTTTGCTGTACTGCATTTCTTCTATTTCCAGATTGCCCCAGAAAGGGCTGATTTTAGACCAGCCCTCCCCCAGCCCTGGAAGTGTTTCTGACACTGACTGCACATCTCCAGGACGGACAAAAGGGACCCAGAGGGAGAAAGACTGATAGATCCATCACCACCTGTGATAGAGCCCTCACTGCCTGGACCCAGGAGTTCTGGTATTTTTATCTCAGTTTTATGCCAGTCTAGTGATGTTACAGGGAAGATCTTGAGTACCCTACAAGTTATACAGTTTATGGAACAGAGGGTCTAGAAAAAAGTTTGGACTAAGGTCTTCTAACTGTACCTAAATTACCGTCTAGGTATCTCAGCCATTTTATCGTATCTTTTGTGATTGAGTGGGTTATAGATAGTGCAAGGACACGTTTTTACGTGCTAGGCTTTTTTTTTTTTTATTCCATCTGAGAGTAAAAAAATAAGATAAAAATAAATTACACGGGCTTTTCTGGATATTCAGCAAAGATTCTTGCTTGGCCAAACTGAAACTGGATGAAAGTTCAGTTACTTATTTTTAAACCATTCCCTATCTAAAAATCTAACACACCCACTTTGACTCAAGAAAAGCCTTTCAAGCAACTGCAAATTTTCTTTTGACGTGGTGCCACTCAGATGTGCTATCTCAAGCACAATTCTCAATTACTGCTGGACTGAGGGGTTTTTGTATTATTTAATTTTTCCTACATACATCACATAACCAAAGCTAAGCATATTGCTGTTTATTTTTTTAAGATGATAACTTCTGAACCACTTTGCAACATCATAAAGCCTTCAGTCTGTTTGTGTATACTTACTAATATTTTGCAAACTGTAAAAATCACTTATGTATCCACATGATGGACTTGCTGACATGGATCATAATTTTTTCCCCCTTTTTTGCAAAGTTGATGAATTTCTTGAATCTCTTTCCCCTACTATATGCAAATAGACAAAAGTAAAGATGACAGAAGATGAGGAAAAGGAACAAAAAAAGGAAAAAATAATAATCAGGATTAGTTGAACCCTTTAGTATATTCACGTCATCATGAAATACGGCATTTTTCCTGAATCAACTGCCACTGTTCCCTGAAAGTAAGTCAAGCTGAAATCTGGAGTCTTGGTAGAAGGTGTGTCATGGATTTTTAGCCTCCTGGAGAGAAGCTGCATTTCTTTCATTGCGATCTTCAGTACTTCACATTCAAACAGCCTTTCAAAAACTTTACTCCTACATTATCAGCTCATTTATTAACAACCTTGAACACCACATCTCCCCCTCAACCTCCTCTTTCTTACTCATCAGTGGTAAACTAAATTATACTCTCCAATATACTTGTATACTGGAGACAATGTAAATATTCAAACTTCTTTGAAAGTCTAATTAGTCTTTGTTATCGATGAAGACTCATTAGGAAGAAACCCATCCTGATTTGCAAGATTCAGGCTGATGCTTTCAGTTTATAAGAAAGGGAAGGAATGGGAAGGGGGGGAGGGAGGGCTAAAGCATTTGAAAGTCAGAGTGATTTGATAACAATCAAATAACAACCCATTGAACATGAGCTGTCATGGATAACTCTGTCTAGATGGATCTACAAACTAACAGACCCTAAGCTTAATTCATAGACAGTATCTTTGGATACCATAAGCACTGGTTTTCTGGAGCAATTTGAGGTCACTGAAATGATGACATTTTGGATTTGTTCCTATAGTAAATCCATTCTAATGGTGATTACAATGTACTTCAATTTAATATTAATTAAATAAAGAAAAAGCCTGAAGGAACCATGGTAGTTCAGAGAAGGAAACAGTATAAAAAAAGAGAAAGTCAATTAGCCTGAAATTAGCAACAGCTAGGAAGTCAAAATGTTTGCAAGAGACATTGAGAATGAAGAATCCATGTTGTAATGTCAGGAAAATGTTTAATTGCTCAAATAATGCAGAGTAAATGTATAACTTTAACAACACAAAATTGCTAAGTCTAGGTAGTACCTATGCAAAAACTCTATGGCAGCTCAAGTGTGACATTGTTGAAGTTCTCACATTTACTCTACTGTTCAAAGCAGGATTGATGCCAAATTGGAAGCATCGGCTGGGACACCAGCCTTAAAAAAAAACCATGAAAACTGCTCTGGGGAACTACATTTCAGTTAGTCTTGTTCTTTTATCAAACCAATTTGTAAAAATTAGAATAAATAACAGAATACAGAAGCATCGGGATATGTATGACACATTGGAGGAGAGTCCACACAGATTTTTTAAAGCAGGTCATGCTCATGAATATATGAGTGTTTCCAAAGAAGCCAATATGTTTTTGGTGAAGCTGATTTCTTTAACTAAGAACATTTGGCTTTATAAGAAAACATGGAGTGAGAATAGAAAGAAAACAATGGGTTAGAAAATTCCGTTTTAGTTATGGAGCGAGACAGGAAACAATGGGAGCTTTGGCCCGACTTCTGCGGGGATAAGGCTATATAAATTAGGGCTTGTCAGCTGGGAAGAGAAGTATCTGAGTTTTATATAGCCATGAATGACAAAGAGAAGCTGAATAGAGAATGATTAATCATTCTGTCTTTCTCAGAAAACCAGAACTAAGGGACACCCAATTAAATTACTAAGCAGCAGATTTAAAGTAGATAATAAGAAGTAGTTTTCCTAACAATACATTATTAAATTGCAGCTCTAATTGCCACAGGGTGTTGTAGAGCCCTAATGTTTAAACGGTTTCAAAATGGGTCTCAGCAAATGGAGTATTATTACACATTGGTCGCTATCAAAATTAAATGATCCAGATGTCCTGATTCAATGACTTCTGAAAGATGGAAAATATCCCTCAATATTTTTCTCATTTCTGAGATATTTTTCTTACAAAGCTACTATCAGCCCTTGCTAAAGGCAGAATACTGGATAGGATGGACTTCTGCTAGCATGACAGTGGCTCTATTTTTATAAAACCACTTTTACAGTCATTTTTCAGACTGGAACTGCACTTTAAAATAATCTCACTAGACTTGGAGTTTACTGTCCGTGCTCTGACCTTATTGTTACACATCTTTTGCATAGCCCAGACTGGATTACTGCAATTAATTCTTTACTAGCTTGCCTGAAGGGCAGATCCAGCCTGCAGCTATTGCAGAATAAAGCAACAAGCTTATTACCAGAAAAGAGCAGATGGGATTTGTGAACTTCCTGCTTCTTTGTTCTCTGCATTGGCAGCCTATTAGAAACTACACTGATTCAGAAATTCCTACTATAGGATACTGTGTAAGTAGCATCCTATAGTATATTTCTACTGATTTGGGGCATATGACTTCTCAAGTCCAGGAGTAACAGGTTTCATGGGCACATTAGGATGTTTGGGGTTGGTGTTAAAAACATTTTATCAATGCCTTAAAAAAAGAATGGAACCTTCAAGTCTTCAGTGTGGTTTGTAAAGCGCTGATGAAGTTCTGGGTTGATCAAACTCATCAGCTATTGCTGGGATACTGAATGGAAATCATTTACAATTTACAAAAAATGTCAATACTGGGAGGAGTATAATTTCTGTTTAAAAACCCAAACAATTAGGTTAACTATTTAAATGACTAGTATGCTCAAATCATCTTCCCACTAGACAAACAGACCTGCATGAAAACCATGGGACAGTGTATTCATCAACACACATTTTACCTGCCAGCAATTCTGTGTGAAGCTATATTATTAGTGGAATTATGTGTTAATGAAATTACAAGTACACTTAAAATAGAGCAACAAATACAACACAGTCAAATGCATTTTTACCCTTTACTAAATCCACTTGTACAGAAAATGCCTGGAAAAAAGACAGGGTCTCTCCCACTGACTGTGAGCATGGTAGCTGAAGCATGCGCAACTTTAAGCTGCTTTCTACCCATCCTACTGGGTATCAGGCTTAAAGCAGTCCCAGTCAAATAACAGCCAATCTCTGGATCGTTTTCTTGGCAATGAGATGTCTATGATCAATTCATTTGTCTGGAAGAGCATTTGTACCCATGCTAAGGCACGATGCCTGGTCCTAAGATTTTTCTCTTTGACAACTGAGTTCTGAAATGAATGACTGCATGCAACATTTGTGTAGGTGGCACAAACAGTAGAGGGCATTTGAAAATTTGCAACTACCTGTACTCATAACTGAGGACAAGCATTCCCATGGTGACTCTTCAGATCCTGTGCTGCGATGCTACATGCTCTACCGTGTCTTCAAATGTGGCTCCTGATGTATCTTCAAATTGGTGTCTGCATCAAGATATTTTTAATGATGCAATATCCAGTCCACACACATTCCTGTTCTGACAACTTAAAACTTCAGATACCCATTTACTGGGTTTTTTTGCCAGTCCACTAAATGACTTCGCATCCTTAGTTCATATTTTAAAAAAATTAATTCCTCCATTTTGAATCTCTTCTGAGTGTTTCACAGAATCATCAAGGTTGGAAGAGACCTTCAAGACCATCTAGTCCACCATCAATCTGGCACCACTATAATCACTCCTAAATATCCCCAACTGCCACATCCAGACACCTCTTGCATGCTTCCAGAGACAGTGACTCCACCACCTACGTGGGCAGCTTATTGCAGTGCCTAACTACTCTTTCAGTGGAAAAAAAAATTTATGATCTATAACTGAACCTCTACTGCCTCGTTGCATCCTCCAGCACTGATATTATCATAAACTTCTTGGCTTCTTTTTTTAGTCTATACTAGTGATCTATAATAAACTCAATATTACATATGCTGCCAATTCATCTTTTTGTATCATTTTGCAATCTTACTGGATTAACAGTGCACTTCTATGAATCAAGGCTAGTACCATTATTAGTGATGACAAACTGAGAGATATGCATTTTGCCTGGGACTAAACATGTAGAAGATCAGTTCTTTTTCACTTGTGGGAATAAAGATTACACCTATCTGTAGTAGTAAAAACTGGATTCTGTTACTCACTCTAATAAAACATGGCAGAATTAAGGCCAGATGGTTTTTACACTCTCAACATTTTTCCCCTTCTCCCTTCCAAAGGAACAGAGGAGACACAATTGAAGTTTTGGATTAAGTACTGTCTGGTTGCAAAGTAGTACACTGGGAGCTGTATTTACTCTCTTCATTGACAGAAGTTACATCATCTGGAAGTCAATGCTTTGTGCTCCGTTCTAGCTTCCCTTCTAGTCATTCTTATGGGACTGGTTGTTACTACTTATGCTGCAAAAGTGCTTGAAAGACTGACAAACAACAGTGCTGTTGTCCTGTGCACATGCAGAAGAAAGCTTCCAGATCATAAACAAAAGAGGAAATGGTGACAGGCTGATGATTTCAAAGTTGACTTACGCCCTGAACAGAGAAACCTGAGACAGCAACAAAGCACGGTGAAGGCAGCAGTGGCTGGTAGTGCCACTGCTCTGCCTAAAGGTGATGCTCAAAAATTGGGTAGTAACTAACCAATAGCTATTATTAGTGGGTAGCTGAGCAACTCAGACTCACAGAATCATTTAGGATGACAAAGACATCTAAGATCACTGTCTGTTAACCCAGCACTGCCAGCCAGCACATGCTAAACCATCCCCAAGTGCCACATCTACACATCTTTTAAATACTTCCAGGATGGTGACTCAACCACTTCCCTGGGCAGCCTGTTCTAATGCTTGACGACATTTTTGATGAAGAAATATTTTATGATACCTCATCTTAGCCTATCTATCTAAACCTGGCCTGACTTCATGGAGATTTGTTCCCGATTTCGTATCAGAGCTGTAGGAGGCTTAGGACTGTGGCTTAGAAGGTTTTCCCCTATAGCCGCAGCTAGAGGAAATGAACTCAACGAGGGTTGTGTGATGCCTGAGCTGTCTTGAGCAACACTGAATCTCTGCTCACCTCCTAGGTGACAAGAAGAGACACAAGCAATGGCTTCTTACAGTGCTGGGCGATGAAAGACAACGCAAGAACACTACCGTGATTGAACATTATTCATCTCTTTCTCAAAGATCTGCAAGCTACAAGCCCACCTATGTAACTAGATTGTGTTAAGGAAGACATTTCAATACGAGGGCATCTTTCACCTCAGGGGTTCTCCTACACATAACCAGTACATAGTTACGTAGCTTTCTACAATGCTCGGTTCAGTCTTTGCTTCACCACCAACGCAACTTCAAACACGTCTCTTTCCTCGCTTTGCGCCCGAAGTCCCGGCATCAGCATGTTTCAAACCTACAAACGGCGGCTTTTGGCTGAATTAGCTCCTTTCAAGCCCAACAAAGGCTCTATTTGTGATTCCCATTCCCTTCACAGTCTCAATCTGCATAATTACAACCCTGACACCACCAGGCTCTAATTACACGGCTCACGAGAGGCGCGGCGCCCTGGGCCGGATCCAGCCCGCGGGCGGGGCGGGGCGGGACGCGCTGGGGTGCAGTGGGGGAAAGGCACTTTTGTTTAAACACCCGGGGCTCCCCCTCGGCGGTGCCCCCCGCCGCCCTTCCCCGGGGCTGGATAGCGGGGGCAGCGGGCGGCTCTTTGTTCCCGCTGAGCGCGTGTGCGCGGCGCTCGGGCTGCCGGAGTGGGAGGGGATCCCGCCCTCGCCGCCGTTTAACGGAAGGCGCAGGAGCGGCGGCGGAGCGGGGCCGGGCGGCGCAGGGCCGGGCCCCCGGCGCTGCGAGCGGCGCTCCCCGGCGCTCCCGCCTTCCCCGGGGGCCGGGCGCTGCCCTCCGGCGGCGCGGCGGAGCAGGTGCCGGCGGCGGCAGCGGGCCGGCAGGATGGAGGCTGCCTTACTGAAGCCGGCGATGATGGCGGAGGTGAAAGGGAGCGGCGCTGGCTCTGCCGTCAGCGCCGAGCTGGAGGTGAAGAAGCTCCAGGAGCTGGTGCGGAAGCTGGAGAAGCAGAACGAGCAGCTCCGGAGCCGTGCTGCCGCCGCCGCGGTGGCCACCAGCCCGCCCAGCCCGCACCTGCTGCTGGCTCCACCGCCGGCCTCGGGCGGGCTGCGCCCCGCCAGCCCCCCCATCGCGGGCCCGCCGTGCATGCCCAGCCCGGTGCCCACCCTGCTGTGCACGCCGGAGCCCCTCGCCTACTTCAAGCCGTCGCCCGGGCCGCCGGCGACGGGCGGCGGCGGGCAGGAAGGCGGCGGAGGTCCGGGGGCGGCAGCCACGGTGTTGGACGAGGTGGCGGTGCTGGAGCTGGAGGACGGCTGCGGAGAGGACGAGGATACATGGTACATGCGGCTCGGCCCTGCCCTGTCCCCCCGCCCCGCGGGTCGGTCGCCCCCCGGCCGGGTCTCCTGCAGCGATCTCCCGGCTCTGATTAGCATTAGCCCCCAAATCCACTTGATCTCCATGCTTAGACTGAAATCTGCTTGCTTTTTTCCCTTTTTTTTTCCTTTCTCCGCTCCCGCTCCAAACCGTGCCGCCCTGCCGAGGGAAGGGCCCCGTGTGCGGGACGCGGCTCAGATCGGGGCTTCACCGCCCGGCTTGCCTGGGGCATCGCGCCGTCCGTGGGGAACAGTGCTGGTTTTACACCCCGAGGAAAATCGTTCAGATCTCAGCCTAGTTTCAGCCTCGTGTTTACATAAGGAATTAAAAATAGCGGAATTTCGTTGCGGGAAAGCCTTGATCTGAGCAGCGCTGCCTCGTCATGCTAAAATCTCTGCCAAATTGTCTCCCATCTTCAGGGATTTGGGAGGGCTTTTGTCTTTAGACGTTGATCTAAATTGTGTATCTTAGGCGCCCACGTAGCTCCAAAAGGCACGGCAGGGTGCTAGTAAATGGAATAAACGGGAAATTAATAGCGAATGAATAAAGCAAAAAGTAAAATCGACATGATCGAATGGTTACAGTCCCGTAAAAACAAACAGAAGGGGAGGTTGTAAGGTAGAGATATTAGAGCTAGCGCCTCAAAACCTGTTTCAGCAACGTGGACGAACATTGTAGGGACAGTGTTGGAATACTATCTTGGCTGTATAACCATGTGGAACGTCATTGATCCTCAATTGTTTTGAAGTGTCAGTAGCAATATATAGATCACCTTTATTTAAATAGTATCTGTAGAGTACCTGTCTTAAGCTTCCATGTGGCTTTATTTTTTATGAGGTTAGTTTTTGAATCAAGCTAAAGTTAATGTTGGATGAAAATAAAATGCAGTATAAAGAAGCTGAGATGTGTTCAAACATCCTTAATTTTGGTAGAAGATAAGGTGATCAAAAATCAGTCTAAATGTTAGAAAAATTTGTGCTTCATGGTACACAATACTGTGTTTCTGAAAATGGCTTTGGAGAATCATGTACAAATTGTGTGGAAAATTTTGTTGCTTCATTGTATATATGGTTGGTCTGTGCAGGACTGGTTTGGGCTTGTCAGTCCAGACTTAAGCAAATTTTGCATTGTTTCCAACTCGTAGCTTTCCTAGCATTAAGGAATATCGAATTTGTTTGATACTGCCCCGTTAAACAAAATGCTTTCCTTGTTTACGTTTTAAGGTGGTAGTCACTCGTCCATCGTTGCATTATGTGCTGTAGTAAAATTTCCAATTTGATTTTCTCCCTGGGAGCAGTCCTAGATTTGGGTGCCAGAATTTACCTTTATGTCACACATGTATGTGTCCACAGGCAGAATTTAATGACAGGGATTTCTTAACAAATTTATTCCACTAAGAGTGAGTTGTTTTAGCTGTTGTTTCTTAGTTCAAGGATAAATCTCTGTCATTGTCCATGAAAGGTCAGGCGTGTGATACCAGTTGCTTGGGGCTTTTTTGTTATCTCAGTCTTTAAAGCAAACTGCTATCTGGAAAGGCAAAGCCTTCAGTGTATATCCTAGTTGTTGATTAGTAGTTTTAGGCCTTAAATACCTTTGGTTTTTTGTGTTTTACTTTTTTGTTGTTTTGTTGTTGTTTTGTTTTGTTACCTGCAGTTACAAAAAACCCCAAAACCAACTAACCCTGTGGAACTGTAGACAAGTCAAACTACTTCGTAGTGTTCAGCTTTTTACAGGAAGGTCTGATCATCAGTCATATGTTTAGCTTTTGAAGCGCTTCTGCAGGTTAACAGGAAGCCTGAAAGCTTTTCTTTCCTTTGCTTTTTGGTTTTCTCAGTATCACTTTTTTAAATGTGTGGTCAGGCACCGCAGGAAGTCTGGGGAAATGAGTCCTCTTCTCAGAGCAATTCAATAGTTGATCTCTGCTGGGATTGCCAAGAGAGATAGATAGCAATCACAGTGAGGATATTTATTCCGTGTGAACTGAATGACAGTGCTGATTGACTTCAAAAGCAAAAAAACTCCGTGGAGCAGACACTGGCGAGGGGTTGCTCTGGTGGGACTTGGGTAGCTCTTGAGACAAAACCATGAAGGTGAAAGGCTGCTGCTACCTGTTAGTGACCCCCTGAGGGGCAAAATCTTGTTCAGTTTTTGGTCTTGCCTTTCCCTCCTGCTTTGTGCAGGCCAAATCCCTATGCAGTCTGTGGAGTGTTTTTCTGGTGCCTTGAGAATCTGCCTCTGGCTGTCCCTAGCCGCCCGTCTCGGAGATGGTCAGGGCAGGGAGCTGCGAGTCACCTCCAGCAGACAAGAATAGTTTGCTTCCTGGAAGATTTGCACTCTCCCAGGTGAATTGGCATCTGCTGTGCCTGCTAATCTGCCACAGTGACAACAGCAACCCAGGTCTCAGCCTCAAGAATTCTCCCAAGAAATCTGCTTTGAAACCTGGTTTCCTAACGTGCAACTTATCAGTTCCCAACTCTTGTCTGAGAATAATGCACGTACATTAGATTTTCTTGCATATGTGCATTTTTTTTCTTTTCTGCTGGTGTTGAGTATTGAAAATGGATTTTCATTGTTTCTCATCAAATGTTTTTTAATCATTATGAATATGACTTGAACAACATCTGGTTCATCTGGGTGAAGATAAAATCAGATACTGAAATTATGTAGATTTCCAGTGAAGATAAGTATAGGAAAAAGCAAGAGCACCTTTGGTGTGTGTATAGCACCTAACACATTTCAGGTTTGAGCAGTGCTGAAATTCAGACAATGGAAGATTTTAGTGTGACATCTACTTGAACTTTGGACATGCCAGACCGGTAGAGTTAATATTTTGCCACCTACTTTTCTGAGGAGGGAAGAAAGAAAACTAATGTAAACTCTTCTACTTCAGAATGTATTTTTTTAATTAGATATCCTCTTGCAGGGCTTTGCATGTTATGAATTATTAGTGAGCTAATAGGAAAGTGAGCTTACAAAAACAGGCTTTCAAGTGCTGTGTATCTTGCTGATACTTCTGTGTATTTTGGTTAAGGTTGTACGTCTTGCCTACCAAGACTCACACTCCTCCAGAGAAATCACTGAGTCCTCTGCAGTGGTGCAGGCGTGTTCTGGATCATCCAACTCCAGAGATAGAAGCTGCAAAACGTTCCCTATGCTTTAGATTGGAGCAAGGTAATACTATTTTGTTAATTTCCTGTTAGGAGGTTGTAATTTTTGGTCTGGTGTCCCACTCGTCTTTGGTGTTTTCACAATTTAGGAGGCTTTACACATGGCAGACGTGCATTTTCCTCATATGTATGGAAGTCTTCCTTCGTTACATAAATGCTAACAAATGTTTGAATTTTTTCATGCAGTTTTTAAAGTATTTGCCTCCTTTGTTAGCTTTTTTTTCTTCTGCACAGCTTGTTCTAACTTGTCAGTTTTCATCCATGGCTTAAAATAGAGGACCTCCTGGTAAGGAAATATTGGAGCTAACTTTACTATTGGCATATCTGTTCAGGTTTGAAGAAGGGTGCTTTTTGTTTTTTGTAAAGTCAAATTTATCATGGGCTACAAATCTTTAAAGGCATATTTATCAACATCTAATGTAGTGTCAGTACTTTGCTAAGTATAGCACACACCAAAAAGAGGTGTAACTTGACTGTAGTGCTGTTTTGTTGGCCTCTGGGTAATCTCAGGTACTGGAATCCGTCTGATGGCTGTTTAGTGCTGGGAACTTGAAGAATTATCTCTGTGCGCACTGACTTTTGTTTTAAGTAAATACCAGACAGCAGTCTTCTTACTTTCTTACCATCTGGGGTCCAATTAAGATTGTATTAAGTGTTGTTGAGGAAAGCAATTAAGGGAGGATATTAAGGTTTATAACTCACAAGGAAAGAAGAAGAAAATGAACAATAAAGGAAGATGACAGAAGAAGGAATAAAGCTAATGACAGCATGAAAATATGGCTGTATAAGTTAGCTACAGCTGTCATTAAGAGAGATTATGTTCCTGTATGCTTTGGAGGATAGGGGTAGCTGTGGATAAGTCTTATCCAAAATCAGGCTTTTAAATGAATCAGGCTCTGAAGGCATCTGCCTCTTTGCATTGACTCTAAAAGATGCTACAATGATTATTGCTCTAGAAATACTTAGCTGAACTTATTTGCCTCAAGTTACATGGGGCAAGCTGTGGTTCCTATATTTGTAATCATGCCATCTAGTTTTAGGGTGGACTTTGCCTTGTTAATTGGGTATCTGAGTTCAGGTGTCTGTAGGGTGAGCTGAGTATCGTGCTTGACCATCTATGGAAGTTCTGTCTGTAGAGTCAGGGGAGCTGCTCAGGTGACAAGGTGTAGGTGTTGACTGTAGAATGAATTTAGTAGCTCTCTTGAGTCCACTGACAGTAATGGGTGCTTGGCACTCAACCCCATGTGCTCACCTGAAGGTACATCTGTGTGGGGTTCTTCATCCAACAGTGGAGAGCAATCTTGTGTAGAAGCTCTGTTTGGATTGCCCCACATAGGTATTCAGTGCTATTTGAGATGGCCTGTTACCCTGGTTTCTATTCAGGACAGATGCAGACCTTCCAAAGGTCTGTGCTTCTACTGTCCTTTAATGATATCTTGGCCTCCCCAGAGGCCTCTCAGGTGGGCAGGCACATCTGAGTATGGACAATTGAGTCAAGCCTGTAATGTCAGTGGAGAAAAGCAAGAGGACTGTATGACCTGGTTTTTTTTCCCTTACAAGGGTTTATTTAAATTGAATAGGAAATAAAGGTTTCAAGTTTAAGTCACTCTAGGGTTATCAGTTGAGTTTCTCTCTCTGCAGAAGTCACAGCAAGTGACATATGTCACTGAGTTATGTTGACAATGAGTTAGTCTGATCCATATGTTCTACTCATGGCAATTGGCTCATGAGTTTCCTGAGGTCTGTAGAAAGTTTCTGAGAAATTATATGCCATAAATAAAACCTATTATGGGAGCAGTATGTTCAGGGAGGGAATAGACTTGTGTTTATACTACAGCAATTCTTTGGTAAAATTGCTTTAATTAATAATTCAGTGTAGACTTGATTAATACTCGTATGTCTAAGTATTTTCCTTTAGCACCTGTACCTTTACAAGTAATACATAATAAGCAAATGTCATCCTTCTTACTCTTAAATTTTTAGAAGTTGATTTCACAATATTTATTTATTCCTTAGTTTTTCAGCCAGATGTGAGACTTTTGTGAGAATCTAATAATTTGGTTTTCGAAGTACAGCAAACTTTCTGTAACCTGACTTTCTTGTGTTTTGTTTTGCAGTGCACTCAATCAGTAATATACATGTATAAATATATACACATAATTCATCCAGATTTTATAAGTGACTTAGTAAGAATGGCATTCTTCTTTTCTGGTACTAAAGTTTCAAACTTAGTACTTGTAAGTCAAATGGTGTTTTCCCCTTTTAGCCATATGCCTTGCAAGGGCATTTTCAAGATATTTTGAAATCTAGTTGTGCCTCTTCCTGCTTGGCCCTGAATCAATGGTTAGCACTGAAGTACTTGAGAACTATTAAATGCATAGTCAAAAAACATTTATAGTGTACCAGAGTGTGATTTCTGAAATGGCTTGTTGGTAGAATTCGCTTACTGCATGGTGCATTAGCCAAAAATTAAACCAGTTTAGTTATCTTAGGTCTTTAGACACCATAGTGCACATGGAAATAAAAAGCAGCAAAAATTGATTTTTGACTGCTAAGTCAGCATATCTGAATAAGTTCATGCACAGAGAAGAGCTGTGAGCCAAAACAAGTAAAAGTTTTGCCAGTCTATTTTTGAGTTGTAACAAATTCCTGTTCTCTTACTAAGATTTTGAATCCTGCCCTCATTTATTCCTGCTTGTGTGAATTTTTCTTACTACATTAAATCCTGATTTTCATAAAAGTTTTCATTTGTTTTTTGAAATATCCCAGCATTAGGGTGTCTCATAACAAGGCTAACTGCCAAAGCAGTCCAAGGCAATAAAATAGTCCAATGGGTACTTGGTCTTTCAGGCCAGAAAATCACTTGAATTGGGGGTATTCTCTTCTCACTTTGCTGCACTCACCAGCCTGTTTCTTTTCTAGTGAAAATGACTGTTTTGAGTATTTCATGGTGGATGTTAAGAATTCTTCTTGGCATAAATCCTTAAGGTTTATTATAAGCACGGAGGTGGTCTCCAGCAGGTGGTTCTTCTGTGAACCGCTGTGGGAACTTGGGCAAGCTTCTCAACATTCCTCTGGTCTACCGCTAAGTAGGTAAAGCTTTTATAATGTTTATAATGAACTAGGCTTATTACAAACCCTGTTTCTGTGGATTAAGCATGCCAGCTTTAAGGAGGATGAAAGTTAAATGTAACCTCCTACGGTAAGATCTTTGCTTGGAATCGTTCCTGTTTTCTGTGAACAGTTACGGTCTTGAGGTAATATTTGTTTGTTTCAGTTGTTTTAGCTCAGTGGGCTGGCCTGGATCACATCTTCCTTCTTGCTCTTTGTCAATTATCTTTTGTTTGAAACATGCCTGGTTTGTTAGGCTTAACAGCAGTTCTCTCACTATTGTAGGGTCAGTTTCCTTGCTGTGTGGATTTTAATCTTGCTGCCTATTTTATTTTTTTAGGTTAATTTAAATGAACAGGGCCACCTAACAGTCTTAATGGTGTGGTAGAGCCTCTTCTGTGTTTTTTGGCAGTAGTTGAAGATGTTAGGACATGTATTAAGTTCAGTGAGCAGAGAGATGTAACATGTAAGCTTCCTAGCTGATGTAGATGGGTATACCCCTTCTGAAACTGATGAGACAGTGGTGATTGACACCCTGGCTGAAGATACACTGCATAACTTCACCTCTGCAAAAAGCTGTGAAGCGGGCGGATGGATAAACTGAGGACTTAAGAGGCTTAGGAAGGAGTCAGTCTGTAGGAGCTCAGCTTTTATGCAGGGCTTCAAAGCATAACTCATCCAATTCTGCCTTCCAGAGAGGAATCTCCACTTGCTTGGGGAATATGAAATGTTGGCTAGATTCAGAGTTTGGCTTAGATGAGTTCTTACTCAGAAATACCATTTCAGATGTTTAGAAACAGTAGACAACTGAAGTCTGTAGGTTTTGCAGTTGGCTGCAGTAGTTTAAAGAGTAAAACTCTTGTTTCTTAAATTATTATTGTGCTTCAGGATGGATGCTGTTATATCATCTGTGGATGATAAGTTATGTTGTGATACAGATCCATTGCAGTTTCTCTCCATTGCTTATTCCACAAAACAAAGATTGTCATTAGTGTTACTGTGCTGGATCCCATTACAATAGCACTGTATTCTTTTTTCTGTTAAAAAAAAAATCTGGTAGGTTATAGCTGGTAGGACCCCAGGGAGGAGGTTTTATCTGGATGTGTAACTTGTGGCTTATGCAAGAAGAGGCAGTGTTCTGTCACCTTATTCTAACTCTCTTGCAATTTCTATGGGTTCATAGTGAAATAATGCAGTTTGGAGTCTTTAAGATACGGAATACACTCTGTCAACTGTTAAAAACCTCTGTCATAGGGAACTTCTTTGCTGTAGTCTGTTAACACCAGAAACAAGCAGAAAGTGCTGTAAGTGAACAAAAGTTTTTATCTTGTATACTTGAGCTGGATCCAGTGCTGAACCAAGGGCAAGGTGGCTTTTTCTATTTTTTTTTTTCTGAAGTAGATTTATTAGGTTTAATTTTATTTGCTGTCCATTGATGGATCAGATATGTACGTTGTGATACTCAGTACTGGATTAACAAAATTTCATTTAGCTTTCTTGCTCATATATAATGCAGGTTAGTTCTATGTAAATTGCTTTTGAGGCAGGAAATAATAATGTGCAGAAGCTTGCGGATGATGGTTGCTTCCATCATAAATAAAATGTCTAAAACTCTAGAAGGAATAAAAAAAGTGGCATGAGAAGTTTGGTTCCTTTTTGTGTATGTTTCTGATAATAAAAAATGATAAGCAACCATAGCTCTTATCCACATCTTAGCACCTTCTGAGGAATGGTCTCGAAGGCCAGGCTGTTTAGGCATCTTCTGCTGCAGTACAAGCTTAGTGCTTGGAGTGCACCTATGCATGCACAGCAGTTACTTCCTGGTAGATTTCATTTATTTGAAGTGACTTGTTATAGCAGCTGCATAATTCCAAGCTCTTCTTAGAGGTTTTACAAATGCTGATACCACTGGATTTTCTAGCACAGCTGCTGGAGATTTTTGTATTTCAATTTGGAAGAACTCAGGTTTGATACTCTACTTGCATTTCAAACACAGTATTTCTCTCTGCTGCTGTAACATTGCTACTCTGCAAATACACTTGAAGATAGAAGTGTTTGGTTTAAAACCCTTATGGCAACAAATGCGTAGAAGATCAGACACTTTTGATTAACTTCAGAGATACGTGTTGCCTTTCTACTACAGCTCTTTCAGTATGATTTCTGCCTTTTATTAAATTACGTTATACATACTATTTAAGAATTTAATTTCATATTTGGGGATTGATTGTTGTGCAGCTCATAATTATTTGCTTAGAATAGAGTTCTGGTTATCGTTACACTTGCAAGAGGAAGCTGAATTCTGAAATGTCTGTAGAGAGGTGGTGTTAGGTCTTGCCTCAGTTGAGAAAACACCTATCCCATTTTAGAGTGTGTGTTTTTTTAATCCATGCTGACTACTGAGCTAGCATTATCATCTCATCATGAGTGGTTAAACAGCTAGAAACACTGTTAAATTTCACCTGAGGATTTCAGTAGGCTGATTCTTATTTAAAATAACTTACACGCACAATATAAGTTCAAAGTAATGCAGTGTGTGTCTAAAAGCAGTTGAAGTAGCATCAACACTGTTCTATGCTAAAAGTACAGGCACATTTAGTGTTACCCAGCAGAGTACTAATCACTGGGTTGGTTTCTGAAGTATGCAACTTCTTTCCTATATAGAAATTAAAAAGAAACCTAGGTTTTAATATTTGACTTGAGGGCATTTGAAAGCTTATTATCCTCTGGAGATATTTTTGCTATTGAAAGGAGTATCTTTTCAAAACTGGACTGTTCTGGATGCTGTCATTTCATTTTTGCTTCTAATAGTCTTAGGTGTCTTGCTCACTGTTTGTTAGTCCCCACATTATTGTTACAACTTTTGTCTTTCATGTTGTCTTTCTTCCACGGTCTGTTTTTGGTATCTGCAGAAGAGAGCTGGGAATAACATTTCAGAATGCAGACAAGTGTGATATGTAGAGGTAGCACTGCTTCTTGACTAAAACATTTATTTCTGTATTTTCACTTTCAGGGAGTACTTTGGTTCTTGTCTTCATAATATTGCATCTTTTGGGAGGCTTTTGTTCACACTGTTATGTGTGTGTTTTTATGTGTTTTTATGCCGTGACCCTTAAGTGTCTTCTGATTGGTTACTTCTGGGATATAGTCTACAGTCCTGTAAATGTGTCAGGCAGTCCTTCTTGGCAACTGACCTTGGTTTTAATATACTAGAAGAAAATTGATTATTTGCACTTGCTTTCCTAAGTGTTCCACATTCAGCATCTCTGTTCATATTTCATAGAAATAAGATGTTTACATCAATAATTTGCTTTTACCTAAGGGTTTATGCAACAGTTCTTGTAATAAAATTCTTTTGACTCTACTCGATAATGAAATGTAGTCAGTAAGCTCTAATCTGAATACTTATGGGGCACAGGCATTCACAGATTTTTCTTGATTTTTTTTTTTTTTTTTTATGTTGCAAGACAGAAGATGAGTTATTACAAATGATAGAGACATAGGAGTTTCTAAAAATAAAATTCCCGTGTGTTCTATTTTTTTTTTTCCCTTCATGACGTTCCTTTAAAATACTGTTTTCTTAATTTTACTTCTGAAATTGGGATACTCTTGTAAAATTTTTAATTACAGAAAATGTTTTCTTGGGGAGTATTTACCCTTGGTGAAGTCACTAAGCCTTTCTAAAAGTCTTCTGCATGTGGGTTTACCAAACACAGTAATGGAATGCTTCATTGAAAGCTTCACACTTACAAAGTCTGAGGGGAAAAAAGTAGTAAAAGTATGCCTGTTGGACAAAAAAAAAAAAAATCTTTGTCAGAAAAAAATACTTACAATCTAGGTGGTTCCTGTTTTGAAAAAAGATTTGCAGCATTTAAAGACTACCTTTTTGGTAATTTTAAAGGAATTAAGTCACTGCAGGAAGTTCTTGAGTGTTTTATACTATGATTGGAGTATTTGGCTATAAGAGGTTATGAGGTAACAATTTTAAAAATAACATTGAGCTGGTAGCATAGGCATTTCTTTGTTTTACCTGTGTTATATATTTTTAAATCTATTCTGTTGTGTAACCAAGACTAAAGAGGTACGGGATCACGTTCACTGGTGAATTTGGACCACCATTACCACTTCTACAATGTAAAGTACCTGTTAACCAAGGCTACACGGCTGGCTGAGCTCAGACTGACCCCTTTTCATAACACCAGAGAAATCTGTATGACAACACCATTCTGGGAGAGCTTTTTGCTTGAAAATGGTGGCTGTTTGCTGAGCATAGTCAACCCTGTGTGCCCCTCTAATGCAGAGGGGGTCACTGCACTTGCAGTCTGACTTGGAACAAACAAGTTCTCCTACCTTTGGGAAGACGTCAGCTTCTTTGTATTCACTTGTCTTTTCCCATTAGGTAGTACCAAGTACAAGTGTTGGTTTTGCTGCCTGTCCTGTATTAATTCAGGGTGAGGGGACTTGAAGTGCACGATTCTAAAATGGTTACTCAGGGAGTTAGAGGTGAAGATACCCTCATGCAGTCAGAAAAATTTCTCTGTAAAAGTTGATGAGTTGTGTCCTCTGCTGCATGGGAGAGATCAGTTGCTTTTTCTTAGTTTTGTCTGCAGTTGATGAAGGACAGATTGTTTCTGAGTTAAGTACAATAAGGATTTGTAAGAGCTCTTTTTGATACTAAGTGTTACATGCAATTTCACTGAACATTAGTCATTTAAGTTAGGTATCTGTGAGAAACTATCTGTCCACTGATTCTGAAGAAGCCAAGGGCAGTCCACCCAACCATTCTTAAACAGTTGTGCGAGCTGAGTCTGGAGATACTAATTTCTCTCCACTAATTGGGAAAAAAAACCTTGGAGTACTTAGCATCAGAAGGATTTAGATTATTACATAAAAAGCAGTATTTGTATTTTTAACAAGTTTTGAATACCCTCTGCATTTTGCAAGAATAGCTCTGGTGCCTTTAATTCAGAGATGGTTTCTCACCGGCCCTTCAATCATGGCACTTCAGACCTTGTTTGTAATCATTTGTTTAGAAGCTAAGCTCATTCTCCAAAATGAGGACACAGGATGCTTGGGGATTTTTTTGTGTTTTCACATACTAGTAGCTATCTGTATCTTTCTATGAAAGGCACAAAAATTTTGTGCCATATTCCAATCACTGGTGAAATGGTGTAAATTCTATTGTTGTGTTTGCTAGTCTTAAGTTAGATACATGGGATATTGCTTAGTGTTGCAGCTGTATCACAGAGGAACATCTGTATGATTGATTCTTCCTTGGAAATACATTTTGTGTCTCAATTTCCATCTCCAGACATGGAGCTGTTTCTCTTGTGTCTGACTATAAGGACCTTGTTGTTGGGTCTCAGGTATTTATGAGAATTCCCAGAACATGTAATGGTCCAGATTTGTTCCACCTAATCTTAGTCTCATGGCTAAAAAATAAATAGTTTAGGGTTCAATCACTTTGACTGTGATTCATTGGTCTTAGGGTGGTAGGCATAATTGGACATGCTTTTGCATCCTTGAGGTATCTGGGTGGGCAGATGGGTATGACACAGGATGTGCACAATAGCCTCACTTAACTGGACCAGCTGGAGCGCCTAAAATGTCATTACATTCTGGTTTTAGATGGCTGAATCATGCCCTTGCTGTTTTGTGCTGAAGGATGGGTTCTGCTCCAGACTGTAGGTGTTTAAATGAGGCTGTCTGCAAGTAGACCCTTCTGTGTGTATGGGTGCATTGTTTTGTCTTTTCTGTTTAGAATTGCTTTTTACATGTGAGAAAATTCAATATGCACTTTATATTAATGCTGTCATGTCATAGAAAAGTTACCAGCACACAAGAAAGTAAGTGCAAGATCACTCACATGGTAAAAGTGTGCTAGTGCAAGTTGACTTTAAGTAGTATTAGTTACTTGCCACTTCATTTAAAATCACTTCAAAATCATGTAGAGATTTGTGTCAGAAGTTACAGTAAGCTCTTAGGGCTAGGGACTTTTTAATAAAAGAGTAGAGTTGAGTAGTAAGTCTGTAGAATTTGCATCTGACTGATACCATATTTTTTTTAATTATTATTTTGTTTTATTTTAAAGTTAGTTGGCACTTGATGTATTTGTGGCTTTTGTTTTTGGCAATTTTTTCTTCATAACATGTTTGAAGTCCGTTGCAGGTGCAGGGCAGGGTTTTGTGGCCTGTGGTGTGGGTGATAGCAACTGAGTCATCTGTTGTGTTGTTGCCTTCCGCTGCAGAGGACTTGACTCAGCATCCTAACATCCTAATGTCCTTTCTTCCTAAAAGTCCACCATGTCCTTCAAGCAGCTCAGTGGAATGCTAGCAAACCTTCTCCGTGTTTTTTGTTCCTTCTTCCTAGCCCATAAGAAAGGGGGATACAGAATGGTTTGCAGGCCAGGATGAAATAGGGCAAAGTGGAGTGACAGAATCTTGGCTGCAGCCCGTTCCTTCATGGTATCATCAGTTTTCTTTTTTGTCATCTCTGCTTCATGTATTGCAGTTGTATAGACAGTGTTCAGACTGCTTCGTGGTTGTTTCTTACTGTCTTTTGAAACACTGGGTGTGAAATTACTTCACTATGGTCACAAATAGATCTTTATTTATAAATAAAAAACCAAATCTCCATTTGTAAGTAAGCACAGATGTGCTTGTTGTGTTGGACATAGTCCAAAAAATATTTTACTTGTTCCTGGCTTATGTGGGTGCTGATAAATCTGGTATAATTATTTGAAGAAATAAAATGTTTCTTTATAGAGAAGCTTGAAGAAACATTTCAAACTATATTGTGGAATCCCATTTCTGCTTACTGTGATCATGACAGGTTCTGGTGACGGAAACACGTAAAAAGTGCTGCAGAGTACCTTTTATCCTGAACAGTAAGACAGGGGCAGATGGTGCTTCTGCAGTTAGTGTGCTTTTGACTCCTGTCTGTGTGCCATTCTCATGCTTTCTCTGTTGCACCGTGCTCTTGGGTGGTACTACACTCTTCTCCTCTGCCACCTTATCCCTGTTGTTTGTTAGTGAGGAGCAAAGAATGCCTTTTTGTTGAATGCTTGTACAATTCTTGGTGCAGTGTAGGTACATCTGGAAGGTACTCACAAGGCAAAGTTTACTTAAGGAGTCTCCCTTGATACCTGAAATCACTGCAGGGAAGCTTAAATGTAGGAATGTGCTCCGAGTTAGTGTCAGGAGATATTGGTCTTTCTCAAGGGAATCTGAAGAGGCTGATCTGCTTAGCTTAAAAACTGTTGCAGAAGCCCTAACCCCCATGGCAGTAATGATAATGGTATATATATATCAAACATCTATGTGTCACTTTACCCATTTTCCTATTTGTAATTTTTTGGTTAGTGTTTCTTAATTAAACTCAAGATTGATGTTGAACCTTAATTCTGTGTGAGAATATATATTCTGAATATGTTACTATATTTGGCAGTGAATTAAACCTCTATTACAACTTTCCTTAATCATAAACTTTCATGAATTTTTTCCTATTAGGTGTTTTAGAAGTATGAAAAATCTGTTTCACAGTAGCTTTTGTTTTTTAAGTGTTTTGTCCCTTTTCTCTGCTTTTGGTATTAGTGTTAACAGTTTCTCATGATAATCACATAACTGTGACACCTGCTATATTTATCCAAAAGCCACAGGGTTCCTGGAGAGTAAGTGCTGCATTTGACCTCAATTTGAGCCAAAGATTTAGCTTTTTCAGTCTGACTCAATATAGGCAGCAGATATACTTGAACAAAGAAAAGGGAGTGTGGCATCTTGGAATGGTGTTGGAGTCAGAAACTGTAAATTGAGCTCTCAGGCAAAAGGCTCCTGCCAGAAATTTAACCTGTGAATACAGATGGCAAGTAGATACAATTGTAGGGGGAGCTACAATGTTTTTATGGGTGTTTCTGGGACGCAGGGGAGTTTTGGGACTGAGCAGTAATGTTAGGAAAAGTGCAATTTAGGGTAAATGTTGAACTAATTTTATCTTTTCTGTGGTATCATGAATGATCAAGAGAGTTATATCCTAACAGACACATATTTGAATTCTACCTGGTATATAATAAAGACCCTACACCGTTAGGAGAAGAATGGGAAGTTGTCCTTCTGTGAGTCTGTTGTAAACAGAATGAATCCCTCCCCCTTTATGCTTCTCTGTTTGCTGATGATAATGCAACAAAGAAAAAAAGAATTATGTATGCTACCAGAAAATTTAAATTTAGGAAATGTAATTATATATTTTTAACTGTATTTTCCCTCCAGCAATTTGTTCAGAGCAGAAATACACCTTTGATTCAAATTGTTGCTAATATTTCTGATTAGGAGTATAGCACATGTCCACTTAGGAGAACTATTATTAACTGGAGTTACCCTCTCTGAAGAGTCCACTAACCTGTACATAATAGCATTTTTTTTAGTTTACCTCTAGTGCCATGTATAGACTAAATGAATAGCAGATTTTCAGCATGAGATTACCTTGTGTAGTAGCTGAGCTCTGATCTGTGAGGAGCGTTAACTAATCCCTGTTCTTTAAATCACACAGGGAAGCCTTGCTCCTCATCCTAGAGGAACCCCCTAAGCATGGACTTAGAGAGTGAAAGGGCAAAGGCACCCTTCATCTTCGTTCATTTTGTCAATGGCAGTTGAGCTCTTCTTGAAATATATTCAACATTTTTTAAAAATAAAATTGTTTATACTGTGATTGAATGTTTGTCCTTATTGTTACATAGTTGTGATTTGATGTTAATTTGTTTTTCTGCAATGGTACTGTTACTATTGTCTTCTTCTATCATTTATTCAACTCCTGAGATCAAAGCTGCAGAAGGGAATTCTGTCCAGTAGAGTTCTCTGGGATTGCTGTGATTGACTCAGCAATGACTCAGCACCTACCAATACAAAGAATCAGAATTACAAAGCAGCTGTTATTTTCTAAGGACTGAAAACATTTCTAAAAGAGTGGATGCATTGCTATCAGTGGGGTTTTAAATCTGCTCTTGGCTGATTGAAGTGGGGATGTCTAATGTACAGCTGTAAGAGAGTGGGGAGATGTATTTCTGCACTAAAAAAAGCCTGATTAGGTTAACTGGCTTTGAAAACAGGTCTCCTTCTCAGGCTGAATTTAAGAAAATACTGTACAGCTCATAATTTTTTGCTATGTAGAAGGTAGCTTGCTGATGAGAGAGAAGCTTCTCATGTTCTTCGTAGCTTTGAAGGGTATGGAGCATACACAGGCACACAGGAGACCTCACACCTTCTTGTTGTGTTACCAAAACATAAGTAGACCCTAAGAGTTGATCCTGTCAATGCACACAGCCTGTCTACACCCTGCAGAGCATGCCAAACAGCTCCAATACATCCACACAGCGCAGTACTGCATGGATAATATACATTGGTATAGCTGTCACTGGGATCCAACTTGAATGAATATCATGACATTCATTCATGTCATATTTCGACTTTCAGGTTTCTAATTACCATATCTGTCTCTCATATCTGTCTCTGTTAAACGTTGTTAAACATGCTGTAAGTGCTGCCAAGACAAGGGTCATACTACTTTATTTAAGCCATCTTAAACTTCAGGCTTGAAATCCTTGATTAGTTGAAAAATAACAACATTTACAGAGCCTGAGATCTGTCTTCCTCCAGTGACAGAGAGCAGCATCATTGGTTAGGACTGGAGGTCACATTTGAATATTGTACACTAGTTGAGCCAAATACAGATCACAGTTTCTTAAAGATGGAGAATATGCTGTGTTTTGCCAAATACTATTCTTCTCTCTCCTCCTCTGTGGCTGAAATTCAGGTTGGCTTCCATACTGTAACTCTCATAAGAAACTCTCATAAGAATTTTTAATCATCGAGGAAAATGAATTTCCAGCTTTTACTTACCCTGTGGTATAATGGAATGAATTCTCTGGAAAACAGGCTTTCTACAACTTCAGAACTAACCTGAGACAAGAATCAAGTGTCTCCAGTTTTATGGCACAAAGGAAGGTAACTAAATAAACTCCGTTTTAAAAATCTTTTGTAATTATGTCTAACATACTAGATAGAAGTAGTAGAAAACTTACAATAGTAGAAATATAGTAAGAAAAAAGACCATGTTGATCCAAAGCCTACTGCAGTCACTGGAAGTCTTTAATTTACCTGGGGTTTGTGCATTGCCTTTATGTTCCTTAAGGTATTTTGCCTACTAATTGTATGATTTTGGGGATGAGTGTCAAACAACTTTGAGACGAGTCTTCTGCTTTGTATTTGAGGTCAAAAATATGATAATCTGAGATTTGGTATGCCACCTGACTGAAAATACAGTAATTTTATGCTCTAGATTTGGCTGGCAGTGATCAGCACAAACTATTTCAGTCTCTGGAGTTTGATGCACTATATTTAGAGATACTGCTCGAGGAGGACTTTGCAAAACTTGCCTAGACACCACAGGGTTCTTCTGACTCACATAACAGAGCTACATGTGGTATTCCTGCTGTTTGTACAAGGGAAGGTCAGGTCTCTGCTGAAGATGTGAATGTGGCATAGTTTTGTTCTTCAAGAATGTGAAAAGATGTAAATCCATGAGCTGCTTTGGCTAAAGTCCCTGGTACGTGCATAAATTTGTTCTGGGAAGTTCTCCTTGTATTAATACAGCCCGTGTAGTTCACGGCAATGCTTGTAGAGTGTTTTTTAAAGAACAGCTTTGCTCAGTGGTGTGTCGTTTACAGATGTTATTCTACTTATTGGCAAAATACCCCTTCAACAGGCTTACTCGGTTTTTGTATTAAGGAATCCAAAGAATTGAGTGGGTGTGTGGAATAGACTGGTTAGGGGAAATAAGTATCTTTTAGCTGCAAGGCAGATGCCCGAGAGAAGCAGCATTGTCGTAAGTACTAGTTCAATGAGTAATCTGACAGAGAACTAGCAAAAAAGTAATTTAGCAGCTTTTACTGCAACTGAAAAAAATTGTCACTACAGCCAACGTGGCAAGTACATGGGTGGATGAAGCCAAGCCCTCTGAATAGGGGACATTAAACTGCTTCTCCTTCCTCTTGGTGTGGTGAGGCAAACTCCTCATATAAGGATAGCCCCAAGGGCCAGAGCTGTCTGGCTGGGGAAGAGGAGGACCTCTTACAAAAGTCACATAACCAGTATATGTACCAGGTGGATTGGTAGCTTGAAAGCCTGCTTCTGAATAATACATAAACATGTCCAAAGAAGCAGCAGGTCAGATTTCTCGCAGTCAACTTTACCACTAGATATGTTTTAGGATGATGAGGGGCTTATTTAAGTGCACAGGTTTATGATCGTTAGCCTAGATTAGAGCAAACCCTCCCACTCCAACATACATTATTCATTGTGTGTATGATACTAGGTTTCTCTTGTCATTGATCCAGAATCTTGGCTATCAAGAGTTGTGAGTTAGTGGGCTCAGCATGCCCCAGGGGATGTGCCCAGGAAGGGTTGTAGAGCTGGAGCTCTCCTGTTCCTTTCTGTTAAGTGGTTTGAAGTCTTGCAAAATAACTGTTTAGCTAGTCTCCATCTCAAAGTGGAAGGAATTTCTGTCTTTTTTTAATGTCTTGATCAGGGCCTGACTTTAGATTTTAAACTTTCTTTGTCTCTGTACACCAGACCTGAAAATCAGTGACAACCTTACAAAACAACCTGATTTCTGGTGAGGTTGCCAAGATTGTGCCACTTTCCTTCTCCATGAGGATATGTCATTGATCCAGTTACAGTTAAAGGCACCTCTCTGTGAGATGATGACAGTACGACAGTTTTGAGCCAGAGAAAACAGATCTACCTATGTCCTCATACTTCTGGGTAATGGCCATGACCCACAGAACTGTGGTGGTAATAAATCTAGAATGGTGGCTATCAAACTCCTGGTAACCAGTGTTTTACTGTGTGAGCTGCATCCTGGGCAAGCATCTCCGCTGAAGATGCTGCAAGTTTTGAATTATGGCAGCTGCAGAGTTGATGCCTGCAGCCACATACTCCATCTGCAGGCATTCCCTTGACTGTTTCAGACTTAGAAAGGGTATGTCATACTGATCTGCAAAGCAAATCTCCACTGCATTTAAAAGGTATGAACTATATGGCAAGGGTTGCTAGTGCTCTGCAAGCAAGTAGGCAGTGAAGAGATGTCCTGAGACCCAGACACACTGTCTCTCAGACCTGAGAGATGCTACAGACCCAAGAGCCAGCATTTAAAGGAAAAGACCTTTTTCTGTTTAAAATGTACCTGTTTTTATGATTTGTGGACTGTTGTGGCAAACGGAACAATTAAACAAGTTCTGATTGCAAAATACTCTTCCCAGAATACTCTGTGGGATTTTGCTCTATCACACTGTCACTGAAATACAAACAAAGCGTTTACCAAAGGTAACAAATTCAAGAGGGAAAACCAGGTTAGGATGAGTTTCATGGTGTTTATGCAATGAGTATGAGAGTTTGGATTTTGCTTATGTTGATGTTATGGTAACGTGTGTGTGTGTGTAATCAATGATAGACCTGTGTTTTATTAAGGAAAATACAAACTCTTACAAATTGTGCAGGTGAAAATGATTCCCTTTTGGATTAACAGGCAGTGAGTAAAATGTGATTCATGATGATCACAATGCTCCAGCAATGTTAAAATTGTATATATGTCATGACTTCTGACACAGCTCTACTTAAATCTTAGTGCTATAGACTGCAATAGAATGTCTTTGTGAAGACACCCTTTCCACATTAGAGTAAAGCCACAACTCCTAAGTTAGTGTGGTGTGGAGCTTTTGGCAAGCTTATTTCAACATGTTAGTTATCCTCACCAGACTGGGTGCAGCTGGCTGCTTGCGAAGGTATGCTGATTGTGGAAGAGATATTAGTTTCTTGCCACAGTCCTTCCTTCACCTGGCTGATGCATTAGCCTCTTCAGAGCTTCGTCAGAGCTCTTCTTTTGTGCCTACAGGAATTGCTGCCCCTTCACATCTGCTAGCTGAGATTATTAGATGATAACTTTCCTGCCCATTTCAGTCAGTACCTGCTGGGTAAACCTAACCAGAGACCTGAAAATTTACAGCCAGACCCAGTGGAGGCAGGAGGTCTGTCCAGCTGGCACAGGAAGAGTTGGAGGAAGATGTTTCAGTGGCCTTGGGTGCATTGTCTGCACGTCATGGTGGTAGATCTTTACCCAGTGAGTGACATTGTGAGGTAGTTACCATTTTTCTCCCTTATTTGTTGCTAATTGTTAAAATACAATGAAAATGCTGTTGTTTTACTCTGCACTGTGTGAGGAAGTGACTGATGTCAGACATTTGAGTTCATTTCACCTGCCCTTACACGCATCTTGGAGGCTGTTCTCTGATGTGTGTTTCTTTTGGTGGCAATGCTACTTCAGCAGTCCCACCTTCCTGCTGCTCTTCTCCACTTCTCATCTCTCCCTTAAATGTGATGATACAACTGAGCTTCATCTTCCTGGTAAAGGGGATTGAGAAACTCTTCCCTTGTTTAAAAAAATTAATTATCATAAAGGTACCCTTTCAGCTGGAACTGCTGCTGAGAAAGTTGTTCAATGAGTATCTACAAGCTGTTTCAGTAGGATGTATGTAAGCATTGCGGTGCTCTACTGCTGCAAGAGTTGTCTTTTTCAGTTGCTTAGAAAAAGTGAAAACTGAATGCAGTCTTTGAACTCTGTTTTTAAGCTCTGTTTCTTGTTCTCTGTAATGAATGCAGTCAGACTGAGTTCTGTTTGAATATATGCAGAGCTCTGTATTGAAGCCAGACACACAGGGCTGCCATTGTGTGCAGAGCAGACAAAGGGGCACAGCTCATGTTCTTTGCAAGCAGAGGTGAGATGAATAATGCCCTCTCCTTCCTCTTAGAAATAAATAGTGTCCTGAGGTGACTAGGCCAGCCATCAATGTCTGTACGTGTGAACATCTTCATTGCGTCTGGGACACAGGATGCAGCATCCTAAAGCACCATAAACAGATACTGGAAGAGAGAGAATATGGGGAAGTAGCTTATATGCCTGCCCTGACACCATCCCAGCTGTATATCCAGTTCAGTGACTGACAGAACCAGATGTGAACTCTGAATTATATGTGATTTATTAACCTTTGGTGGATTCTTCTTTTGTGAGTTTGTGTAGTCTTCCCATGTTAATTTTTGCATTCACAATGCCCTTTAGTAAGAATCCTGTGTTTTTGAAGGCTCTTAATGCCTTATTTGAAGTGGGGTAAACACTCTTCTTAATGAATGAAATACTAATAGTTTGGTAGAGGAATCTGGGGCTATATCTCCGGGTTACTCTAATAATACATGACAATGAGTATTCTGTTCAGAAAGGTCTGTCTTACTTGAAACAAGCTGCAATGTGAGCTGCTCCTGTATGCTCATGGATTCTGGTCAATCCACCAAATAGAATGAAAATACATCAGATTGACTTTTTTTATATAGAAATGGGGAGCTGGGGAGGGAACAGAGATTTGGGCCCTAGGTCGTGCCTAAGGCTTAGTATTACAGTATTTGGCTGAGTTCTCAAAAGAGGGAAGCTGGGAAGCCGAGTTTGGCTGTTAGCTCTAATCAGAAAATTTGCTTTTGGACGTGTGTGTGCAGAGAGAGTTGTGCATGTGGGAGGAAAATGGATGCTGTTGCATTTTTCACAAGGCCCCTGTGCTTGTCTGTTTTACATAGGTGTACAGTAAAGGGTTTGCCTTAAAAAAAGAGCCAAGTTAAAAAAACCGAACAAAACAAAAAAGACCCACAACCCAACCCTCCAAAGCACGTAGTTAAAATGTAGTATCCTTTTTTGAGATTTGTAGGAAGTAGCTTATACCTCTCAATTCCATGTCCTTTCTGGTCTTTTGAATTCTTTGATGTCATAAAATCATTTTTGTGACAAAATTGGGTCAAAGAATGGTGGTTGGAGTTTCCATGCTCTTCAGCATGCTGCAGCTGGAGAGTGCTGTGGTTGTTTTTTCAACATTCAATGTGTTCAAAACCAATTTTCAGGTCAGCCTTTCACTGGAATACATCAAAGTACAGTAGTTACACATTTACCTTTGAAACTTCCCTGCTCACACCGATAGGTAATCACTGGCACAACTGGACTATGTCATGCAAAGGATTAGTCCTGAATCTTAAATTTAAATTTTTGTCACCAATAGCAGCATGCCAGACACCACTGCCGATTGCATTACTTGCTGTGCTAGCTAAAAGTTATAGAAACTGCTGCTATTTAGACAGGCTTTCTGATTGCACCTTTAAAAAAGGTCTGTGCTGGTTTTGCTGGGGCAGCCCTTGAGGTATATGTTGTAGCTCTATGTATCAAGCAGTTCTATACTGATACATACCAACTGAACTGCTTTCTCATTCTATGCTAATATTAGATCTTTTAAATATAATTTTTCAGAAGGAGATGTGCTTCTTGTGAATGAATTGGGAAACAAACTTTTCAGGTACTCCCAGTTTTCTTGTATTTTTAAAACTGAAGTTCTCACATACCCTTAAAGTTGCTTTTCTGTTTTCCTAGGCTTAGAGGCAAGTAGACAGTCTTTATTAATTTTCTCAGCTCCTCCTAATTTATTGGTGTTTGTCCATGACGTGCATTGCCCCTGGCTAGACGCCAGATGCCCATGAAGACTATGCTATCATTCTCCTCCTCAACTGCACAGGGGAGAGAGAATACAATGAAAGGATTGTGGGTCAAGATGAGGGCAGGGAGAGATCAGTCACCAGTTAGCATCATGGGCAAACCAGACTCGACCTGGGGAAAAATTTATTTTATTACCAATCAAATCAGAGTACAGTAATGAGAAATAAAACCAAATCTTAAAACACCTTCCCCCCACCTCTCAATTCTTCTGACTCTTGAAAGAACTCACCTTGTGCAGTCTATACTTGGGAAGTTTCTGTTCTCATTGCAGTTGGGGATGAGGGAGTGCTGTGCCTCTCGTGATGGAGAAATCAACAGACAGAAATGACAAACAGGCCTCAAGCATTTTTTGAGCTCTGTGTGACAGGGCAGAGAAATAGTTTTGGGCAGTGACAGTTTCACTGTGACTGCAAACGTGCATTAAGCATATGAGGTGTGACTGTGCCTGATGGCAAAATTTTCTGCCGCTAGTAGGATGGCTGACTGAGCTACAGCTGTGGTTAGGAAATTTAACTGGAATAAGCTGATGGGATGACCAAAGCTGATGGCTATGGGAGACTGGAACTAGGAGAGTGCTGCTTGAAAAGTCAAGAAGTTTGCTGTGTAATATTCAACAAGATGGGAAAATGGACATGCCCCAAACTAACTTCCAGATTTACAGGTACAACTCAATGCTCTTTACTCAGAGTTACTAGAACTGAAAACATTGTTGTCTTAAGCCCATATTTTACAATCTTGTAAATTGTAAACTCATAATTCTTTCAAAAATGTGAATTTTTAGGACTTAAAATTGCAAAGGAAAGCTTTGAAGCACTGTGTTTTGATAAACTGTGGGAGGTGTTACAGTCCTTCTGAGCACGGAAGCTGAATGCCTCACCCCGTGAAACAGACCAAAGGATTGCACCTACTTCTGAGGTCCATGTGTTCGGGAGCTACTGAAATACAGATTCTCCTTCTTTGAAAACCTGGCTCCCTGAAGATCTGTTACAGGATAGGGCAGCACAGTATTGGTTCCCAGTAAGTATCTAGCACCTGTCTTCTACCTGGTACTGCTTCAAGTTCTTACAGGAGCTCTGAGTTTTCAAGTGACTCACGTAAATCTCCACAGGCTGCTGAGTAGTGGGAACCTGTGTTTCCTGCTTCTTGAGCCAGTGTCCCAATAACAGCACTAATCAATGGGTAGTGGGGAATACCTTCATGTTTTCCTCTGTCAGTCTTTTCAGGCATATTAGACACTTAGCTATTCCCAGATGTGTATCTGACTGCAGGAGTAGTTTTCAAACTCTGAATTGCTTTTTTACAGGAACCAAAAGTGAAGGTTAAATACCCATCTTTGGGAGGGAGATAGTAGATATACCTCACTGAGGTGATGCCTCTTAGCTGGCTTAGGCATTCTTTTCTATGGTAAAGAGAGAGTTTTGAATTCCTTCCTAGTACTCCTGATTTTCTCCTGTGATCAGCTAAATGCTTCTGTTTTCCATATAGGTCTCTGTATTTATGGTATCTCCCATGAGAGATATCTTTAAGTGTGGCTGCTACGTAGCCACACATATGCAGAATGCACCAGGGAAGTGGTTTGGGTTTTCTGCTCTATGGCAGGAAAGTATTTGCAGTACTGTGGATTGACAGTTTTGTAAATGTTCCTTCAGTGCTGGCTTGAAAGAGGATTTTGTTCAGGCTATGTAATTAGAACCCATATTTCAAATGTCTGCATGTATGAAATATAATTTGTTTTCAGCTTGAGCTTAAAATGTATTTTTGACTTTGGCCCTGGAGATCTGTACAAAACTTAAGCTAACCTGAGTGGATAAACAAGCCAGATAATGCTTCATATAATTTAGCATGTTTAGTCAGTAGTACAACACTGATATATATGATTTTACTGTTTTCTGTATTAACAGCAAAAGAGTACTTTTTATTTGTGTTGCTTAGAGTGGAAGTAAGTTCTTGTTCTGGCAAACTGAGCTCGCTGAGTTCCATGATGGAGTTATGAAAGTAGAAGGTGTTTATAATGTGCGTGTACTTGATTTGGTTTCTTGGAAACCCTGATAGCCTTAGCTAATAGAATCCACAGAATCACAGAATGGCTCAACGTGGCAGGGACCACAGTGGGTCATCTGGTCCAACCTCTGTGCTCAAGCAGGGTCATCCTATAACACATTGCATAGGGTTGTGTCCATATGGCTTTCAAGTATCTCCAGTGAGGGAGACTCCGCAACGTCTCTGGGCAACCTGTTCCAGTGCTTGGTCACCCACATGTCCTAGATATATCACATCTGATGTTCTAGGTGTATCTGATTCCTCAGGTAGAGGTCCTGTGCTTGAACTGTCCCTGATTACATCAGTATAACCCCCTCAAAATTAAAACAACATAACGAGGATCTCTGCCAATTTTTACCTTGTGTTCCAGGTGATGAACATTTCCACTAATTTAAATGGCAAATTTCATCTTCCCTTTCAAAAACATGCTTCTGTATATGTTTAGGAAGTTCTTTTACTTTATATAGCTTAAATGAGGAACTAATTTTAGGATGGGAATTGCTTTAAAGATGGTACAGCATCCTGTGGTTTTGCAGGGTGGGCCGCTCCTTTTGAGCAGTGCAGTTCTGTAGATGTTCATTTGTTCAGGCTTTCCTGTGAAATTTTCTAGCAGTTCTTACTAAATACTGATAATTCACAGGAGTCATGATGGTGAGTATTTTTATTTTTTAATTAGTTGCTCATATTTTCCTATATGAGTTACTATTTTCATCTGTTTTAGCCTTTTGATAGCTCCAGGAATGTTATAAAAATAAGGTCTTAATTAATTTTTAAACCTTCAGTTCTGTTAGTAAATATTTTAAAGATCTGAGCAGTCTCACTTGTTGCTGATTTTATTTTTTGAAGGAAAGGTTTTGATTGCTTAGTTAAATGGTCAGTTTGAAAAGTCCTTTTTTAACATATTGGAGTAGGTACTGTGTAACACAGTGCATTATCAGCAGTCTGTTTTCTAAGAATTTACCAAAACCACGGAAATCACACCCAAAAAGTTGGACACTTCTAATAACTGTAGACTTAAGATGACTGGGACAATTTATTTTATTACAATATTTGTTCCACCGCTTTAATACTTCAAGAAGTCAAATTGAAAGCATTTACCTCTTTGCTGTCAGTAAATGAAATGGATTTTTTTGCTTCTTTTCTCTTGACGGAAACAGATGCCCCTGTTTTCCTTTCCATGGCCGAATCTCTTCCTTCCTTCAGTGCATCTTCACTGTAAGTTACTCAGAGCAGGATTATCTATGTTTCTATTCAACTGCTAAGATTAGAAACTTTGTTTTTAAAGGGTGCCCAATCATCTTCATCTGCAGGCAACTGGCACTGGGGCTTTAAGAAGAAGCTACAAATACTGTAAAATTCAGAGCTTAACAGCTGGTATTTTAAACTTAAAATAAAGGTCTTAAAAACATTGTCTCATCCGTGCGTAGTAGACTGGTGCTTATCATGCTAACCAGGACAGTCTAAGATTCAGTTTGGAGAAAAATAACTATTCTAAAATGACTATCCATTGCACAATTTTGGGATTTAACAAATTTTACATGAGTTTACGTATTTGCCTACATGTCTGTAGCACTCGCTTCCTACGTACCTTTTTATGGTTTTGGCATTAGCACAAGACTTCAGTAAGTCTAATTTTGATGTCTTTGTTAGTATGGTAAAGTAGTCAATTTGTACATTGATATTTCCATTTGAAATACAATGAAAACCATTTTCTGTATTTGATCCTAAACAATGGATTTAACCACATGCCTCAAAAGTATCCATCCTTTCCTGATGCTTAAACTACAAAGCTCTGTTTTGGGCACAGTGACAGAAATTTGTAGAATTGTGAATATTTTACACTGGTATCCCTAGAGATTTAGTATATATAGAGGTTAGTGTAGATAGAGCTTCTTGGCCTCTTCCATCCACCTTTCCCTGAGAATACATGTCATTTGAAAGAGGAGTTTGAAATCTGGTTGGCCATAAATACTAATTGTATTCTTGGTGTGGGTTCTTGCTTTCATAGTCACGATAACCGTTGCCTTGGGCTCCGTGGGCCAGCTCACAGCAGTTATTGTAGAGGGTAATGAATGATGTTTATTTACACTGTGTGCCTGACCACATCTGGGGGTGAGAACATGCTGGCAGCTAATTGGCCTGGCAAGTGATCAGGCTGCTACAAAGCAGTAGCTTGTGCTAGGCAGGAAAATGAAATCGCAAGGAGCTGTCATCCCTTGCTCTTATTGATAGTTCCTGGTGGACATGACAGACATTAGCTGTGGATGTGATACTGAGATCTACTCTTGTCGTATGCATTTCTTTCAGTGAATGCCTCAGATCAATTTGCTGTTACTAACACCTTGTGAATTAATCTCATCCCCAGGGATTTGTGTTAATTGCTAGTTTGTAGAGTTGTGTCCATCTGTATTTGCTCTCCTTTTTGTCCTGAGACACTTGAATGCTTCACTTTAGAACTGATCACTTTAAGGACAAAGAATCCAGGCGGGAAGTCTGTGTTGTGTGGCTTGGCATCGAGCAATTTCCTGAAAGTGGTGCTGGTGCTGCCTTTAAAGATCTCAGAATTTTGGATTTCCTTGAGCTTGAAGGAGCTAGAATCACCAAAAATGAGAGAATTGCAATAATTCTTCGATGACGGGACAGCAAAGAATACTGTTTGAATTTTTATATGTTACTAATGTGTACTTAGCTACCTTCCTCAGAGCTTGAGCCCTGCAGGTACTCCCTGTCCCCAGCAGACTGCTTTGTGCCTGTGCTGTAACCAGGCAGTTGTCTTCACTCCAAGCTTAGCAGCGCTTATGGGAAGAGTTGAAAAGGCTTGTACTCCTTACAAACCCAGGATACATTTAAGTGAGTCAAAGCAAAAGGAGTAGTTTGGATTGGTGACAAACTGGTTACTCCAAAAGGTTGTGAAGATGTGACTGACAGCCCGCCAAGACATCCTTCCCTGCTGTTCCCATGGCTGCTTGGAATTGATGTTAGCAAGGAGGAGGAATAAAGTTTTTGTGTCCTGCTAAATCGTTTTGGTGGTAGTGAGGTTTGAAAACAGAAAACTTGAGTATTTTTTGAGTAGCTGTTAGTGTGTAAAATGACCAGATGAACAGGTCCAAATAACACAGCAGATTGTGGTTTTAAGTAGCCATGTGATGGAGAATAGCTTTATTTTTTTATGCCATCGGTTTCAAAGCTAAGTATAAGTATGTTCCTGGCTCCCCCTCTTGTGTCACTGTACTTAACATCTGTGAGTACAAAATAGATTCTATTATAAAAACTCAATACTGTCATATGTTTTTCATCTTTCCTTGTATCTGTATGAGTTCTCTGAAATTTATATATTTTAAAATTTCCCTTTTTCTTAAAACAATTTTATTACTAATATTTATTTATTTTTGGAAGAGCTTGGGAATGTTGTTTATTTTACTTTTTCAAGGTATGTAAAATAGGCAAAACAAAGGATAGTTGTATTAATATTTTTACTGGATGAGCTAAGAAAAGGTAAATAAATGTAAATTAAATAAGCCTTTAGCTTTATTTTTGCCTACTTTGAGCGCTTTCTGATATTGCTTAGAAGACCAGGTGCCTTGCAAGCTTTTTGTAAACAATATGTAGAAAAAGGGATACCTTGTTTTGTTACTCCAGAAACAGTGAAAAAAGAAAAAAAAAAAGTGCTTATGCAATCAGGAATTTTATGCTGTAAAAAGAGAAGGGAAAATATGGTAGCTTAAAAGCTTGATATAGGATTACAGTTGTTTTTAGCTCTGCATGGTTAAGCGTCTTTTACTACTGTGTCTCTTAACTCCCATAACTGATAATTTTGTTCGTAATTGAATTGTGTGATGATTGATTGCCATTAACAATTCCTTGAAGAGCACTACAAATTTCGTTTTTGTTTCTCTTCTAAGTGTAGCAGTTTTTACTTCCTCTATTATTTGTGTGTTGTCACCCAGTGATGTATGTGATGAATAAATACCAAAAAAGGTATATACATAGAAAATAGTAAACAGATATATTTGCTGGAAAACTTCTTGGAGCTCACTTCTACATGTAAAAGACTGTGCTGATACTCTGATTTGCTGTGGAATATTCACCATTATTTTGCTTTTGTAATAAGTAAAAAATGTACGATGAACAGATTAAGATGAGATGCTTTTTCTCTCTAATGGTACTGTTCTATTAATAACTGTAAATCTTGTTTTTTCCCCTCCTCCCTCACACCTGTAACAGCTAGCCGATGGCGGAACCTCTTCTCTACACCTGTCTCCTTGGCTTTCCCCTATAGTCCTGTTGCAAGACTCACCCCATATACCAATGGCTTTAATAGTCCCAGCTTCTCTAAAACCTCCAGTAAAGCAATACTAACACCCGAACGGACAGGTAATGCTTATCTTTTTATTGATTTACAGTGCTTACAAAAATGCTTGATTTAATCTAATCCTGCTAGCATTTAACAGCAGTACACTTTTTGGATGATTGTCTATGAACTCGCATGTCAGAGGGAGATTGTTGCGTTTTTTTTAAATGACCTAAAATATGGCTGTTAACTATAAGTGTTATGCAGCATGTTATGGGAAGGTGATGCTAGTAGCTATAACTAATGAGTCACCCAATAGTACAGTTGTGACTGTATCAACTTAAACAGTCCCCAGCTTTGTTGCTCATTTCTGCCCCATGGTGCCCCTTCCTTGCGTCTGCAGAAACATACATGCAGCTGTGTAATGAAATTGCAACGAGAATTTCTCTATGATAAAAAGAGCTGGCAAATCTATGCCTGTTTTCATACTAGTCTTGTTGCTAATGTTTAAGATTTATTTTTTTTTCTACTGATTTTCAGGGAACACACAAGTCCTAGGAAAGCTGGAAACTTTCTGTGGTCTGTAAATTGCAGGGATTTGCATTTTCCTTCTTCACTACAGATATCAGGAGTCAGTTTGTATCTATGACTTCTCCTAAACTGCAGTGGTAGTGGAGAAAATAATCTTCTGGGGGAGAGGCATTAACATTTTATTGCTGGCTGGAGCAGGCATGGGCTGAGGATGTCAGCATCAGTATCCCACCAATCTGCGTGCAGTGTTCCTTACGATGCATGAAATCACTGCAGAAAGCCCTGTTTTAAGGGATATGGGCACTGTGGGTGAGATACAGCTCGAGACAGCGCCTGCTGTAGCTGTCTGCATGTGAGTGAAATGTACTCCCTATTCAGTGGGATGAAGCCTAGTTCCTAAATGAACTCATGCTGTTTGAGATAGCCTCAGGTACCTTGTCTAGCTTCCCAGTGCTGCTCCAAAAGAGCACAGCTGTTACTACCTCTGCGGAACCTCAGGGACTGCTGTAACTTGCACATTTAAGAAAGAGAGCAAACACATTTACTCCATACAATCCTTCCAAAGCAAAGTAATCCCCTGCCTGTCCTTTTCTTTTGGAGATATTAGAAAATAGCTGATTTTAGGATGAATTTTAGGTGGCTGCTTTCAGCAGTGCAAGAGGATGCAAGCACACCTGTGATACAAGCACAACTGGTGACCCATAGTCACAGCAATTCTTGCCCTGCAGGGTGTGGGTCTCTGGTGGTCCAGAGGATATTAGAAAATTATTTACTGTTTTAGTTGATTTAGGGATTTTTCTTTAAAGTTGGACAACAACTAGTTTATGCAACTGATTGCAAATTCGTTTATATTTCACTATCGCACATGGGGAAAAGGTAGAATCCAGAGCCTTTCCAAAAGATAGCTCTGTGAAGGAAGCAATGCTTTCTCTGTTGCATAATGTTCAATCTTAATTGTTACTGTCATTGATTTATATGATAATTATAAACAGTTTAAAAAAAGAACAGTACAATTAGCTAAACGGCTCTGACACAGCATCTGAGTACTGAGCAGAAGTTGGTGACACATACCCACTTGTTTTTCAAAACAGGGTAGGGAGAACCACAGTGCCACAAGAGAGATGCAAATGCCGATGTGGTTAGACTACACTAACAAATCTGAGCTGTATCAGAACAGTATTGGGTAAATTATTCATTGTCTAGGCTATGCAATGCTATTTTGGGAACAAGCTGAGGAATGATCCATTCCTACACTTAATACTTCTCATGAATATCAAAGCTCTTTGCTAATTGTTACTGAATTGAACTATACTTCTGAAAGTTTTCATGTGCTATTCAGAAAATGTTTTCAGGTATTGTAATGTAAAGAGCAGGTGATTCGGAATGAAAGCTGGCCAGACATATTTGTAGCCTAAAGTGTATGTTTTTTTACATAGGGTACATTTCTAGGAGTTCCCCTTTGAGTCCACAGTCATCCATAGACAGTGAACTGAGCACTTCAGAGCTGGAAGATGATTCCATTTCCATGGGATACAAGCTGCAGGACCTCACTGATGTTCAGATCATGGCTCGTCTACAGGAGGAGAGTAGGTGGTGCTTTTTTTGGTTTTCATAATAGTCTGAGGAAGATTTCCCATAACAGTTAAAACTGCTCCAGTCTGGTCTCCCGTCAAATGGTTCTTTTTTAAACGGTGTTGTCTCTTGAGTGGCAGGTGGAAAGACTCTTCACCTGCACGGAGAAGGTGTGCACGTTGTTGGGTTAAGGTTAGTCTGAACTGGTACTGGATTTCAAAATTTGATGTTTATATTTTTCTGAATATAAATTGAAATAAAATTATTTCTGGAGAGGGAAGATGCTAAAGCATTGTTCTCATACGTGCATTTCAAGAGAAAGGTAAAAATAAGCAGCTCTGTTGGCTTCTTTTGCCTCCACTTCAATTTTCTTAAATTGTCAGGTGAGTTTTGAAATTAAATGCCCCTTAAATACTGAATTGGGGCCTTTAAATTTAATATCTTGGTTTAAAACTACTGATAATGCACAAATCTGAGCCTAGAGTCTTCTTTGAGATAGATTATAGTTTAGCTTAATAGTAGTTTCTGTAAAATTTCTTTATTAATAAATAAAGGGCATTTGACTTAGAGGTCACTGAGACAGTAAGTGGAGTATCTGTTTCGCATCCTGTTAGTGACAAGTGAGATATCAAGGAGGAAGTGATGAGATTAGAAGCAAGAGAAATTCATAGATGGGGCCTGAATGAAAATGCCAAGTAATAAGTGATTATATAAAACAAAAATAACAAAATGGGAAGAAAAAATCAGAGCTGTGGTCTGGCTGAAGCCACCAGACTGAGCAGGCAGAGTGATCACCTGTCAACAGGAGAACTTGCGGAGTATCTAGTGGCACGCATCATGTTCTGCAGCGAAATTAACAAGTGTTCTAATTTTAAAAAGCAAAAAAATATATGACTGTCAAAGATACAAAGGATTGCATTACTTAAATGACAGCTGTGCTCATCTTTTTTAGAGTAAGGTTTAAAAAGTACTTTGGGTACTTAGCTCTTTAAGGAATCAGGGCATTGGCAGACTGGAAAGAAAAATGCTGGTTTTTCTTCTATTCTGTGTCAGGTGCAGTGGTTGTATCTCATCCTTGTAGCAGCAGCTGGTGGGGAATGTTTGAGCATGTGACAGTTGTTGACCACTTAATCCCGTGGAAGGTGGCAGTTCTATATGTGCACGCAGGCACGCTCTCTTCACAGCCAGAAATAGAAACTCCCACTCGAGGAGGGGGTGAGGAAGCATATTAAGAAGTTTCCATTATGAGGCAAAGACATCTGTTAAAGCTGAGGGCTTCTTGTAAGTCTAGGAAGGTTGTTATCTGCAGCTACTGTCAGATAATTACTTGGCTTCTGGAAGTGCAATGTTTTTTCCTTAGCTGCTGTGCATTTGGAGAAAGGAGGCATGTGCAAGGGATGTGAATGCTTCCCTCTCACTTGACCTGGAGCAAACAGGCTCTTACAGGGTACTGCTAATAGTGAGATGGTTTTCAAAACCTGGCATTCTGAGAATAGGGTGGTAGGATTGTGTACCTGTGTAAAATACAGTTGTGTTACCACTAAGCCTTGTCCATGATACTGGATGCTATCAGGAACCAATTCTTGTTCAGGGAGGTTGGAGAGCCAGAAGATCTAGATGGGTTGTAAGTTTAACAAATGTCGTTGTAAACATTTTTGTTGCATGAATACAAAAGTTTAATATCAATAGCTTGGAAAACTAATGTGAGTGCAATTCCTCTAATTAAGAGTATTGAGAAGTTAAAAACTTAGTACCCATGTGGTCTTTTTATTGGCAGAGAAATAGGTACCTCCTGAGGGTGGCTCATCTTAAGAAAGGCATCTAAGATGTCTTTTGGAGACTCCTGTATTCTTTTTTAGTATTTTATTTAAAAAGATTTTGAGGGAAAGAATTCAGACTTAGATGCCTGAAAGGTAAATCAGATGCCTGAAAGGTAGATGAGATGAATCCTACGTCAGATCTTCAGCCTGATTACATTTTAAATCCAATTCTTGCTGTAAAATTGTCTGCTTACCTGCTTCGTTTTCAAGATTGAAGTGCATATTAAGAGTTAATCACTTAGCAGAAGCTGAATCATCCTCCTCTTGGAATTTACAGGCCTTAGGCAAGACTATGCTTCAACTTCAGCATCTGTGTCAAGGCACACTTCCAGTGTTTCTCTGCATGCGGGAAAAAAAGGGACATGCACTGACCAGGAGTATGATCACTATAGTCTTGAGGATGAGGAAGAGTTTGACCACCTTCCACCTCCACAGCCACGTCTGACTCGCTGCTCCCCCTTCCAAAGAGGGATTCCTCACTCACAGACTTTCTCCAGTATCCGGGACTGCAGGAGGAGCCCTACTTCCCCGCAATTCCCTACAAATACTTATCAGCAGCCCTTCTACTCTCCTCAAGCCCAGACTCCAGAGCAGCAACCAAATAGGATTAATGGAGGTGGGTTGCATGCTTTTCTGAGAAGTGGTCTTTTCTCTGCCAAGTGCCAGTGCCATTTTAAAGATGAATTGTACATAAATTGTGACAAATAGTTTAAGCTTGTGTAAATGATTAAGATATGTTAACTGTTAACTGTTAAGCAGTTTTCTACAAAATGTAATCTGTCATGACCTGGTCATGAAAGCTGTTGCTTTAGTCTGTTTTAAAATGCTGCAAAGTTGACCACAAATGAAGAAAGAAACAGGAAGTAAAGAAGAGCATGTTTTAGCAGGCTAATAGTCAGTTAGAAGAACCTCTGGGGCTTTCAAGCTTGATGTACACATGTCCATTGTGGATGCAGTAAAATACAGATCAGGGTTTTCAGATTTTCATTTTCTTTCTTATTCCTGAGTTTGCTGTTAATGCAGCTGTGCTGTGAGGGGTGCTTATGACACCTTGCTTCTGTTCCAGATCTTATAGGGGCTGATTGTTAAAGTAGTTGGAGATAATGTCACTCCCAAACTATCCTGAGACATTGCTGCTTTTTCATACTGCATTTGAGATATGTTCTAGGGTCTGGAACATTTGTCTCTCAGTGCTTACTCACTGTTTAAATTACCCTCCATTATTGCTGTTTACTTCTTTTCTTTCCTTACTATAATCACAATTTTCTTCTTTCTCTGCTGCATTTTACTTTCCTATACCTTGGGTCTTCCCCCCAAGTTAATTCTAAACAGTCCATTTCCAGCCAGGGTTTTGTATGTAACATTACAGATTACAGCTCACCCTTGGGCAAGGAAATAAATGTGTTGTTCAAAACAACATATAGTTGCTATTTTTGTTGCTACAGGTATATATGCATGTTGCTTTTCTGAAAAATGAGACATGACAGGTTGGTGCCCAAACCATTTCTATTCAAAGTAATGGCATGGAAGTATAATTGACAAGTGGCAGTATAGAAGGAGAGGTGATGTTAACAGAGGGTAGAGCAGCGTGGGTGTCTGTTAGTACAGCATTTGTGCCATATTAATTTTAATGTTGCTTTTCTTGTCAGGGAGGTACAAGAATGGGACAGTAATGCTGGGCTTGCAGAAATGTTGGGAGATAGAAAGGAAGGCTTTGGGGCATTTTTGTTCAGGAATAAGAGAATGATGTGTTGTTGCCATGCTTTTATGTGGCTCCCAAATGTGTTTTAAATAATTTTTTCATGTTTCACATCAATGGAAGTTAAGCATTGGATTTCCTGCATGGAAAGGCATGGATATTTCATGTCAGTGGAACTTAAGCACTGGATTTCCTGCAGGGAATGGCATGGAAACCTTTAAGGCACTAAAAACACTAGACTCCTAGTTTATTAACTACAAAGTGTATAAATGTAAAACACCACCAATTTTATTACCTGGTTGACGTTTTTCTCAAGAGCTCTGAGGATAATGTGTTTGGCATCACCCAGAAGTTGGACATGTGACTGCAGTTACCTGTTTGCAGGAATGACAAACAGTGCTATAATAGTCACTGTCTTTAGAAGGGAATTATCTCCTCAGCTTCCACACCTTCAGCCTCTTAACACATGCAGCTCTGATCCATGTAAGTGGCAAATACTGATGGTGAGAAACATTTTACTTTGGCTGTGTTTTTTGGCAGACAAGGAGATAAGGAGTCAAGTGTTCACTGTATTGAGTATGTCTTCGTAGTATTACGACATCCTCTTATTAGCACATACCTTCTTGGCAACAATTTCATTGTCTCTCAAGAATTCCTACACGTTGAAGTGGAGGTAGACTCCAAAACAAGAATTTGTCTGAAGCTCTCTGTGATGGATGATGTGTTCCACACTGTTAGTTTACCCAGCCAGTTGAGAAGGAGGGGTGTGAAAGATGGAAGAACTGAACTTTCAGTTTCTGCCTTCAGTATATGTGGAAAGCATGATCCATAATTAATAATTGTCAAAAATACCATGTGCTGTGCTGACTTGGCCATTCCAACAGTCTTTCCAAATCTTTATTCCTCTGTCTTCCCCCAGAGAGATCACTTACGTTCTTGTATGTGCAGTCAAGGGTCTGGCCCCTGCTTCATCTGGTCATTCACAGAGCTCTTCTTAAAAGAAGAATAAGCAGCAAGTAACTGTTGAATTTTGACACTCAGTCTGGGGTAAAAAACCCAGTATTTAGCTTTGACACAATATTCCCTCAAACTAGTCCATGTATTAGCTTAATTACAATTTTTTGCCTTTAGGCAAATAGTTTGAGGGATGCTGCCCTACTTGCTTTTCATAATGTTTGGTATGGTACTCTAGTTGAGGTACCTAATTACCTGCCCTGTAAAAAATATACTGAAGGTGTGATAAACCTGGAAAACTCTAATAATAATTACTCTAGGAGTATAATATTGGTTGCCTGATGAGAAGCACCTACATTTAAATGCTGAGATGTGGATGCCCACCTCTGTATGAAGGGTCTAATTCAGCTGCCCAGATATAGCTACATGAGGTACTTTGATGCACCTTGGCTTCACCATCACCCTGTGTCAGTGCTGTTTAGATTCCATAAACAACCCAGGATCTCTGAGGTGGCATGAGGTACCTTCACATAGGCACTGACCTGTGCACCAGATGTCTGGTCTCTTAAGTATAGCCAAAGGTCTGCTTGTTCTCCATCCACAGGGTTCCATTTTAGGTAGCAGATTTCTGTTGCTCTGGTGATCTTCTGCCTTTTCTGGGGTTGAGAATAGTCTCTCAGGTGTTTTCCAGCTGTGTTGGAAGCTATGCTTTTGAGCTCATACATTGTTCTTGGCAGTGTATTGTAGCAAAGTGCTGCCCTTGCTGTAAAATTGACACACGGCCCTGTTTTAAATTGCTGTACATCTATTTGAAGATAAAATTACATACTTCTGGACCACACTACACCATGTAGCCCCCACTCTCAGGTCCAGGTTCTTTATCTCACCTTAACCCACTCATGTCTGAATGAATGGTGCCAGTCATATTTACTGCCAGTCCCCAACAGCTTGCTGTACTGGATGGCTCCTGGTAAATGCTATCAAAAATGGCAGGTGTGTGCCAATCTAAATATGTTTAGATGTGAAATATGTTGCAATATGTTTAAAGTGTATCTGGGGCCACTTGTAGCATGGGCTGTAGGTGTACCTGTTGTTACCTTTTAAACAGCATTTTCACAGCCACTGTCTGTAGAGTCTGTGTATTATCTTTGCTTTCTAGTAGGTTTTATTGCCAGTTCTGGCAAGAATATAATAATAGATAAGCTTTGTGTGAAATTTTGTTTTCCTTGTTTAATTACACTCTCTTCCTAAATCAGCTGAATTTTCTGTAATGATGAGTTACATCAGAAGAGTTCCATTTGTAAACTTTTTAAGGTATTCTGATTTTCAGGGATTTTTTAATTGGTTGGTGGGTCAGAAATAGTTAATTTAAAGAAGATCTGAAAGAGACAGGAGGTGAACACCTCTTGAGTACCGGTTGTAATTAGCTGAAGTGAATTTGTCTAGTTAGTGTGTGTTTTATACTTTAATAAAGCCTTTAACATGTTTGCAGTGGAAAGATTTATGCTTACATCTCTCTCCCCTTAGTCTAATTTGAAGAAGTTATTGGTTAGCAACTTAAAACACTGCTAACTATTAATATCAAGAATACTTTATATATAGTAATTTTCATATAAGAAATACCACCGAAAGTCATAAAACCAAGCTGGTTTCTGCTTTATGTTGTCCATAAATATACATTCTTTTAGTTACTTTGATGCAAAAGTACCTGCTGTCACTTTAACTTTTTAAAAATATATTTTATTTTTGTTCAGTAATTTTATTAATTTTTAATAGCTGTTAGTATTTTTGCCCTTTATACTTCCGATTTTCTGAAACCACAGGTAATGGTTAACTATAGTGCTGTGAAATGATCCAGAGTAATCAAAATCCAGGATAGACAAGATACTGAAAATAGGATTGATTTTCTTGTGTTCAGGCCCACTTTCCCTATCTTGAGAGCAGCTTGCTCACAACCTTTTATCCTGGCACCCCTTATTTTATGTGCATTTTAAGGTGTACATTTTTATGATATGTGAAAATTGGAAACTTTGTACTTTGGACAAATTATTCCAGGTAAAGAAGGAGTTTATTATAATACAGTGAGAAGGTGGATGAATAATACGTGGTTCATGGTGTAGCAATGCATTCAATCTGGTTAATCTTAATAAATATTTTCCATTAGCTTTTCATGTTGATTTTTAGCTTGGTTTTTAGCTAAGTTTTTAAGTTCGTTTATACCTTCATAAACAGGCCACAGATGCCATTCACTTGAAAAACTTTGCTTTTATTTTCCAGAAATTAATAGTTATGAGTTACTTTCTTGCCTACACTTTGAAAATACTATGGACATCATTGGCTGTTGCCTCAGTTTGAAAGCTGCAAATGTGGTTTCTGTTTGTTGTTTGGGTTTTCCAAGCAAACTCCAGACACCATAGAAGAGCAGCATTTCAAGGGCAGTACAGTGTGTTTAGATATGGGTTCAGCATAGACTTATGAAGTGTTTTCTGCTCAGAATCTCTCTTGCTTGGTAAGAAAGGAAAAATTCTCTCTAGGAAATTGTTGCAGACTTTATGACAGAAAATGAGGAAAATAATCTTAATGTTGCCACCTTTGCATTATATTGAGGATAGTGATCAGTGGGGAACTCATAGAAGGCTAGTGGAAAAATCTTTAATCGGCTCTTAACTATCTGTGGTGAGAGACATATTCCTGTGAAGCCAGGACGAGGTAAAGTAGTAATTCTGAATAAAATGTAGGTATTGACAATACTGAGAATGGCATCACTCACTTACCTGAAGGACTTGCTTTAGTCTGTATTTGTGTTTTTACACACTGATGTCTCTGCTGTATCAGCTGATGATTCCACAGACCTTTAAAAAGACCCTGGTGTATTTGGGATGTCACAAATGTTATAATTATAACAAATATAATGCAGATACTCATCTCAAGTCTTCACAGATGAGGAAGAGAAATTAATCCAGTGAAGTGAAGTTGTAATAGAGTCTACAAGTTTAAGGATTTCAGAATGCACTCTGAATGTCTACATAATATTAAAATCAAGAAGCATGGGTTTTTTCCTTATGGTTTTACCCTGACTTTACAATACAGATAAGGCAGAATTGAATTTGCAGGATTTGTGTGAAGGATTTAAATATGTGTAAGGAACTGCTAACATAGCTCAAACAGTGATACAGATTTCTCTGAGACACAAATAATTGTGATTCATTGTATCACACTCCTGCACTTTTGGTGAGGTTTGGGAGTCCTTTTGTTCAAATAAAACACAGACAACACTTGCAGAGAATAACAGTGAAGGAATAAATGCGTTTTAAGACACTTCACTGTACAGTCTACATAAGCCCTCCTTGTAAGGAGAACCTCATTGGATGAGACATTTTGGCAGATAGAAGATGATACTGACCAAGGACTGCTGCAGAAGTCCCCATCTGGCCTCCCACCAAGAATGTACCTCTTCTGAGGTAGCTTTGCTCCGAGAACAAGGTCTGCTTGTGTGCTACATGGAATTAATCTTCGGCTGGTGATAGTAGTAGGTCAGGGAAAGGGAAAAAAAGGAGCAGTGGAACAGGGACGGCCACCAACGGTGAGGGGATCAGAAGACAGAAGGCAGGTGCTGCCTGTTCTGGTGTCCTGCCAGAAGGAAGCTGGACCACTGATCCCGAGCTGACTTCAGAGAAGAAATAGTATCAGTGGAAGAACTTCCTGGCAAAAAATCAGAACTGAAGCAGCTGGGTGAGAGGCGAACTGCTGTCTTCACTGTAATTTTGTGCAATGTTTGACAAAGAAGGGACACTTTTTCCTGCTTTTTGACCTGTTTTTAGCAGTAGTGAATATGATCTGTGCTGTGGGGTGGCCTTTTCTTGTGCTGTAGAGGCAATGGGCTAATTCAGCATGGATGCCACATATGGAGGAAAGTGTAAACATGCAGTAGGAAGTTTTTGATGTTTCATTCTACTGCAAGTATGTGAAAGGGCAGTGTATGCTGCCTAGAGAAAGGTCATGAAATGACAAGCACATGTGTATATGCATAATTTATTCTTAGAAGGTGGTAATAACCAGGAGCTGATTATTAACTCCCCTTGCATGACCTATCCTTGAATTTTCTTCACACTTACAAATACCTCAAGAAGTCAATGGCTGTAGGTCATGATATTTTGTCTCGGAGAAGGCTGGGGAAGGCAAAGATACATATGTGATGTTTTATATGGCTGCATTCTACTTAAACACCCTATTCATTTCAACCTAAATTATAGTTGAGACTCAGTAGTGGGTCACAGTAATAACTGTGGATGCTGTTAGAGATTGAGTCCAGTTGACTGATGACCACCTTGCCAACTAGACCATGGCATCAAGCGCCACATCCAGTAATTTCTTGAACGGGTGTAGGTCCTTTGAAGTCCCATACTGGTGTTACTATCCACATCTTCCTAACAAAACAAACTGCAAGCAACTGATGATTTTTATAGGTTTGCCACTGAAGCAAATTAGTGCAGAAGAGGTAGCAGAAACTGTAGCAAATTCCAGCATTCATCACAAACAGGACTACATGAGCAAATGAATTCTCAGCTGAGAATACATCTCTACTCCTTTACTTCTCCTCTCTATTCGTTTTCTCATCAGTCTTAGGAGAGCAAAGAGGTCTGAAAAGGAAAGCAGCTTGGAAAAATATTTTTGTTTTCTTCTCGTATTTTCCAGCAAGTTCATATCTAGTCACATCTCAGTGGCCTGAAATAATATTAAAATCATATAATTCCCACCTTCTGCTTCCATATATTAAGCTCGCAAGAGCCAGTGTTTCATGTACAAACAAAACATCTGTAAGACTATTTCTGCTGTTCTTAGGAGGGAAGCAGGTGACAGAACAAACTTCAAGAAGGAGATGAAAGAGGATGCATCATCCAAGGAGATGAAAGCTGCAAAATGCCATCAAGGCGAACATTTCTGGGTTTTCCCCCAAACACAAAACTGACCTGGTATTTTCATTGCTTTTCAGGGCCATTTATCTCAGCAGACACAAGGACCCATCAAAGAAGTAACGCAGCTGCTTGATGGATGAGAATTTACAGGTGCAGCAGGAATCTGCTGCCTGAGGACTGAATGAATCAGCAGCAGAGCAAACTGCTGGAACAAGAAGGGACTAATGAACAGGAGGCATGTGGCCACCCAAGACATGGAGGAAATCCAAGCTACTTCTGTACCTATTTTTCTGCTATTGTAGCTGCATCCACTGGACAGTTCAAGGCACAAATAATGCTGGGGTGGCTGATGCAGACCCTGAGTGGAAGACCATGTAGAGTCCAAAGATACTAAATGATACTAAAAAAAGCAATTTTATGCAGTGCCATCTTCCCTACCATCATCCTGCTCAAGCTCTTTTTCCTCAAGTTCTGTAATGTTGAATTAGGATTTCACCTAGGACTTTGAAAGGGTAGGCTAGGACTCCAGAATTAACAGTAGCTACAGACATTCCATATTCATGATTTTTTTGCCTCTCTTGCCCGAGGATTGCATTACAGGGTGACAGTTCCCTCTTCAGTTTGCAAAATTCTTGACTATTTTAGAAATAGATACATACGGTAGCTGTATGGGTGCTATTGTTTGCATCCCCAGGACAGTTTAGGAAGCCTGATAACTGTTCTATCATTGTTACATCACTGATATTAATACTTAGTACCTGGCTGCACCACAGTGGTAATCCCTTTGCTAATGTTCATGGCTGTACCATTGAGAGTTTTGGTCTGCCACTGTCAGTAATTAGTCACTGAAGCACAATTCTGACTCGTTTAATGAAAAATCGTCCATACAGTAGTTCTTTATTAGGATTTGACTGTACTCTAGTTTCCAGGGATTCAAACCTTACATTTCCTGGTGGAGATAGATACAGCCTTTCTCTGACACAGGTTGCTGGAGTTATGTAGGCATCACATGTACTGAAGTTACTGTTAGTGAGTCCTGAGAACTTGTATAGGTAGAACTGTACTGTCACATCTTATTACTTTCCACTTGTTAGCAGCTTTAAGGATTAGAGGAGCTAATGATGGTGCTAAATAGGTTGTGTATTTATGTGGACTGATCAACAGAGATTTCTAAATAAATCTGTTGTTTCTGTGAACTGAACTTGCCCTGTATGAGCCAGGAGGTCGACCCATGCCAGCGGTTCCAGGCAGGGTGCTGTGTTGTTCCTGTGCATAAAACCAAAACATCAGTCTGGAAATGCCCTGCTCTCTGTGGGAGAGAGCAGTTGTAGCTGCTGTTACAAGACAAGCATAGCTGTGCTTTCTGTTGCAGTGTGAGAGCAGAGGGCAGGCAACTGCCAGCCAGTGGGACCTATGTCAGGAACAGCAGCTGGTGGCCTCTGTGCTGGCCATGCTATGAGGAGGGACATAGCCACCTCTGCAGGGCGCAGCGCTTGTTTCTGAACCTGGCCAAGAGGCAAACCTTGGTGATGTTGTCAGTGACAATTTAATAAATACCCACTGTTTTCCCGCAGCGGTGCTTTACTGAAGTCTGTCACGTCACAGGATCGGGTCCTTCAGTCTGTGCCTTTTTGCCAGTCTCTTCTGATTGTACAAAACTGAGTCATCTCCCTTTGGCCCAACGGCAGAAGAGACCAAAAGAGTTTTCCCTTAGACTACCTGATGGTGTTATGGTTGGGAAGCTGCCTTGAGATGTCAGGAAGGTTTTGGTTTCTTTCTTCAAATGCACTGGTGTGAGTGGGGTTGCAGACGTCCTTTGACCTCTTAGACACTTGCCTTAGCTGTTGTACCCCCCCGAAAATATTGGGCGCATTTGCAGCTTGCTTTTTGTGAAAAGCCCTACAAAAAAGCCTATTCTGAAAATGCCTATTAAATCAGATACCACAAGTGAAGTAGGAGGGAGAAGCACCAGATTTGAAAATTCTTACATCAACCCAGGGCTTCAAGCAACTGAACAGCATCAAGACTTTGCAGGTTTTGCACGTGGCTGCCTGCAGAAACTTAACATGCTAACAAGGTTAGGTTCAGAATGGAGTTATTTAGCATCTTATTGGCACCTGAAAGCAAGACTTCAGTCACTTAGGATGGATTTATCTTACCTGTCTTTAGACATCCACAGAATAAATAGCTGTGTCTGACTGCCAGTGCAGACTTGCTTTTGTATTCACTGCAAAGAAACAGGCACATTTAGGGCATGGTTCACCTGACCTACTTTACACATCTATGTGAAACTCATCATTATTCATTGTTTAAATCCTTGCAGTTCCGAAGCTGTACTGCCTGTTGGTGTCTTTAAAATTGTGAATAATCATGCTGTTACAGTAGTCATAATGGTTCAATTTGAAGGCTGTCAATAACATACTCATGTTCTTCTGGTAAAGCAAAACCTCTCATTTTATTGAAATAGTTTGTTATAATTCTGATTTTCTACAGAAATTACATGGAGGTGGCTTGTGTTCTTTGGAAATTCTGACCTGATTATGGATGTTGTCTCCTTTTGCTC